>NC_072768.1:36715141-37019036 GCF_022539595.1 Amphiprion ocellaris
CCGCTTAGCTAGCTAACGCGTCCGGACCAACTGCTCAAACACGACAAAACACAACTCTTCACAAGTCGCTGACTTAACGTACAACAAGACAACGCTACTGGTTAGAAGTATTTATCTTCTTACCGCGTTTTACTCCAAAAACAAGATCAACAGCAGCCAGAGATGCTACCAGACGTTCCGACCATAGATATATAGAAGACTAGATCCGCTAGCGCGCTGTCTTCTATATTATCTATGGTCTGACCAATCACTGCTCTCTGGCTCTCAGTCAGTCTGACCAATCACTGTTCTCTGGCTCCGCCCTCTGAGAATCTTGTTGTCGTTTGGCTCCACACTTACTGATGACCACTTCCGGTCTCAGAAAATGAAAAAACTGACCTTTTTTCGCTTCTGTCTCTTACTGATTTTATCTTTTTGTTATTCTAAATATAAAATGAAAATCAACGTATTTTAAAAATTTCGTACATCTCTTTTTGATCATGAAAAGGAAAAACGCCTTGTATTTCAATTTTAATTTTTTTATTTTAAAACGAAAATCAAATAACCACTAGTTTTTTGTTTTTCAATACCGTTTCAGAACGGAAAATCCAATTGCCAGATAAATACACGAGCCGTTTAATTAGTTCCTCTGAACTGTAGTGGAGTAAAAATATAAATATAATATTAAAGTCAAGTGAAAATACCTCAAAATTTAACTTAAGTACAGTAATTTTTCACCACTAAAGTTAATGATTCATCCGAAGTGACTCCATATAAAAGTTAGAAATTGATTTTTAAAGGTTTTTTTTTCATATTTCATGTTGATTTTTAAGTTTTCATTGTTTTCTGTGTTGCTTTTCTGCATATATTTTCACCTGTCTTATAAAATGTGCAGCACTTTGTTGTTTTAAACCACTAAATCAGTAAAACACACTTGATAAACAACTAATGAGAATTAAAACTCATCATTTTCATTTTCATGACTTGTCCAGTCATCTAAATCATTTTATTTTGGAAGCTTTTCGTACATTTTCTGTGCAAGAAGGACACTGTTGTAAAGTAGCTAAAGCTGTAAAATTAAGGCAGCTAAAGTATATTAGTTCCTCGTAACTGTAGTGGAGTAAAAATACCTCAAAATGTAACTTACATGCAGTAATTGAGTAAATGTCCCTAGTTAGTTTCACTAACATTTAAAAATATAAAGAAAATACTGAAGTAAAGCTACAGTACAGTTGATTTAATCCTGTTTTATTTTAATTTTTAGTATCTAGTTTTCTACTTTGCTTCTCTCTGAACTGTAGTGGTAAACAAATATACAATAAAATATGAGTAAATGTACTCTTAATACTTTCCAACACTCCTTTTTTAGACGTTAATCTGTCAGAAAAACACCGAACATCGACACCAAATGAGACTTTTCAGGGTTTATTTGAGAAAATATAAAGAAGTGAGAAACATTTTGTATATTAAAACATTTCGCTCTACAAATATTAAATCTAAAGCTGTGTTTATTTACTGCGAGGATATAAACAGAACATACATCTATGTACAGAGCAGCTTCGGCCGCTGCTTCAGGAAACGGTGATTTCTTCGCCGTCGGACTCCGACTGTTTGCTGGACTCCGATGGAGACGAAGGGCTCTGATGCTGATGAAGATGATGGTGGTGGTGGTGGTGGTGGTGGTGGTGAAGGTTCTGGTGGTGGAGGTGGTTCGGCTCCTGGCTCTCGGCCGTCGTCCTGCCCAGCCGGCTGCAGAAGTCGGAGCCCACGTCGGTGAGGTCCGGGTGGGGGTTGGTCTTGGTGGGGAGCGTCTGCTGGCGGCAGCCTCCGGTCGACAGCAGCTCGCGTTCCTTCGAGTTCCTCCATTTCATCCTCCGGTTCTGGAACCAGATCTTCACCTGGACGGGACAAAATGAGCAGCAGAACGGCAGATATTGACCCGGGTTTCTTGTTTTTAGCTTGTTAATCATCCTTTGTCTATACAAAGAGACACAAAACAAACAAACCTCAAACCCGGCAAAAAAATATGACAAGTAAATATTAAGTTAAAACCCGAATGACCAAAATGAGACACAAAATGACCAGAATTACACTAGAAATGACCTAAATTAGGCTAAAAATGACCAAAATGAGACACAAAATGACCAAAATGAGACAAAAAATGACCAAAATGAAACAAAAAATGACCAAAATAAGAAAAAAAATGAAAATTTAGTTTAGGATTAAATTTATTTACCTAACAAGTCTAAATATTAAAGTTAAGACCCAACAGTGCTGCATGTTATTTATGTGACTTAAGTAAATATTAAGTTAAAGCCCTACAATGTTATGTATTTTATAAATTTAACTCACCACTTTAAATATTACAGTTAAGACCCTAAAATATCAATAATTATATAAATTCACCAGACTAAATTAAATATTAATATTAAAACCCTACAGAATTCCCCAAGTAATTCTAGCATTAGGACCAAAACTATACAATATTATTTATTAAACTGAATTTTTAAAAATTTTTTGACGACTATTTATTTTAGTTTTATCTGCGTTTATTTAAATTTCTTATACTGTTTCTACATTTGCATGTGGTCTATATTGTATATGTACATATTGATAAAGTTATATTACACAAAATGTAAAAAAAAAAAAAAAATCTGTTTTCGCACAGTTGAAACACAACTGCTGCTTCAAATGTCCTATAAAGATGACGTTTCACTCTGTAACTGGATTAATTCAGATAGTTAAAAGAATATACAACTGATAAAAATGCAAAAATGTAAAGTTAATATTTTAATCTACACATATATTATCGCTATAGTATTTTGTTTTTTCTGCATATAAGAAAAAAATGAAGAATTTGCTCGTTTTACTACAGAAACGTGTTTTTCTGCACTTCACTGATGATCCACTAGAGGGCAGAAAACACGAGTCTGACTGTAAACTGCTGGTTTTCTTTGATTTAAAGGGTTAAATGTAGAATATATGAAGAGATGAAACATTCTCTGTGTTCAGTCAGCTGTCTGTTTATGTCTTTGTTGTGTCTTTATTGTCTTTTTGTTTTCTACCTGTGAGTCTTTGAGTCCCAGCTTCCCGGCCAGCTTCTTCCTGTCTGGTTTGCTGATGTACTTCTGTTTCTGGAAGGTTCTCTCCAGCGCCTTCCTCTGCAGGTCTGAGAACACGGCCCGCCTCAGCATCCCCCTCCTGGGCTTCCCTCTGGGGGCCAGAGGCCACGAAAACGTCCCCGGAACCGGAACCACCGAGGAGGAAGCTGCAGGAACCAAACAGGAAACACTTAAAGTCAATTATTCTGTCTGGGGGCGTTCTTCACCAGTAGTTTCCCTGTCAATTAAAAAAAAAAAATACGTGGATTTAGCAAAGCAAAATCGTCTAAAAGTAAGAAAGTGAGATTTCAGCTAAATTTAATGGATAAGGGTGTATTTAGGAGTCAGCAACAGATCAAACAGGAAGTGATCAGGATGTCCAGAGGCCTTTAGAGATCCATTTAAACCCTCAGAACCACAAGAAAGCATGTTTTCCTTTAAAGAAAAAACAAAACACCATTTATCAGTTGTCAGATTGTGTGAATTGTGATTCCACCAGGAAAAGGAACCAAAAACAGGCTCTGAATTGCGATATTTTGTCAAAAACACGGTATTCTACAGCCTTTTTAAGAAAACTTTAAGCATTTGAACCAGAATCTATAAAAAAAAAAATATATATATATATATATATATATATTTTTTTTTTTTTTTTCGATGACAGACTCAGCTGTGTGTTGCTTTGACGGTAAGAGAAAGTTTTTGGTCTGCATATTTGAGTAATTATTCCAGTTTAACCCCTGTGCAAAAATGATTTATCAGTAAAATCACTAAAATGACACCATTTATAAGTCAGAAACTGTAAAAACCAGGACCAAAATGACACTAAAAATTACCACAATGAGACATTAAAACCGGCCAAAATTAGACACAAAGTGATCAAAATGAGACATAAACAACCGAAGTATCACTAAAATGACCAAAATCATACAGAAACAGTTGAAACGACACCGAAAATGGTCGCAAACATACGCAAAATGACACAAAAAGGACAAAAATGTGAAGCAACATGACCAAAAGCAAACATATCATGACCAAAATGACACTAAAAATTACCAAAATGACACAAAAAGTACAAAACATGAGACTAAAACAACACAAAATATGACTAAAATGAGACACAAAATGGCCGCAAACATGACAAAAACAACACAAGAAATGACCAAAATGAGATACAAAAAGATCAAAATGAGACAAAATGATCAAAATCACACAGTTGAAATGACACAGAAAATGGCTGCAGATGCAAAATGACACAAAATGACAAAAAATATGACTAAACAACACAAAAAATCACCAAAATTAAACACAAAATGACCAAAATTAAACACAAAATGACCAAAATTAGACACAAAAGGACCAAAAATGAGACATAAACAACCCAAGTATCACTAAAATGATCAAAATCATACAGAAACAGCTGAAACAATGCAGAAAATTTTCACAAACGGATGTAAAATGAAACCAAAAAGGACAAAATATGACACAAAAATGACAAAAAAATTGGACTAAAATGACTAAACTGAGATACAAAATGACCAAAGTATCGCTCAAATGACCAAAACCATACAGAAACAGCTGAAATGACACAGAAAATGGCTGCAAACAAACACTAAATGAGAAAAATGATACAAAAAGGATTAAAAATGTGACTAAAACGTTTCTTTTAACTCCAGGAAAGGCTCACAATGATCCCTTTTCTTCTGAATCATTATCACATATTTAAATTTCACTGATGAGTATTTAATTAGTTTTTCCGTGGGCGTCCGTCGCTTCTCGTCTCCGTAACGAGCCCACCCTGTTTTCATCCCCGTTCTGCCTGAAATCTGACGCTGAAGAGGCCAATTTGTCGAGCGCTGGAGACAGAGGCTGATGCTAATGAGGCGGCCCTCCGGAGCTCGGCTCACATCGCCTCTAATGAAGCATGAAGGAGGCTTGTATGGGCTGCAAATGCACACAGGACGCCGATTGTGTCGTAATGAATTGAGTGGAAAAGGCCGTCGACAGGCCGCTATATTACAGCCCCATTAAAGGCTGTGGAGCTCCAGCCTCCTCAGCAGCATTATTACAGATGTTAGCACCAAAAACACTGGAAATAAGGCAAAGAATTCATTACATTTCTGCATTTTAAGCATTTTTATTTGTGTATTTGTCAGTAATCTCTTCTTATCTATCTAATATAATAAACACTGACTGACAAAGACTTTTAAAATAGAAAGGCTATAAACAGATGCAGTGGTCCTGAAGTGTTTCTCTAGCTGATTTTTTGAACAACAAGCGATACGTATGTGTATCTGTAGCGCAGACAGGGCAGTGTGGAGGGAGGAAATAGATGTATAGACAATGGTGTCATCGGCGTACAGACAGATGTTACGGCATGAGTTATGTTGTTGATGTAAATGTTAAAGAGTGTTGGACCAAGTATTGAACCCATTAGAACTATTAGCAATAAAGAGTAGTGACGTAAATGTAATATTTCTACTGGTGTGGTATATGCACGGCTGTT
The DNA here is from genome assembly GCF_022539595.1 of Amphiprion ocellaris. Classification (NCBI taxonomy): domain Eukaryota; kingdom Metazoa; phylum Chordata; class Actinopteri; family Pomacentridae; genus Amphiprion; species Amphiprion ocellaris. Next base: position 36,720,725 of record NC_072768.1, read on the forward strand.
CAAAAGTTCAGGGTCACTTAGAAATGCCCTTATTTTTAAAGAAAAGCAGTTTTTTTTAATGAAGATAAGATTAAATGAATGATAAATCCAGTGTAGACATTGTAAATGTGGTAAATGACTATTCCAGCTGGAAACGGCCGATTTTTAATGCAAGATCTACATATCAGCCCAGTCTCCAACAAAGGTTCTAAAAAGTGCTGCAAAAACAGTAAATTAGAGAAAATGAGGCTCATTGAGCACATTTATTTTAAAATGCCTGGATTTTTTAGCAAATTTCCTGGAATTTTTCCTCATAATTTCCCCAAAATTAGCTGTTTAATTGTACATTACAGAATGTTTCCAAGAAAATCCTTCAGATTTGTAGTGAATTAACAGGAAACTAAAACAGTTAAGAGTTAATTAGAGAGAAAATGAGGTTCACTAAGTGTTTTTATTTTAAAGTGTCTGTATTTTACAGCAAATTTCCTGGAATTTTTCCTCATAATTTTCTAAAACAAATTGCTGTTTACTTGGAAATCACAGGATGTTTCCTCAGAAAATCCTTCAGATTCTGGGCTAATTCTAAAAAATAAATTTAAAAAAAGTCTATGAGGTTTTAGTAAAAAACATAGAAATAATGGGTGAAAATTGTTCATTAACTAAGCCAGTCGCCAACAGAGGTTCTAAAAAGAAACAAAATGTGCAAGAAACAGTAAATCAGAGAGAAAATGGGCCTCCGTGAGTCAATTAACCATTTCTCACCAAGCCGACGCATCATTTATGAGTTGCTTACCAATAACTTTTTCTATTTTCCTTTTAATTAGCTCCAAATCTGCATGATTTCCTTGGAAACATCCTGTAATTTACAACTAAACAGCTAATTTTTCAGAAATTTTAATGAAAATTTCACAAAAATTGACTATAAAATACAGAAGCTGAAAAATAAAGGCACTCAGTGAGCCTCATTTTCTCAGATTTACCGTTTTTGCATCATTTTTGTTTCTTTTTAGGACCTCTGTTGGAGACTGGCTTAGTTAATTAATTGTTTTTCACCCAGCTTACTCATCATTTACGAGTTTTTTACTAAAAACTCATCAGTCTGTTGCACTTTTTCCATTTTCTTTATAATTCGCCCTGAATCTGAAGGATTTTCTTCAGAAACATCCTGTGAGTTCCAACTAAACGCCTAATTTTTAGGAAATTATGAGGAAAATTTTCCTAACATTTGCTGTAAAATACAGAAGCTTCTGTATTTTTTGCAAATTTTCCTCACAGTTTTCTAAAAATCTGCATTGTTTAGCTGTAAATTGCTAGATATTTCCAAGAAAATCATTTCTATCGACAGTATTTATCCATCGTTAAGTATTTGACTTGAGTCATGCAATGATTATTTGAAAATATTATTTCCGTAGACTGCAGAAGAAGGAAAAAATGCAGCAGTTATGTGCATTCTGACTTCACAATGTCTTATAATTTACATAAAGAACAATATCTTTACATTTTAACCTTCACCAGTCGTCGTTTCAGTTTCAGCAGCAACAGTTAGTTAAGCAAGAAGCGTTCATGTAACATTTTTCACACATGCATCAGACATTAAGGACAAAATAAAGCGTGATTTGAATATCAGCAGCCCTGAATTCCAGCAGAGCTTTACGTCTGTTTACCTTCCTGCAGCTGCAAACTACCGACATGCAGTGAAACATTAATTAACCCTCATGTCGTCCTGCGGGTCAAAACTGACCCGTTTTAAAGTTTGAAAATGTGGGAAATAATATATTTTCACAGTGAAACTTCTGATGTCCACATTTTCAACATTTCTGGGAAATATTTCAACATTTTTTGGTGGAAAAAAAGAAATGTTAAAAATGTTTCTGAAGAACAATCACATAAAAATCTACCAAAATCCATTGAAATTTGCTGGATTTTGGTTGCTTTTTATGTGAATGTTCTTAAAGAAAATATCAGAAGTTTTACTGATATATATGTAATCACTTTAGACATTTTTAGGATTTTTTTGGAAGATTTTTACTCATTTTTTGAAGATATTTACAAGAATTTCTTGCCAAATTTGGGGGATTTTTTTTTAAATAAAACTTTTATGGGAAACTTTTAAGGAATTATTGGAATTTTCTTCCTGAAGGTTTTGCAAATTTTCAGAAATCTGGGGAATTTTTTTGGCTAAATTTTGGGTTTTTTTTTCAGACAAGGAAACAATGTTTTTTTGGTGCCTGTAAATGAAGACAGCATGAGGGTTAAAAGCAGATTTACTGATGCACATGTATAACTTACAGAGCTCAGAGCCAAGAAAAATCATCATTATGAGGTGCTTTTGTCTATTTTTTTTTTTACTTACCTGCCATGTAAGTCACACTTTATTCCAAAAAAGCTAAACTTTAAAACAGCAGCAGCTAAAAATTTCTCAATTTCCTTTAGAATTAGAGGCAAAATGTGCAGGATTTTAATGAAAATGTGTAATTTGTAGGAAAGTGTGCATAAAATTAGCAGGAAAAAGGCATCTATGTGACATTTTTCTTGTTCTTTAACGTTCTTGGCTGCTTTGTATTTGCAGTGAACTGATAAAACTGAGAAGTCAGAGTGTCTAAAGTGGCAAACAGAGATCTAGAAGGTGTCAAACGCTGCCTAACGAGGCTGAAAGCGGCTGATGTGTGTGTGGTTTTGCCTCTGATTGGTCACGGCTCCGGGGGCTTTGTGGGCCGGTGGAGGGGCTTGGTGGGAAAACGACGGCGCGTGAAGAGGCGCCGAGTTCCCGAGCTGGGAAGATACCCGCCTCGCATTTAGACCATGACAAACGGCACTAATACATTTAAGGCGGAACAAACCGGACTAATTTGTAGATTAGGACAACTGGTGCTAATGTCAGCAGTCAGCAAGACGCCTAAAGAGGCCTTCAGACGGACGGACGAGATCCTGAGCTGACGGACGGATTCCCAGGATGGACACGGAACAGACGGAAAAAACAAACATGTGCAATAAAAGTCTAATTAAACGACTTAAAGGGGTGATTTATTCCACAGTATTGGAGCTAATTATGAAAATACTCCAATTTAACTGCATCTAAAGTTAGTTTTAATGTGAAATTAGTTGCTCTTAAACGGAGGTCTGGGAATTAACAGCAACTTCTAAGCTACAAATATGTGAAATTAGAAGCTTTAAAATTAATAAAAGTGTCTCCCTTCTTCTTTAATTACAGCTGAGTGCAAAATACAGAAGAGATTTAAATGCTCACTGCCTATGAAAAGTTTTTTTGGTTCACTCTGGGATCCATTAAATGTCAAAAAGAGTTTTATTATTCAGATTTTAACATATTTATGCTAAAGTTTAAAAAATCTAGTGTGTTTTCCTTTTGTTTTTACAGGTGTAGTTGTTTTCACTGTGCGATATTTTTACAAAAATGGACCAAAAATGCTTAAAATGACACCAAATCAGCTTCTAAATTATTTTAATTACATTAATGAGGTCAAGACAGACAAAAAACCCTAAAAGTTTTATGCGTATGTATAAATTAAATAATAAATGCAGATGTTTCTGGCTGGTTTTATTTTTAAAAGTATTAAAAAAAATGTAACATTAAAATTGACTCTTCTATTTAATTATTCTGAAAAAACAAAGTGTAAAATAGAAGGCTGCAGTCATCCTTTTATTTTATTTTTTATTATTTCTAATTAATGTATTTTTAAAAAATAAGATGTATATATTTTTATTTTTAGTTTATATAATTTTCTGCTTTCATCATTATTATTTTATTATTACATTTATTTTAAATTTCTTGTGTTCTTTGGTCTCCATTTTTTTTTTTTGCTTGTATTTTTTTATTTTTTATAATTAAACCATCTTATTATCGGCTATTAGTCAACTGTAACTGATCGCATTACATTCAATATGAGCCTTTCTTTAAGTAAAACTGTAAAGGTTGCCATATTTAGACCCTAATTAATCTTAACTCCACTCTAAATTTAAATTAATTGGGTAAATCTGTAATTTTATTTCCCTATAGGACAGTACTTTGTGTAGAAATAACATAACTTTACTATTATTTTAATCAAATGGCCATTAATTGCTGGTATAACTGTGAAAAATGACAAAAGCGACGTCTTGTTTTGTCTAAAAATTTGAATATGTTCAGTTTATTGTCACACATAATAAAGAAAAAACATTAAAATCTCACAAAACAGCAAATATTTGATATTTTTGCTTTGAAAGAAACAATTATTGAATGAATAAACTAGTTAATGATAAATCTTGTGTTACAGTTAATGAGATTACCGGCCCCCTGAGCACATTTACAATTAATCTGTTGAATATTTTCCTGATTAATCATTTAGTTGTTTGGTCTATTAATGTCAGAAAACTGTGATGAATGTCTTGTTTACTGACATAGAGGAGGAAAGAAAGCAGAAAATATTTACATCTAAGAAGCCGGAATCAGAATTTAGACTTTTAATTTTTTTTAAAAAGTACTTCAACGAATAGATAAATGATCTAAATATTTGATCAATTTGAAAGCTAACAGCTATAAATAATTGTTTTTGTGTCTCTTTGTACCTTTAATTCCAGCGTCTTTGAGCTTTTGGAAAAGCGCTTTATAAATAAAATTTATTATTATTATTATTATTAATTCGACTTTGTGACTTCCTAGCAGTAATAATAATCACTTCATTCAGAGGCCCTGAGGCCTGCCGATGCTTTCAGGCCTCTGTGGGCCTTTATAGTCATTTATCCAAACCTGTGCTCACATTTAGAGGCAGAAAAATGCAGATTTTATGCATCTTATTGTAAGTAGAGGTGGATATCAGAGTGAAAATGAAGTAAATATCCTCAGAATTAGGCCCAGAATACAGTAAATGTAAAAAAATATGCATGAAAAAAGTGGTAAAAGTGAAGATTTATCTCTTATAAAGAAGGTTTTCTCAAAAAAACACAAAACAAATTCAGCTGTAAATTAATGACTTACCTGTGAAATAAGAGGCTCTGATGAAAGGATGAAGAGTCCCATCAAAGAACGGCAGTGGGAAGGATTTGGTCTGAAGACTCTGGACTGAAAACCACAAATGCTTCAAAATCAGGAATCTGGTTAAAGAATTACAGCTTCTGTGGCATAAAATCACTATTTTGTACACTTTATCTACTTATCTGCATTTATTTTAACTTTAAGGACAAGCTTTTCTTTTCAAATTAAGATTTAAACAAGAAGATTTTGCATAAAAACATAAAACATGCAGAGAAAATACAAAAAAAAATCTGTGGGGAATAAAGCAGTAGAATTTTTATATTTTGGCATATTGGGGCAGTTGTACAAAAAAATGAACTACCATCTAAACTCATACAACCCCTAAAATAACCAGTTATCCCCAAAAAATCCAGTACAAAATGAAAATTAGACAAACATCACATAAATCGTCACATTTTCTGTAATTCATGTTGAATAAATTAGAGTGAAACGCCTTTAAACTTTGATTGGATTTTAGATGCAGAATTTTTACTTGGAATGTGCTTGTTAAGTGTAAAAATGGTACTTTAGATTAAATTAGAATATTTTTTCTATCCTTTATTGACAAATATCAAAAATATTACAATAAAAAACTAATAAATATTACTACCAATAATAATAATAATATTAATAATAACTTTTATTGTTAAGTAAACAAATATATTTTTGTGACCCACCGCTCCGTGTTGACGGGGCCAGGATCGCACTGACGCCGAACTTGAGGTACCCGGAGTCGGGGCAGGCGGTGTGCGGAGGTCCGGGGCTGCCGCGGTTCGGAGGCCCGGAGCTCTGCAGCACTGACCGGTCTGTTCCGGGTCCAGACGCCCGGGGACAGGAGCCCGGCCCGGTGCTGAGCTGGAGGATGTCCCCGGGACTCCTGGAGGAGAAAGTCCGATGTATGTAACCGACGGGCTGCAGCCGGAGCAGATCCTCCACCAGGAAGCCGGAGGGCAGAGACCGGTTGATGGGAGAGGAGAGACCCGCCGGGGGACGCAGGAAGCCCGGGTAGAGGGGCGGCGGCAGCGCGCTGCAGGGGAACATCATGCCTGGAGGAGAAGCTTCAGTCCGGACGGCAGCTCTGCAGCTCTGCGGCCTGTTAGACCCGTTTTATACCTCCCACCCTCCAACACGCACCGACACGCACGCTCAGGAGCGTGCACGAGCGATCATGCACGCGCGCAAGTTCAACTTCTGCGCGTGAAGCGAAGTTGAGAGTCAGACCCCGGAGTTGAAACGTCTTTATTCTACTGAAGACATGAAACAAGATGAATTCATCCTGCAGGAACATTTTAACCACATCATGCATTTGACCAAAAAAAAGAAGAGAGCAACAGTTTTTTTAACATGAGAACATTAAAATAAAACTTTCAAACTGAGATATTTGATCTTGAGCAGGTGACTAATGATGAGCTTCCTGTCTGAGTTGATGCTGAAATGAGTTTTTCAGATTAAAAGTCCAAAATCTATAAAATAATTCGTGTTAATTCAGCACCATTTCAATAAATACATGGCTGCGAGAGAAGAATACTAATTTACTGATTTAGATAAACGATTTAAGTTACAAATATTATTTAAATGATGTTGCATCAACTTAATATTGTGCAACTTAAACTCTTTTTGTGCGTTATTGTTGATTAAAACTGAATTTAAGGCTGGATAACAAGAATTTTCTGGACCTTGAGGTAAAAACTTCTTCTCCTTAAAATTGGAGCAAAAAACTTAAAAACTTGCTTTCATAGTAAATGAAACTTAACAATCGTCCTTAAATAGTTGGAGCAACTTGATTTTTTATAATTAATCAACTTCAAAACTTTCTACTTCCAATCCTTTTGTCAGTGAAAATCCTCTATATTTTTTCTTTTTTGATCCAGCACATTATTTTTTAAAGTGCGTCCACATCTTAATGAAGGCAGTGTGAGTGTATTCTTTGAATTTTGAACACTTTATGGTAACGCAACTTTATTTGTGGTCATTTTTTTTGTGGGCGTTTTGCAACTCATTTGGTAGTTTTTGTCTATTTTTGATAGTTTTGAACATCTTTGTTCTATTTTCATTGTTTTATGTCCATTTATGGTCATTTTGTGTCTCTTTTCAGATGTTTTGTGTCTCTGATCATTTTTGTCTCTTTGTGGTTGTTTTTTTTCTCTCTTTTTAGCAGTTTTACATCCATTTGTGGTCATTTTGCATCTCTCTAAGGTAATTTTTTTCTACTTGTGGTTGTTTTGTGTCTCTTTGTGGTTGTTTTACATCTTGTTGTCATTGTTTCCTGTCTCCTTGTGTACATTTTGCGTATCTTTGTGGTCAGTTTATGTGTCTTTTAGGCCCTTATGTATCTGCTTTTGGTCATTCTTGCGGTAGTTTTTTGTCTTACTATGGCTGGTCTCTTTTTAGCTGTTTTGTGTGTCTTTGTTGTCTTTTGTATCATTATTTGATAGTTTTGCATCTCTTTGTGGTTGTTTTGTGCATCTTATTAGTTGTTTTTTGTCGCTTTGTCATTGTTTCGCGCCTCCTTGTGTACATTTGTGCTCAATTTATGTCTTTTTTAGGCCTTTACGTGTCTTTCTGTTGCCATTTTACAACTCTTGTGGTAGGTTGTTGTCTTTTTATGGTTGTTGTGTGTCCCTTTGTGGCTGCTTTGCACATCTTTGTTGTGCTTTTGTGTCTATTTTTGATAGTTTTATATCTCTTTGTGATTGTTTTGTGTCTATTTGTGGTCATTTTGCATCTCTTTATGGTTGTTTTGTGTCTATTTGTGGTTGTTTTGTGTCTATTTGTGGTTGTTTTGTGTCTATTTTTCAGAACCAGAATCAGAATGTCTATATTGCCATTGTTTAAGAACAACATCCAACCTTTACTCACTGATACATCAGTAATAAAATAATAAAATAAACACTCTATGCAGAATTTTTAATTCTTTAAATGACATTTTCTTGATTTCACCCAATATTTACTTTTTAAAATCAGGACTTTTTCTAGTAAATGAGTCTATTTCATGCAGTGATGTCAGCATTCGCCTGTCATCCAGCTCAGACTGAAGCTTTTCCACTTAAACCGACTGGACGAGTCGGAGATTTAAAGTCGGCTTTGTTCTGCTCAGCTTTGATCACAGCGACCGTCTGAGTGTAAGAGGTCAGAAACACAGAACACCCAGCGTCCCTGAACGCCCCATGCTCACCGCTACTCAGAAAATCAAAAAGCTGCAGCAGGAGGAGGCTTTCATTTGGTGCTGAGCTCAGTTTGTGCTGTTTATACGTTGTATATACGTTGTATATATGTTGTTTATATGTTGTTTATACGTTGTTTTAATTTCCTCTGAGAAATGTGACAGTTCAGGATCAAAAGTTAAACATATTTTCTGCTGCAATGATATGAACTTTTGTTGTTGTTTAGTGTTACTGTGCTTATTTTTGTTTATCTTTATGGTCGTTTGTTCTTTCTGTGGTCATTTTGCAACTTGTCATAGTTTTTTGTCTTTTTATGGTTGTTTTGTTTCTCTTTCTAGCTGCTTTGTGCATTTATGTTGTGCTTTTGTGTCTATTTTTGATGGCTTTGCATCTCTTCCTGGTTGTTTGGTGTCTATTTATGGTCATTTTGCATCTCTTTGTTGTCATTTTGCATCTATTTTTAGTTGTTTTGTGTCTCTTGTGGTTGTTTTTTGCCTATTTATGGTCATTTTGTGTCCATTTGTGGTCATTTTGCATCTCTTTGTGGTTGTTTTGTGTTTCTTTTTAGTTGTTTTGTGTCACTTTGTGGGCATTTTTGGTCGCTTTGTGATTGCTTGGTGTCTGTTTTTAGCTGTTTTACGTCCAATTTGTGGTAATTTTGCATCGCTTTGTGGTTGTTTTGTGTTCCTTTGTGGGTCATTTTGTATCACTTTGTGGTTGTTCTGATTCTCTCTGTGGTAATTTTGCATCACTTTGTTAATCTTTCATGGCCATTTTGTGTCTCTTTATGTCTAACCGTTGACCTTTCACACTAAACGGAGCAGGATGAATCTGCAGGTTATTTCTAGTTTGTTGTTTATAGTCTCTTTGGGCCCAAATGAACAGGTTTTAAGTGTGAAGATGTTCTGACAACAGTTGTGGTGGATGGACTTCAGAAAAGTTGACACACAAAGAAAGAAGCTTCTGAAGAAGATTGTGTCTCAGACTGGAGTGACGTGATAAGATCCATGACTAATGGTCTTTAACACGTGCTGAACCCCCCAATGTTCATCTCCCAATGTTGATCTTAAACAAGCATCATTTCTTAGTCAAAAAGTTGTTGACTCCTCTGACCAACACTCTAACAGCAGCTTCCATATTGCTACAGAAACAAAGCAGTGCGCTGGCACTGAGTTTATAAGTGGATTGACAGTTTTGATGATTTATTAAAGAGCCCATATTCTACTATTTCTGCCAGTAGGAAAAAAAATTATGTGTTTGTGAACATTAAAGCAGGTAAACATGTTCTAGCAGACCCCCCAAAATAAAATTCTAAGTCTGTAAGGAATACTATACAATAAAAACTAATACTAACTAAACTAAACCCAGAGAAAGACACAAATTCTCATCATTCCTGGTATTTATCCATCTTGTTGTGGGTTTTTGTCCACCGTTGCACATCTTTCTCTCTGAGATTACTGCCTCCAAGCCCTGCACAAAAGAGAAGAAAGTAATGTAACTGAATGTACAGAGTTAAATTATATCTAAAAAAACAGACAAAGAGACGTAAAATGACCACAAAATGACACAAAATCAACATGAAGCGACACAGAAGGACCACAAAAGGATGCAAAACAATCACAAAGAGACACTAAACAAATACAAAATCAGAGCAACTAAACAGAGGTGCAAAATGAACATGATGTGACACAAAATTATCACAAAGAGATGCAAAATGACCAAAAACACACATAAAAGCCTAAAAGAGACATAAACTGACCACAAAATGACGCAAAATACATACAAGGAGACATGAAACAATGACAAAGAGATGCAAAATGACCATAAATGGAAGTAAAACAGCTAAAAAGAGGCACAAAACTACCACAAATAGACAAAGAAATGACCATAAAGAGATTCAAAATTACCAAAAAGAGGCACAAAACAACCAAAAATAGACAAAAAATGACCTTAAAGTGATTCAAAATTACCACAAAGAGACACAAAACAGCCACAAATAGACAAAATCCACCTAGAAGAGATGCAAAACTAGCACAAATAGATGCAAAAGAGCTAAAGAGAGACAGAAAACAGCAACAAATAGAAAAAAAAATGAGCTTAAAGTGATGCAAAATGACCACAAATGGATGTAAAACAGCTACAAAGAGACAAAAAACCACCACCAACAAGCAAAAATGACCACAAACAGACACAAAATGTATACAAGGAGACATGTAACAATAACAAAGAGATGCAAAATGATCACAAAGAGACACAAAACAACTAAAAATAGACACAAAACAAACACAGAGATACAAAAAGACCTTAAAGATGTGCAAAATAATCCACAAATGAAGGCAAAACTGCTAAAAAGAGACAGAAAACAACCACAAATATACAAAAAATGACAAATGCAAAATGAATTTAAATAGACACAAAACTGCTAAAAAGAGACACAAAACAACCAAACAGGGACAAAAAAGCTTTAACTAACTAATGTAAGCATCTACTAACATACAAATTAGAAGAAACAAGCAAAAAAAAAACCAAAAAACGGCTATTTAACTGCAATTTGTAAGCAATTTTTACGGCATCTTCAAATTCTTATTGTTATTTTCTAATTCTAAATACAACAATAAAGGCCACAATCACATTAATAACTCGAGGCTTAAACCCATATTGAAGACTGGGACTAATTTAATCATAGTCTGAATCAGATCTATATGCATTTAAATGTGATTTAAATACTCTGTGAATGCCTCATTCTGAAGGAATCACGATGGAATGACCACAAAGAGGCCCAAAACAAACACACAGAGATGCAAAATGACCACAAATGGACACAAAATGGCCATAAATAGACAAAAAAACAATCATGAAGAGATGCAAAATGATCACATGATTATGAACCAGGAACCCAGATACAAAACTACCACAAAGTGATGCGAAGTGACCAAAAACATACACATAAGGGCCTAAAAGAGACACAAAATGTGCACAAGGAGACATGAAACAATGACAAAGAGATGGAAATGACCACAAAGAGGCACAAAACAACTAAAAAGACAGAAAACAACCACAAAGAGACAAAAAAAATGACATTAAAGAGATGCAAAATTACCACAAAGAGGCACAAAACAACCACAAATAGATAAAAATTACCTTAAAGAGATTCTAAATTACCACAAAGAGACACAAAACAACCACAAATAGAAAAAAAATGACCATGAAAAGAGACAAAACAACCAAAAAAGACTCAAAACAACCACAAATAGAATAAACTGACCTTGAAGAGATACAAAACGAGCACAAATGGATGCAAAAGAGCTAAAGAGAGACAGAAAACAGTCACAAATAGAAAAAAAGACCTTAAAGTGATGCAAAATGATCACAAATGGACAAAAAAAAACTAAAGAGACATAAAACAACCACAAATAGACAAACAAAATGACCTTAAAGAGATGCAAAATGGCTTTATAAAGACACAAAACTGACAAAAAGAGCTAAAAAGAGACAAAAACAGTTTTAACCAATTAACATAAGCATTTACTGACATAGAAAATTGAAGAAACAAGCAAAAAACAACCATTTAACTGCAATTTGTAAGCAATTTTTATTATCTCTGCTAATTCTTATTGTTATTTTCTAATTCTAAATACAACAATAAAGGCCAAAATCACATTAATAACTCGAGGCTTAAATCCACAGTGAAGACTGGGACTAATTTAATCATAGTCTGAATCAGATCTATGTGCATTTTAATGCGGTTTTATCATTTCGAAGGCATCGTGACGAAATGATCCAACAAAAGGAAGCTATCATTAAATGTGCAGCAGATTTGCAGTCCTGCCGGGAAACTCGACACCTTAACCAAAACCCCTGTGAAAGAAAGAAGAGAGAGAGAGAGAAACTGTCGCATTCAAAGCGTTTTATTCCTTCACAAAATCCCCCTATTGTACTGAAGTGGAGCAGATGGTTCTCCGGGAGGGAAGTCGGGCATCAGCAGAACTAATTTCTCCTCCTGGTCTGACGGACAGACCGGCCTGCTGCTCCGGTTCTTAACCAGCACAACAGCTGTTGGCGAATTAAACACCAGTTAAGACTCATTTTAAAGCTATTAGCCTCTTGAAGTCTTACATCGCCGACCCTCCCCGTCGAACTGATTACACATGCAAAGGAGGGAAAACAACCGAGGCAGCTCCGGTGATAACTAGTTAAGACTCATGTCAGAGCTCTAAGCCTGCAAGTCTTAATGAACAAGCTGCAAAACACACATGTGAGCCAGGACAGAGGGACCGCTACATTTATGATAAACGTCTCTCCTGCAGCGAAAACATCCACATTATGGACTATTTATGGCTAGAATATTGATATAATGTAATACTGAGTAATAGAAATACGCCTGCATTCAAGAAAACATTGCTGTTATTCAAATTTCAGCTAAATATTCACTGAAGAATTTAATTTACTGCTCCATTAGCGATGATGACGTGCATGACTTATGATTTCTTTTTGCTGCAATTCAACTTAAATACGATAACAGAGTAAGAAAACGTCAAGTCTAGCGACAAAATCACGTTTTACATTTTATGTTTGGGTGAAACAAATACTTAAGTAGTGGAAAAATACTAATTTTTAAATTGATATTCATTAAAATAAAGTCCCAGCAATGCAAACTGTTCATTCGAGAGGCATCAAGAGGTTTCAGTACATCTAACTTTAACTAGGAGCATTAAATTTACCTGTTAATTTAATCTGGATTAATGAATACTTGATTAAATTGGTCCATCAACTGTGTTTTTTCAGGGTAAATTTGGTTTTAAATACACAGGAAAACTTTAAAAACAACACCTATACTTTCAAAAAGTACAGGGTTAGGGTTAGCATCAAACTGTACTTAAAGCTCCAAAAGTAAAACTATCTATTCTGCAGAAAAATGTAAATTATATGATTGAATTCTAATTATTTGTTGTTGTACTTGACTCTAATATTTATTGTTGGGTAGTTTGTTTGTGTTGCTCTGCTTTTCTCTTCAAAACACCCCTTGATTCTGACATACTTGTCCGGCTCGTAGTTTTCACCTTTTTTTTTCTTCTTAAGAAACTCTTGTCTGGTTTTGTACTTTAGATGGTTCTCGTGCTGGAATAGTCCTTCAATCAGAGCAGCTACAAGGAGGTGCAAAACGAACACAATATGTCACAAAACTACCGCAAACAGATGTGAAATGACCAAAAACAGACACATAAGGGACTAAAAGAGACATAAACTGAATACAGAGACACAAAATGTACACAAGGAGACACAAAACAATTACAAAGAGATGCAAAATGACCATAAATGGCCGTAAAACAGCTAAAAAGAGACACAAAACAACCACAAATAGACCAAAAATCACCTTACAGACATGCAAAATGACCACAAATGGATGCAAAATTGCCAAAAAGATACACAAAACAACTGCAAAGAGTTGTAGAAGGACCAGAAACCGACACAAAATGACCATAAATAGGCAAAAAACAACCACAAAGACATGTGAAATGACCAAAAACAAACACATACAGGCCTGAAAATGACATGAACTGAGCACAAAGACACACAAAATGTATACAAGGAGACATGAAACAACAACAAAGAAATGTAAAATGATCACAAATGGATGCAAAACTGCTAAAAAAGAGACACAAAACAGCCATAAATAGATCAAAAATTACCTTGAGATGCAAAATGACCATAAATAGACACAAAACAGTCAGAAAAAGATCTTCATCTGACCAAAGAATGTGTTTTAAGCATTCATCTGGCTTCTTATTCTTTCTTATTAAATGTTCATCTTGCTGTTTTGTACCAAAGTGTCAGCAAGGTTGTTTTTCTTGACCTCCGTCCATAAAGGCTGATGTTCTGAACTTTCCATCACACTGTCTGAGCTTCACAGAAACTCTGATTTCCTTTGATTACACCTGTTCCAAGTCTAAAACAGCTGCTGTGACAATGTAAATTTCGCCTGGCGTGGGGAGAAATAAAGGACTTATCTTATCTTCCAAGTCTAAAACAGCTGCTGTCAGCTTTTCACAGCTGGATTGTGAAAGTACTTTACTGTCTGTGACGTCATTTTAACCCTTGTGTTGTCCTGTGGGTCAAATTGAACCATTTTAAAGTTTGAAAATGTGGGCAAAAAATTATATTTTCACAGTGAAAACTTCCACATTTCAACATTTTTGGGAAATGTTTTTTGTGGAAAAAAATGTTTAAAAAAAAAAAAAAAAAGTTTCTTCAAGAACATTCAGAAAAAAATCAACCAAAATCCAATGAATTTTGCTGGATTTTGGTAGATTTTTTTCTAAATGTTTTTAAAAGAAAACATGAGAAGTTTTACTGATATATATGTAATCACTGGATATTTTTAGGATGTTTTGGGAAGATTTTTACTCGTTTTTTAAAAGTTTTCTTGCCAAATTATTATTTTTTTTAAATAAAACTTTTAAGGAAAACTTTTAATGAATTGTTGGAATTTTCTTCCTGAAGGTTTTGCAAATTTTCAGAAATTTGGGTATTTTTTTGCTGAATTTTGGGGTTTTTTTCAGACAAGGGAACGATATTTTTTGGTGCCCATAAATGAGGACAACAGGACGGTTAAAGGACGACTGCAGCCATGATTAGCGGTACTACGGCTCCTTCTATACCTCCTGAATACATCTGTGTTTCACTGATTTTTAGTCACTTCCTGTATCCCTTTCCATCTTTGTAAAGTCTCACAATCAGATTTTTCAATTCTTTTGGTTGTTCTTTTCAACATGGAGCCATGATGAAGACATGCAGATAGAAACAGCCCATAGAAGCAGGTTCATGCGACTAGACTGACTGAAAACCATAGTTGGTTTAGTTGCAGTGATCGAAGGTGGATTGACTTTAGTTGCAGTTGAGTTTCTACTTTGGAGCCTCTATTTTCAGTACAGCCTCTAAAGTATTGGTTTTAGACTGTTAATGAGTAGAAAAACTCTACTGTTCAATTTAAAAGTAATGCAGTTTATAAGCGGTAATACAATTTTTAACAAGAAAAGCATTCAGAGTGCAGTCCTCCGCCAAGGCTGCTCAGTCAATGTATGATTTCTGATGTCTGAGATCTTTAATAAAAAATAACCTTGCCCTGAGCACAGGCATGTGTTCTGCATGTGTACGTTATGTACGGATACCAAATCATGTGACCTAAATATGTAGCTGGCGGTGGGAATTGATGGGACTCAGAAACCAACACAATTTAATCAATTGTTCCTTGAATCATCTCTGCTGGATAAGTCCTGATAATTTGGTGGATTTGTAGAAGGATCACAATCATGTGATCATCAGCAAGCAGCTGATGCAGCATTCACTTGTTGTCATCGTTACATTGACATCGTGCCGCTATCTGGCAATGATACAGAAATGTTTAACAAATCTGTGGATCCAAACTATAAGCTGCATCACTGCCAAAATCTAATCACTTGGTCCTTGTGTCATTTCTGACCTTCCCTGAAAATTTCATCCAAATCCATTAGTCTGTTTTTGAGTAATGTTGCTGACAGACAGACAGACAGACAAACCAACGCTGATTGTCACATAACTCCGCCCCGTTCCTTGGTGGAGTAATAATTAAATATTTAAGTGATGTTACACACGGCTGCACTCATTTGTTGTGTATTATATACCTGACTTGTTTTCATCCAGGTGTAACAAACACAATCTGACAGCTAAAAAGGACAGAAATATGTTTTTGTTTTTGTTAATATGCTATGAAAAGAAGCATTTCTAAGTAAAATGGTTTAAATCTGACTTGCAAAAGTGTGAGGTTGTTAGAGACCTGAGATATCAGAAAAACTAGGAGCAGAAAGTTGAAATTATTTTCATGTTTTTTATTTTAAAAAAATAAGACAAAATTTCTAATAAAAGTAGGAAAAAACTTACAGTGGACATTCAAACACTGTACTCAAAGCCAAATGTGGGCCTTTTATCTTTTATTTTGAAGGCATTTCATGTTTTTACTCCACCACATTTCAAACATTTACAAACATATCAGTTACTTTTTTCTGCTACAAAAAAAATCCCATTCTTTATGATTGCACCACTTCCAATGTGAAGATTTTAAATATTTAAATATTTTAATTTAGCTGTGATAATGTTGATGTTTGGATTTATTTCTTGCATTGCTTGATTTTAAGTCTAATTTAACCTTTTATTTCTATAATTAATCATTTGTGAAGTTGTTTTTACATTTATTTTAGTTACTTATTCTATATTTTCCATCGCTATATAACTGCTATACAAATAAACTTCAATATTAATAATGCCATTTTATAAATTTTACAAACCATTTGCTTAGTTTAAATAAAAAAGCCCACAGGTTAGAATTAGCAGCAATCCTCTACAACAGGTTTTAACCCTCCTGTTGTCTTCATTTACAGGCACCAAAAAATATCGTTTCCTTGTCTGAGAAAAATCCAAAAATTCTGCAAAAAAATTCCCCAAATTTCTGAAAATTTGCAAAACCTTCAGGAAGAAAATTCCAATAATTCCTTAAAAGCTTCCCTTAAAAGTTTTATTTAGAAAAAAAATCCCCCAAATTTGGCAAGAAAATTCTTGTAAATATTTTCAAAAAATGAGTAAAAATCTTCCAAAAAAAATCCTAAAAATATCTAAAGTGATTCCATATATATCAGTAAAACTTCTAATATTTTCTTTAAGAACATTCACATAAAAATCAACCAAAAATTTTGGTTGATTTTTATGTGAATGTTCTTAAGAAACATTTTTAACTTTTCTTTTTTCCACCAAAAAATGTTCAAAGATTTTCCAAAAACCTTGAAAATGTGGACATCAGAAGTTTCACCGTGAAAATATTTTTTTCCCCACATTTTCAAACTTTAAAACGAGTCAATTTTGACCCACAGGACGACACAAGGGTTAATACCATGAACACATTTTCCTCATTATACTGACTGTTTACTGTGTGGTTTCAGTGCTTCTCCTGCAGTTAAACATGTGAATATTTGAATAAAGGTGGAGATGCTCTGATTAAAGGCCGGCTCAGTAAATCAGCGCTCTATAGCATCGTCTCTGTTTGGTGGAACAGAGCGGATTAGTGAGGCCTTCGGTGTCGACAAGCATTAAAGCCATATTAACTTTCCATTAAACATCACCTCTCTGTGGAGGCACAGAGAGACACAAGGCCGAGGGATAAAGCTCCTTATAGAGAGAGGCCGAGCTCCCACAATGCACCTGTTCTCTGCCAGCATACACAACAATGCTGAGTGAATGACACGCTGTAAAATCTGACACTCGCAGCCTCTGTACTTCTGTCATGTTTAATATACTGTACGTCCGTGTCACAGTATTTATTGTACCGCGGCTGAATATTACAGATTCGTGTTTGCAGAGTTTTTTTTTTTTAAAAAAAGAACGTCTTGATTCCGTCCAAACTAACCGTCACACTGAACAGAAACTATAAACACTATATAAAAACAACAAGTTTATTCAATAAAACCAGATGAATTCAAAGTTAAAAATTTAATATGTGATGTTTCAGGTTTGTATTCTGCCCCGATATAAAAAAAAAAACAACAACAACAACAAAAAAAAGATGATGTCTATCATGTGTAAGTGTGGTTGTGTATGCAAATGAGAAAATAGTAATAAAAACACTGAGAATAACAATAATAATATATAACAATAATAATAATAATATCTGTTATTATTATTACTATTATTATTATAGATAATAATTTAAAATAATGTGTTTGTTATTATTGTTATTCTTAATGTTGTTATTACTATTTTCTAATTTCTAAATAATAATTATATAATACAATTATTATTATTATTATTATTATTATTATTATTATTATTATTATTATTATTATTATTATTATTATTATTATTATTATTATCAATAGTACCAATAAAATAATTTCTAACAATTATTATTATTAATAATATAATTTAATGCATAATAATAATAATAATAATAATAATAATAATAATAATAATAATAATTATAATAATAATAATAATAATAATAATAATAATAATTATTATTATTATTATTATTATTATTATTATTATTATTATTATTATTATTATTATTATTATTGTTACTATTCATTATGATTATTATAGTAGAATTGAGAAAGTAATCATCCAACTGCCCTTTTAAAAAACTTTTTTGCTGTGATACCAGATTGAAGTGGCGCTAGTTATTAACCACTTTGTAAAGGACTGCAGCTAATGTTTTTTTTTTTTTTTAAATGGCCAGTTTGCTGATTAGTTTCTCAATTCTATAAATGCTTGGTTTGTAAAAAATAGTAACAGTAACAAGATCAATAATCACTTGTGTTGCACTCAGCACCGTTACAAGGTGTTACAAACCAAACAAGAAAATGAAAACACACACAGTCTTTCAAGAACTGACAGAGTGTCAGAAACACATTTACAGACGACAGTCAGTTATTCATTCCATCTTTGAAATGGATAAACCCAAAATTAGTTTTGTATTTTGAAAGCTGGTGAGAAAAATAAGACATTTGACTTTGCAGTATAACTATTTTCTGACATTTTATACACTGAATTATAATTTTTTAAAGGTAATCATACACTTTGATAAGGGAATTTAATACTTTTACTGCATGATTACAATGATGATATTATCACAATATCCAAAGAATAGAAAACAAATGATAATATTAATAATGTCAACCATATTCATCTTAAACTTTGTGTGTTTAGCGTACTTTCTGGTAAATAAATTACATTTAAATTCCAAGTGTGGGGAGTGTGGTCCATAGCTGGGTGTCCAGCTATAGTTAATGCATGTAATATAGAATAATTACATTTCTTTCTGTGATTTTACTAGTTATCAGTAATCAAAAAAAAAAAAACCACAAGGAAAATCTACACAATAATAGTCAGTGTGTTAAAATTACAGTTAAAAAAGCCTCAGCCGTAGATTCTAGGTCTTGATTGGACTAACCACATTGTTGCTGCTTATTTTAATTATATAATTGTGTTAATAGCACAACAATAGACCAAATCCCTGCTGTTTTACGTCTGTTTGTGGTCTTTTTGCATCTCTTTTAGGTAACTTTTTGTCTATTTCTTGTCATTTTTAGTCTATTTATGGTTGTTTGTGTCTCTTTGTGGTCATTTTGCATCTCTTTAAGGTCATTTTTTGTCTATTTCTGGTCATTTTTTTCTCTTTTTAGTTGTTTTGTGCCTGTTTGTGGTCATTTTGCACGTTTTTAAAGTTTATTTTGTCTATTTGTGGTCATGTTTTGTCTCTTTTTAGTTGTTTTGTGTCTCTGTGGTAATTTTGCATCTCTTTAAGGTCATTTTTAGTCTCTTTTTGGTCATTTAGCATCTTTTAAGGTAATTTTTTGTCTATTTCTGGTCATTTTTTATCTCTTTTTAGTTGTTTTATGTCTCTTTGTGGTAATTTTGCATCCCTTTAAGGTCATTTTTTGTCTATTTGTGGTCATTGTGCATCTTTTTAGGGTCACTTTGTGTCTCTTTCTCATCAGTTTATGCCTCTTTTAGGCCCTTATGTGTCTGTTTTTGGTCATTTCGCATCTCTTTGTAGTAATTTTGTGTCACTTTGTGTTTGTTTTGTATCCTTTTTTTCCAAAAACAAACCCCTGAGTTTTGTTTTAAAACTATTTCTTTGATTTCTTCTCTGGCATGTGAAGCGTGCAGCAGAATCTCAAACCCATGAGATGAACATCTCACTATGAACCGGCAGCTTGGCAGCGAGCAGCGCCATGAATTTTCATCAAGCAGTATGAGAGTGTGAGAACGTCCTCGCCATACTGAATTCATACAATAAAAGTAAAACTTGACCGAAGCGATTAGCCCGTGTTGCTGACAAATATGAGAAATTGCTCGCCTCGGTGTCCCCATCGCAGCCTGTAACACTGCTGACACAGAGCACGCTCATTGAATGCTCATTAGCTGTGGATTGGTCACGGGAGCTCAGAGTGCCACATCGCTGTGCTAACAATCTTCCCCATTATACCGGCTTCCATTCTTCCATTCAGCGCCCATTCTGCTCTAATCGTATTGGAGGCTCATAACGTTCTGTGGCCCTTCAGCGGGAGGCTTAAAGCACCTGGCAGGTTGTTTAGAGGGGAGCTTGTAAATGCCTGTGGTTAAAATGGGCTCCGGGGCCCAAACACAAGCCAAGCAGTGATGGGGAAACTGGGAGGGGGACCGATGTGGTTGTCAAGTCCACTTTATGTTTTTGTTCTGTTCTTTTTTCTTTTTTTTTTAAGAGGAGTGTGGAAACAGAAAGTGATCCGGCGTCTGCACCAACCTGTTGCTTCAGAGCTTCAGAACCAGAGGAAACCAGGGTGCATCATGGGTAAAATCTGCACAAATACAGTCAGATTTAATAAATGACTTCAGCTGCTGACCTCTAAACTACGGTGTAGATTTGTTGGACAAAACCTAGAATAAAGCGGTTGATGGATGGATGGATGGATGGATGGATGGATGGATGGATGGATGGATGGAAGGATGGAAGGAAGGAAGGGAGGATGATGGATGGAAGGGTGGGTGGATGGATGGATGGATGGATGGATGGATGGATGGATGATAGAAAGGAAGGAAGGAAGGAAGGAAGGAAAGACAATGGATGAATGGAAGATGGATGGATGGATGGATGGAAGGAAAGAAGGAAGGCAGGAGGATGGATGATGGATAGATGGATGGAAGGAAAGAAGGAAGAAAGGATGATGGATGGATGGATGGAAGGAAGGAAGGAAGGAAGGAAGGATGATGGATGGATGGAAGGAAGGAAGGAAGGAAGGATGATGGATGGAAGGAAGGAAGGAATGAAAGAAGGAAGGAAGGTGGATGAATGGATGACAGGTGATAGATGGATGGGTGGATGATAGGAAGGAAGGAAGGAAGGAAGGAAGGAAGGGAAAAAGGAAGGAAGGAAAGGAAGGACAATGATGGATGGATAGATGAAGGAAGGAAGGAAGGAAGGAAGGAAGGAAGGAAGGAAGGAAGGGAGGAAAGAAGGAAGGAAGGAAAGGAAGGACAATGATGGATGGATAGATGAAGGAAGGAAGGAAGGAAGGAAGGAAGGAAGGAAGGAAGGAAGGAAGGAAGGGAGGAAAGAAGGAAGGAAGGAAAGCAAGGACAATGGATGATGGATGGATGGATGGATGGATGGATGGATGGATGGATGGATGGATGGATGGAAGCATGTTTACAGCCTGATTTAAAAAGAAATTTGTCCTCTATAGCTGATTTCCTTGTTCATGACAACTTGAATTTTTATAGAACTCACTGGTTAAATTATATAAAGGCTTATAGTTGTGGGTATTTAGTGAAAATTAGTGCTGCTATAGGACAGTAAATGCTCCACCTCGTTGTTTATATCTGGGAGTTAGGAGGAGTCAGGCACTGCTAAGATGGAGGTGAATGGAGCTTTAAACCATGATGGGTGATGGATGACACCACATATGAACATTCTTATATGCAGCCAGTGGTCCAAACAGACAGTTAGTGAATTAATAACCATCATTATAGATCATGATGTTCTGGAAATACGGAAAGAAACGGTCTCCATTTCTATATTCTGCACTTTTACATGCTTAGAAATGTATTTTTGGGGTCTACTAGAATAGTTTTTCCTGCTTTATCGTTTCAAAACACTTTTTTTTCTCACAATGTACATAGTTCATCTTCTGAGACACTTAGCTCCTGTCTCTTTAAGTCCCGCCTCCTAAAAGCCCAGTCTGCTCTGATTGGTCACCTGGTCCAGCCAAAGCCAGGAAAGGTTGGCTGGTAAAACCAGATCTCTGAATAAAAGCAGAGAGATGTGAAGAAATAATGTCGGCAGCAGCTCAAACTAGCTGCTAGACAGGTCCTATGTAAATGTGTGACGTGATGATGTCGACAAGGAACAGAAGGATACCTGGACTTCAAATAAGGTGTTTTAGACAGTTTTTTCTGTGGGAAAACTTTACACCAGACTACACCAAAACCCTTTGGTGTAGAGTTTCATTTCACATGTACAAAAAAGCAGATATATACGACACACTGAAGCAGCAGAGCAACTAAAAAACATGGAGTAAAGGCTCTTTAAGGCTTGTTAGATGTCCAGGGATCCTTTAATGAGTCTAAAGAACAGTGAGGAAAAGTCAAAGTTTTTGGTCTGAATGCAAAAATAAAATATTTCAATTCAAACCATCTATGGCCCAAAACCTGCATGTGTGTTTGAAAGGCATGATATTTTTGAATAATCACCAAAAACTAAAAGAATTGCCACATTTCCAACTTTCTAGTGGTCCTTGAACCCATCACGTGACACACAGTTCTGTCTGAAAATTAAACTCTGAATGAGAAATTGTGATATTTAACCAAAATCACTTTTGTCTAGACGTCTTTATAAATGTAGCTAAAAAAACTCAGCTAAAAATATTGATATTTTATGAATATTTCCTGTAATTTTCACAATTTTTCTTCATATTATTTTCTGGCATCAATGCTGTCAGGTTTTTCTTGCTGTTTTTTTTACTGATTTCATTGTTTTCACACCATATATTCAACATAAATTCCTCTATAATGCAGTTTTCCTCACTGATACACGGAATACATCTAATAGTATTTAATTTAGCTAAAAATATTGGACATTTACAGATATTTGCTGTTATTTTCACCAGTATTCACCACAATGAATAGATTAAAAATAGGCCATAACTCTACATAATATCCAATTAAAAAAATGTGTTTTACAGTACATGACTGCTAAAACTGTCATTATTTTTACAGATATTTTCAAATATTTTCAACAGTTTTAACAATTTTTAGCATTACAATTTTGCAAGTTTCTAACAGATTTTTTATGGTACCAATGCTGTCAGATTTTCACTGCTTTTTATTTATTTAATTATTTTAATTATTTTAATTATTTTTTACTGTTTTCTTTCTTTCTTTCTTTCTTTCTCCTTCCTTCCTTCCTTTTATCTTTCTTTCTTTCTCCTTCCTTCCTTCCTTCCTTTCTTTCTTTCTTTCTTTCTTTATTTCTTTCTTTCTTTTCTTACAGATTTTTCATTTTTTTTTAACTCTTCTATGATGCAGTTCTAAACTATAAACATCAATGTCTGACAATAAACCTGAATTAACTGTTTTTCTCACTGGCAAGCAAATTATTTAATTTTGCTAAAAATATTGGACATTTACAGATATTTGCTGCTACTTTTACCATTTCTGAACATATTTTTTTTTGGCACTCACCACTTTTCTATGGAATTGTTTGGGTTTTTAACATAAATTCCTCTACAACACAGTTCTAAATTATCAGCATCTCTGAGAAAAAAATCTAGTTTCATTGTTTTCCTCACTGACATGCAAAACGCACCTGAAATTATTCAATTTAGCTAAAAATATTGAACATTTTTACATTGTTTTTGAACATAAATTCCTCTATAATGCTGTTATTTTCACTGTTTTTCACCGTAATTTTCTTTTTACTGTTTTTTCTTTCTTTTCTGCTTTTTATGACAGATTTTTAATTCTTTTTAAAACATAAATTCCTCTATAATGCAGCTCTAAACTGTCAGCATCTCTGAGAATAAACTTAATTTCACTGTTGTCCTCACTGGCATGTAAAATAAACCTAACATTATTTAATTTCGCTAAAAACATTGGACATTTACAGATATTTGCTGCTATTTTTACCATTTTTGAACATATTGTTTTGGCACTCACCACTTTTCTATAGAATTATTTGGGTTTTTAACATAAACTCCTGTATAAAGCAGTTCTAAACTATAGAATAAATCTAATTCCACTGTTTTCCTCACTGACCTGCTACTTGCATCCCCTAATTCAGCAGAAACCAACGTTTCTCCACGTTTACTTCCTGTCTGGGTGCATATCATCATTATTATTATTATTATCATTGTATAAGTAGCGTTTATTCTGCCGTGGGGAGTGTTTTCGGCCCTGTGGGGAGTTCAGAGGGGATTTTGTTTTAGCCCCGGGGCTTTTAAGGAGCCTGGTGAAGCACCTTGTCCAAAGGGCCGCTCTAAGCCGGGCTGATGGGTTGAGCGTTGGGTTGAGGGCCGAGACTCGGAGCCGGCTGAGGTGAACAGACCGAGGTTAGCCGCCATGAATGCCACCAGTCTCACTGCTGAATACAAGGACGCCAGCGCGCCACTGCACGGCTAGCAGGTATTGAGGCGGGCCACGCCGCATAATTGGATTGAATGCCGGCCACGGTATTTATGTCACTTCTCGTCTTGTCAATCCCATAACAGGCATGGCAACGGCGTGGGGATCTCCCATGGTGACGGGACTTTGCCTCATTCAGGGAGGACGGGGAGAAAAGAGCCAAGCCTCATTTAATTCACGTTTAATTCTCACTCAAACCGTTTTAAGGGCCGGCGGTATTTGCATAACAGGGAGGGGAAGGAGGAGAAGAAAAAAGAAGGACTCTGCCTTTTCAGCGTCCCTGAAGTGAGAGTGTGTGAGAGAGCGACAACAGCAGCAGTGTTGTAATTGAAAGTGTATAGTAGGCTTATATATGCATACGCTGAGGGACAAGGTTCTCACACGGATCAGCACACAGACAGGTTTCTGTTATCCACACGTTCACATCGCTCATGTGATGGCATTTATACGCAGCAGGACTCCTAGTTAGAGGCTATATGCAACATAAAATCCTCTGTGATGCAGTCTCAAACTTTAAACATCTCTCAGGATAAACATAGTTTTACCGTGTTCCTCACTGACATGCAAAATGTACCTAATATTGTTTAATTTTGCAAAAATATTGGACATTTTTACACTGTTTTCCTTTTTTTTGTCAGGCTACATTCAACATAAATTACTCTTTAACACAGTTCTAAACTATCAGCATCTCTGAGAGTAAATCTAATTTCACTGTTTTCTTCACTGACATGCAAAATGCACCAAATATTGTTTAATTTAGTTACAAATTTTGGACGTTTACAGATATTTACTGTTATTTTCACAGATTTTAACATTTTTTTAACATGACAATTTTAAATTTTTTAACTGATCTTTTCTGGCACCAATGCTGACAGATTTTTACTGCTTTTTTAAATTGATTTAAATTTATTTACAGTGTATATTCAATATAAATTCCTCTATAATGCAGTTCTAAACTTTAAACATCTGTCAGAAGCAACATAATTTCGCTGTTTTCCTCACTGACATGCAAAATGCATATAATATTGTTTAATTCTGCAAAAAATATTGGACATTTTTAGATTGTTTTCCTTTTTTTGTCAGGCTACATTCAACTTAAATTCCTCGATAATGCAGTTCTAAAGTGTCATTCTCTGAGAATAAACTTAATTCCACTGTTTTCCTCACTGACATGCAAAATGCATCTAATATTATTGAATTTAGCAAAAAATATTGGACATTTACCAACATTTTCTGTTATCCATCCATCCATCCATCCATCCATCCATTATCTATACACCGCTTAATCCTCACTAGGGTCATGGGGGGTGGAGTCTATCCCAGCTGACTCAGGTGAAGGCAGGGGACACCCTAGACAGGTCACCAGTCTGTCACAGGGCTACATACAGAGACAAACAATCACTCTCACATTCACACCTACGGGCAATTTAGAGTAATCAATTAACCTCAGCATATTTTTGGACTGTGGGAGGAAGCCGGAGTACCCAGAGAAAACCCACGCATGCACAGGGAGAACATGCAAACTCCATGCAGAAAGATCCCGGGAAAGCCGGGACGTGAACCAGGGATCTTCTAGCTGCAAGGCGAAAGTGCTAACCACTACGCCACTGTGCAGCCCACATTTTCTGTTATTTATTTATTTATTTTTTACCATTATTGAACATATTTTTTCTGGCGCTCTTGTTGCCAGAACACCCCCCCCCCCCTTTTTTTTTTTTTTTTAAAATATAAATTATAAATTATATTATATATTTAACATAAACTCCTCTGTAATGCAGGTCTAAATTTTATTTACATTTATTAGATTAATTCTCTGAGAATTAATCTAATTCCACTGCTTCCCTCACTGACATGTAAAATACACCAAATATTATTTAATCTAGTTAAAATATTGGACATTTACCAAAACATTTTCTGTTATTATTATTATTATTATTATTATTATTATTATTTTTTTTTTTTTTTTACCATTTTTGAACATATTTTTTCTGGCACTCTTGTTGGCAGACCCCCCCCCCCCCTCTCCTTTTTTTTGTTTTTTTTTAACAGAAATTGAAGTTGAATTATATATTTAACATAAATTCCTCTATAATGCAATTCTAAATTTTAATTAGATTTATTAGATTAATTCTCTGAGAGTTACTCTAATTCCACGGTTTCCTTCACTGACATGTAAAATACACCAAATATTATTTAATCTACTTAAAATATTGGACATTTACAGATATTTGCTGCTATTCTCACTGTTTTTCACTGTAATTTTTCTGGCACTGTTGCTGCCAGATTTTTACTGGGTTTTTTTTCTTTTCTTTTTTCTATTTTTTGTTACAGATTTTTAATTTTTTTGACAACATACACCCCTTTATAATGCATTTTGAAAGCATCAGCATCTCTGAGAATAAACCTAGTTTCACTGTTTTCCTCACTAACATGCAAAATGCAGCTGATATTATTTAATTTAGCTAAAAAATATCGGACATTTATAGATATTTGCTGTTATTTTCACTGTTTTTCACTGTAATTTTTCTGGCACATATTTTTAGATTTTTTTTAATCTTTTCTTTTCTTTTCATATTTCTTTTTTTAAAACAAATTTTTAATTGTTTTTACAACACAAACTCATCTATAATGCAGTTCTAAACTATCAGCATCTCTGTCAATAAGTCACCACTTTCCTCTCTGACATGTAAAATGCACCTAATATTAGTTAATTTAGCTAAAGATATTGACCATTTACAGTCATTATCTGTTATTTTAAAGAAAAAAAATGTATATGAAGGATTAAAAATAGTCAGCAATTCAGAACTGTTATATTAATCTGTTTTGTGAAACTACAGAGAATAGAATTAAAGAAAATATTCATTTACATGCTAATCATGAAAAACAAGCACATCAAAAATCTATATTTTTATAAATGCTAACTTGTCCTTTTACACCGTGTGATCATAAAATTACTGTTTTACTGGATTCAAACTGCCTAAAAATGTCATTATTGTGCAGAGGTTTGCTGTTTTCTCCACTTTTCTATGGAACTGTTGGGGTTTTTTTGACAGCGTATTGAACATAAATTCCTCTGTAATGCAGTTCTACTACTACTACCAGAATAAATCTAATTTCACCATTTTCCTCACATCTCCTCTGAGCTGCAGCCTCACAATAAACAACAAAACTTTGTCCTGATGGGGAATAAAAACCTGAAAGTTGTTTCAGGACTGAATTAGTTTCATCAACCTGCTGTTTTACACCAGACCTGAATGACTGCAGAAGCACCAACAGAAATAAAACATAAACTGTCTTCAGACGGCAGAGATTTCAGTGTCCAACGTGAGAAATAATCTCCAGAGAAAGTCGGAGCTTCCTGCTGAGACAAGGAGGCAGATTATCATCCAGGGAGGCGTTTGGAAGTTCAGATCCCCGACAGAGATGAAATCAAAGGATGTGAGAAAAGTAACCTCAGAAAACCTCAGCGAGCAAAAGTCAGTTCACTGCTGGACTAAAATATCAGAAACCAGAGAGAACTGGAAGGTAGAGATGCTGTTTGATTATTACTGAGAGGGTTTGGGTTAAATTAGAGACTTAGAAAACAAACTGAGGAACAGAAACACACATAAATAAATGAATTAAATTCAGTTCTTCAATAATCTGTTGCAAGCAGTAGACCTTTAAAATTAATTTACTGTTATTGTGCAGATTTTCCCTGTTTGTGGAATTTAAAAATAACTGGTAATATGAAAGAAAGAAGTATTATTAATAATGCTTTATATATAGTATAATAGTATTTACAACAATAAAATTATGCATTTTATATGTATTATTTTAAATATTAGTATAATTTCATAGTATTATTATTAATTAATAATAAGATTATACAATTATGATAATATTTACAACAATAGAATTATACATTTTATATACTGTATTATTTTAAATATGATTATACAATTATAATATTTATAACAAATTATACACTTACATTATATTATTTTAGCATTATTAATTAATAATTGATAATATAATAAAATTATAAAAAAAAGAATAATAGAATTATTCATTGTATATATTCTATTATTTCAAATATTATTGTAATTGTATAATAGTATTATTAATTAATATTATCAATTAATTTATATGTTAACTGTAAAAAAAACATCCATATCAAAACTAAATAATATTCACATCAAATATCTGTATTTTTTATAAATTATAATTTGATTTTTTTAATAACACTTTACAATAAAATTACAAATGACTGTTTTTACTTCATTGAAATCTGATTAAATTATTGGTATTTTACAGATATTTGCTGTTATTTGAAAGAAAAAGTGTTAGCGTAAGTGTTTTTTAATATAATGAATTTTTAATCTATTTATTAAACTATGATTTTACAGATTTTACCTGTTTTGTAAAATTACAAATAACTGGTAATATCAAAGAAAGAATTATTATTATTATTAATAACACTTTATATATAGTATACTAATATTTATAATAATACAATTATTATAAATTTATCTGTTATATTATTTTATATATTATTATAATTTACAATACTGTTATTAATGAATTAATATTTAATATTATTCATTATTAATTTACACGTTTACTGTAAAAAGAAAATTGCCAAAAAACAAACAAAAACATCCAGATCAAAACTGTAAATAAAGTCCATGTCAACTATTTTACAGATATTGGCTGTTATTTGAAATAAAAATCTTGCGTTATTTAATGTAATGCATTAAATATATTTATTCAAAAACATTTGCAAATTTTTTTACAGTTTTTTTTACAAATTTTCCTTGTTCTGTGAAATTGCCAATAACTGGTAAAATCACAGAAAATAACATATATATGTATTTATGATAAATTCTAATTTGTTATTTTACAACATTTGACAATAGAGTTACAAAATTACCATTTTTACAGTATTTAAATCAATCTAAAATATAGATATTTAAAAGACATTTGCTGCTATTTGAAAGAAAAACTCTGTGTATTAAGTATTAAAAAAACATTTGCACATTTTTTTAAACTGTTATTTTGCAGATTTTGTGTTTTTTGAAATTGCAGAAAACTGGTAACATCACAGAAAAAAAATAATTTTAAAAAAATGGCCAAAACTGTAAATAATGTCACAGAATATTTTTATTTTACAGATATTTGCTGTTATTTCATTGCTGTTATTTTACAGTTTTTTAAACATTACAGTATTCCAACATTTTAAACATAAATTATTTCTTTTACAGTTTAGCTAAAGTGATTCATTTGATTTAAAACTTTGAAACGTTCCAAGTGGAGAAATTTACTGAAGTTATATTTGTTTTTTTTAAACTCCAAAAAACAAAACAAACAAAAAAAATGGTGAAAACTTTAAATATCACAAAACGTCATTGTTGTACCGATATTTGCTGTTATTTCACTATTTCACTGCTGTTATTTTATTATGTATTGCATCTTTGATATATTCCAAGTGTAGAATTTACTAAAGTTATCTCTATTTTTATTTTTTAGGGAAAAAAATTATACTCTTTTAACCCTCCTGTTGTCTTCATTTACGGGCACCAAAAAATATTGTTTCCTTGTCTGAAAAAAATCCAAAACTTCTGCAAAAAAATTCCCCAAATTTCTGAAAATTTGCAAAACCTTCAGGAAGAAAATTCCAATAATTCCTTAAAAGTTTCCCTTAAAAGTTTTTTTTTTTTTTTTTTTAAAGACCCCCCAAATTTGGCAAGAAAATTCTTGTAAATATTTTCAAAAAATGTGTAAAAATCTTCCAAAAAAATCCTAAAAATATCTAAACTGATTCTATATATATCAGTAAAACTCCAGATATTTTCTTTAAGAACATTCACATAAAAATCAACCAAAATCCAGCGAAAGTCGTTGGATTTTGGTTGATTTTCTTGTGAATGTTCTTAAGAAACAATTTTTAAAATTTTTTTCCACCAAAAAATGGTCAAAGATTTCCCAAAAATTTTGAAAATGTGGACATCAGAACTTTATTGTGAAAATATATATTTTTTCTCCACATTTTCAAACTTTAAAGCAGGTCAATTTTGACCTATAGGGCAACACAAGGATTAAAAAAAATGCAAAAATGCAGATTTTCCAACCTATACATAATCCTACTGTCTTAAATTTAAATAAAAAGAGAAAAAACTAACAAAATATCATGATTTTACAGATATTTGCTGTTATTTCATTATTCTACTGAAAAGATAAATAAATCTGAATGCTGCAGCTGAGATGTGAAAACTAAACAAGGAACTAGTAATATACTAGAACTCGAGCTAAATAAAGCAGATTTTTATGAAATTTTGAGGCTAGTTTCTGGTAAAATTAGCTGAAAATCCCAGAAACTCCAGCATCACCTCTAGTTATTTGTGTCTTTGGAGCACAGAGCAGCAGACAGACAATCTAATCTGAGCATTGAAGCTCTTGGTTTCTCTTTAAACCTGAACCGAACCCCCCACCTCCTCCGCTCCGGACTAATCCTGAGCTCCAACCTTTGATTTTAACTTCATCTTTCTGCCCTGATCCCTCCGTCTGCGGAGCAGCGAGCCGGCCGAGGGGATAAAGTGACTAGTCAGCTTCCTGCTGCTTCTCCCTCCTTGTTCTTTGTTGGCTTTCGGCCCTCCAGCCTGATTCTTTGCTCCCTACATGCGCACACATGTTATGATATGCACCGTCTGCACACGTTATATGCGTGTGTGTGGTTTGATCTGGTTTCCTGGTGGAGTCCATTGTGTCTGGGCAGGAAACAGCTAATCCAGTCAGATCCAGCCCAGTCAGGGATCTGCTGCTCGTATAATCTGACTGGCAGGAGCTCCACGATGGGAAATAGAAATAAAAACCTGTCTTCTGCTGAGGGTCTCCTCGCTGAGGCCTTAAATTCAAGTGTTTATGTGAAGTTGGGGGAGTTTAGTTCCTGCGTTTGTTGGTCAGGTGAGGCCTTCTGAAGGAAGGAAGATTTATGAGAACTGTTCTCATGTCCAACAGAAAATTTGACATTTTTAGTACAAAATAACAAGTTTCAGAGAGTAAACTCCTCTCTGCAGACACTGTTTTGGCCTGA
Organism: Amphiprion ocellaris; assembly: GCF_022539595.1. Lineage (NCBI taxonomy): Eukaryota > Metazoa > Chordata > Actinopteri > Pomacentridae > Amphiprion > Amphiprion ocellaris. Next base: position 36,752,133 of record NC_072768.1, read on the forward strand.
TTTTACAAACCTGTACGTAATCCTAAATTTAAATAAATAAAAAATAACAGTCCAAAACTGTAAATAATATCACAGAATATCATTATTTTACAGATACTGACGGTTATTTCATTGCTGTTATTTTACTATATTTTTTATATATTTTATTTAATGTTACAGTATTCCAAACGTATGCTATCTACCTACCTACCTTCCTGCCTGCCTGCCTTCTTACTGACTTACCAACGTACCTTCCTACCCACCCCCTCTACCATACTACCTACAGACCTACCCACCTTCCTGCCTACCTTCTTACTGACTTACCAACCTACCAACCGACCTTCCTACCTACCTACTCCCCTACCGATCTACCTTCCTACCTACCTACATACATACCTACCTTCCGACCTACCTACTATCCTGCCTTCCTATCTACCTTCCTTCTGATTTACCTACATACCTTCCTACCTACGACCTACTGACTTACATTCATATCTTCCTACCTATTGACCTACCTACCTACCTACCTACCTTCCTACCTACTGCCCTGCCAGCTTACCTACCAACCTTCCTGCCTACCTACCTTCCTACCTACCAACCTACCTACCTACCTACCTTCCTACCTATCTACTTACCAACTACCTACCTACCTACCTATCAGTCTTTTTACCCAATCACCCTTGTATCTTCCTACCATCCTACCTACCTTCCTACCAACCTACCTTCCTACCAACCTACCTACCTTCCTACCTACCTACCTACCAACCTACCTACCTACCTACCTACCTTCCTACCTACCTACCTACCAACCTACCTACCTACCTACCTACCTTCCTACCTACCTACCTACCAATCTACCTACCTACCTACCTACCTACCTTCCTACCTACCTACCTACCAACCTACCTACCTACCTACCTACCTTCCTACCTACCTACCTACCTACCAATCTACCTACCTACCTACCAATCTACCTACCTACCTACCTACCTACCTTCCTACCTATCTATCAACCAATTCTTTGTAAAAATACTCAACAAAACCCATGCCAATGATGACATCAACTGATAAAAAATGCAATTAACAAATGTAAATAAACAGAAATACACCTGTGAATCGTGTACTATGAACAGTTGTCATCAAAATACAGTCATATAACTGGTAATACACTAAAAATTGGTAAACTGAGGACCTCCTGTATATTAACTGACCCTTAATAGAAGACTAACACATGATTGTTATGTAAATACATGACAACCTCAGAGCATAAAAGTGATTTTACTGTAACAATAGACATTGAATTTTGTCTTTTTCATTACATAAAAAAGATACTTGTACAAGAAAAGGCACAAATTGGGGAATAAGAATTCACCAAAAGGCAGGAAATTCAATGTTTGATGCTCAAAATGTCCACATCTGGTCCAGTGTTTAAAATAAAATCTACAACCAGGCAAGTAAACCAGACTAAACGGAGTCAGTCAGTGAGATAATGCTAATAAATGTACAGTTTTTCAGCACTGGGAGTTTCCTCCTGGAGAGAAAAGCGAACTCTGTGTCTTATTACGGGCCGAACTTAAAGAGAAAATATTCATAGGCTTCATTTAAATGTCCATTCTGAGAAAAACAAACACTTTTCATATTACAAGCTGACTGACAGTCTCACAGAAGATCGCCATTGATGCTACAAGCGGAGCATCGTGTCCATTTTCATTGAGAAAAAATTCAATTCAGAAACGCATGAAGAAAGAAAGAAAAAAACATTTTCATTTCCTGTTTGAAAACTGTGTCCAGCGGCCGGTTTTTCTCAAACACCGAGCGTGCACGAGGCCCAGCGTGACGGCTATTCAGGCTACTTCCTATTTCGGCATTGGCTGATGATTTCACATGGACTGAAGTCAGCGCACACACAAACACACCGACACACACCGACACACACACTCTGCAGAATAAAGGAGGATTTCCCCATTTCTTCCATATCAGGGCTCCTTTGAAAGGCTGGACTCGGGGCTGAATGAGAGGTTTCACTGAAGCCATTCACCTCAATGATCTGCTCTGATCTACTCACAATCAACCATATCTGTCATACATGGCTGGTCCGAGACCCGGGGAGGGAGGAGGGTGAGGAGGGGGGAGGCAGGAAACTCAGCAGAGCTTATTTGTAAAGAGAAAATCTAAAGGAAACAAAGTAGAAGAGGATAAAAATGAGAGGAAACAGGAAGATGAATGTTCCTGTCCTGTCATTTTTATTCTGAACTGAATAGAATAAATGTTTTAATTCATAGATATCACCATGAAACTTCCCCAGCTGATTACTTACATGAGGTTTTCTGCAATATAATGTTTAAATCTAAAAATGAAGTATCATCTCATTACATTTACATTACAACTAGCATAAATTTCCAGGACAGAAATCTGAACACTTGAAGCTAGTTTCAATATTCTTGTTTCATTTTATCGACAAATTAAAATACTGTCAACAACCAGAAAAAAATTACGTTTTGTTCACGTTGTTCAGAACAAAATGTTCCATAAATCAGACTGTGAATTATTAATTAACATTCTAATTAAGATTGTTATTTTATTAATGCATTGTTGGATTATTGATGGAAATCTATTTATGCTAATATTTGCACTGATAATGTGCTTTAGTGTGATTTATTTCAGGGTTCTTGTTTCTTTTTGTTGCTGAATTACTTTTTGGTCTTGGAGTCACGTACTAGAATTCAAATGTACCTGTACTGTGATGTACCTGTGCAAATGGCAAAAAACTCTATTCTATTCTATTCTATTCTATTCTATTCTATTCTATTCTATTCTATTCTATTCTATTCTATTCTATTCTATTCTATTCTAAACTCCTCTGTAGAAACCCTCAGAATATAGACAGGAATAAAGCTGATAGATTTCAGCTTCTTCTTCTTCTTTTAGTTTTTATTTTAATTTTCCCCCTATTTTCTTAAAGATAATATAAAAATATTAACCATAATAAACAGGCCAAAACTGTAATTAACATCCACATCAACAATCAGTACTTTTTTTTTTTTTTTTAACAAATGGTCACTCGTGTTTTTACAATATTTGACCATTAAGATACTAAATGTTTTTACTGTTTATTTAAATCAGCAAGAAATTAAATATTTCTAAAAAAATATTTGCCAATATTTTAAAGACATTTTTAATTATTATATTTAATTAAAATTTTAAAAAATATAATTAAAGTATTTTAAAATGGTCAACAATTTTACTGACTGCTATTTCACAGATCCCTGTTTTGTTAAATTACAGATAATAGTTAATAAAATCACAGAAAAAAAACATCAATTTAGATGCTGATATGCTCAAAACTGTACATAATGTCCACAGTTAAAAAATGAGTTATTTTTATAAATAGTTATTCTCTCTTTTACAATTTTTGACCATAGCATTACAGGTTTTTACTGCATTTAAATCAGCAAAAAATATAATTTTACAGATATTTGCCATTATCTGAGCAAAAAATTGTCGGAACACTGGAACCAAGACTTAATATACTGATTAGTCTATTGACAGAACATTGAAAGCAGGGCTTGATGTATTTATTGGTCTACTGACAGAATACTGAGGGTTTTTTTCTTACAAAAATGACATTACTATGTTTCTCGATTCCAGCTTCTCTACTGGGATGATTTCCTACTTGTCATTTGAATTATTTCTCATTGATTGTTCATAATTTTCAGGTTTGGATAATGACTGTGTCACTTTGGACTCTGAGTAACCATGACAACTAATCAATAAAATGACCAGCAGATTGATCTGTTGTGAAAATGATCAGCAGTTCTGCACAGAGAAGTTAAATGAGCTCAACTTCAACCTGCTCCAACCATAAAATCCTTCATTCATTTTCTGTAATAAACCATTAATACATCAAGTTATTTTAAATGAATTTTTAAAACATTCACAGCATATGTCTTTATACAGAGATTTATACCAGTCATAGGGAGGTTTTACAACTTCTCATATATTTCTTGACTGTGCAGTATTTGTCCAGTGTGGTATTCGTACTGTTACTGCAGTAAAGGATGCGAGTACTTCCTCCACGCCCACAGCTGTAGTGTTAGAAAGTCAGCGGCGAGTGGTGGGACACAGGATGGTCTTTAGTTCTGCCTTTTCACAACCAGACAGTAATGGTATCAATTTACCATGGGCATTACCAGCATGAACACACACTCTGAGTGAGTGATCCCTCAGTTAAAGGGTGATTTCATGGGGGTCTGTCCTGAGAAAGGAGGCCAGCTAATGTGTAAATCCCTGCCTCCCTCCAGGTCCAGGTGCTGCTACGCTCCAGCGGCCGTCAAAGTCGGACTTTAACGTTAGTTCTGTGCTTCCACCTGACCGTCTGTTTTTACTGCCTCACCAGAACAGAGGATTTATTAGACAACTTTAAAGGAAACACGAGGCTGAGGTCGTCCTCGTTCCTGCTGTACAATTAAAGTGTGAAGGATAAAAATAAACACTGATTTCCACTGTGGTCCTATGAAGATGGGGTCAGGTAGAACAGCAGATGTTCACCATGAAAATACATGAAATAATAATAAGCAAAAACACTCTGGACTAACTGTTCAACCAGTTCTTTACCAGAAGTTTAGTTTCTGAGATCCAGAGAGCTGAAGAGGTGAAAGAAGCGGATTTTTACCTGTAAAACATCATGAACTAAACTACGTCTGTTGCACTATTTTCATCAATCTAATTATTCAGAATAAATAATACATTTTTACTTTAAAACACATAACTTTTTTAACTTTTCCTCCTAGTATCCATGCTACTCCAGAGTTTTAAGATCCAAAAATGAAGACTTTTGGAAACACTGCTAACCTTGTTTAATTTTCAAGTTTGTTTCAGCAGTAAAAGTCAGTAAAAGACAGAACTAGGGTCTGTTAGCTTACAGTTAGCTTCTAGGTTCTGTTAGCTTACAGTTAGCTTCTAGGTTCTGTTAGCTTACAGTTAATTTCTGGGATCTGTTAGCTCGCAGTTGAAGTCTAGGTTCTAGTAGCTGACAGCTAGCTTCTAGGTTCTGTTGGCATACAGTTAGCTTCTAGGTTCTCTTTGCACATAGCTTCTAGAGTCTGTTAGCTCACTGTTAACATCTAGGTTCTTGTAGTTCACAGTTAGCTTCTAAGTTCTGTTGGCTCACAGTTAGCTTCTTGAGTTTGTTAGCTCACCATTAGCTTCTAAGTTCTATTAGCTCTCACTTAACTTCCAGGTTTTGTTGCTCACAGTTCGCTTCTAGGTTGTGGTGGCTCACAGTTAATTTCTGGGATCTGTTAGCTCATAGTTGATGTCAGGTTCTAGTAGCTGACGGCTAGCTTCCAGGTTCTGTTGACATACAGTTAGCTTCTTGGTACTGTTGGCATACAGTTAGCTTCTAGGTTCTCTTTCCTCACTGTTAGCTTCTAGATTCTTTTAGGTCACATTTAGCCTCTAGGTTCAGTTTGCTCACAGTTAGTTTCCTGGTTCTGCCAACTCACAGTTAGCTTCTAGGTTCTGTTAGCTAACAGTTAGCTTCTAGGGCCTCTTAGCTCACAGTTAACATCTAGGTTCTATTAGTTCACAGTTAGCTTTTACGTTCTGTCATCTTACAGTTAGCTTTTAGGTTGTGTTGGCTCACAGATAGACTCAAGGTTCTAGTAGCTTACAGTTAGCTTTTAGGTTTTGTTGGCTCACAGACTCAAGGTTCTAGTAGCTTACAGTTAGCTTCTAGGTTCTGCAAGCTTACAGTTAGCTTTTAGACTGTGTTGGCTCACAGTTAGACTCAAGGTTCTAGTAGCTCACAGTTAGCTTCTAGGTTCTGCAAGCTTACAGGTAGCTTTTAGGTTGTGTTAGCTCACAGGTAGCTTTAAGGTCCTGTTAGCTCAGAGTTCACTTCTTGGTTCGAGTAGCTCACAGTTAGCTTCTAAGCCCCGTTAGCTCAGAGTTATCTTCTGGGCATAGTTATCTCAGACTTAGTGTCTAGATCCAGTTAGTTTAGTTAGCGTACAATTAGCCTCTAGATCCAGTTAGCATGGTGGGTGTTTCTAGGTCCAGTTCCTTTACAGGTAGCTTCTGAGATTCTGTTAGTTTACAGTCAGCTTCTACATCTAGATAGTTGACAAGTAGCTTCTACATTCAATTACCTTATTTTACTTTGTATTTTTTAACCCCAGCTGGCAGAATATTAGTTGCTTTTTACCAGAGACGTCAGAAAAACAACCTGCACACTTTGTTTTTGCACATTTCGAACAGTTTTAGTCTAGTTTGAGTGTTTATGTCAGTCTGACTACAGGTTTGTTATGTTCTTGTGCTGCCTCCCTGCACCTCTAATCCCTGTAACAGGGTGAAGATCATGAAGCTCCTCCGTCCTGCTCCACTCAGCCATATGTCCCATAGAGCTGCTCCCTCCTCCAATTATCATTCACATCATTTACTTAACTAGCACCTCCACCCTCCCTGCCGCCAGCCCTCCATCCATCCACCCATTCATCCATTCATGCCTTTTTGTGTTGTGATAATTGTTGCTGTTCTCATGAAAGGGATGGAGGCCAATCCTACGTGACCAACAGCATTTTGACATAATTCCTCATCTCCATTTGCAGCTCACACGCAGAGCTTTGTTAAACGACTTAAGTCTAATCATGTTTAGGCTGAGTCTGGTCACGTTTGATCGGCCACGTTATCATCAATAATTTAATCCGTTAGTGTGTATCTTAAATTCATTAACTTTAAGGATACTCAGTGTCAGCTTCATTAAATATACATACATTTAAATATACCTAGGCGGCTTATATTAATGATTGTTTTAGTATTTTAAACATCTACAGGCTTGCATTACTGCCACCAATTTTGATTATTTCAACTGCTGAATGCTACAATACCCATGAGCATTAACAAATTCAACACAGTTTGCCAGTGACAATTAAACATGCAAATTAATTTAAACTGCATGACTGTTGAATAAATTGCCATCTTTATCAGATTCACACTCACCTTTTATTTCTTCTGTTCTGATGTCTCTGATGAGATTCTTCTCCACCTTTAACATGAGCAAAATGGAGCAGATTAAACATTAGAGCAATGTTTCTGCACTAAAAGTCACTAAAAGACAGTTAGCTTCTAGGTTCTGTTAGCTTACAGTTAGCTTTTATGTTCTGTTAGCTTACAGTTAGCTTCTACGTTCTGTTAGCTTACAGTTAGCGTCTAGGTTCTGCTGGCTTCTAGGTTTTGGTTGTTTATAGTTAGCTTCTAGGTTCTGTTAACTTCTAGGTTCTGTTGGTTTGCAGTTAGCTTCTAGGTTCTGTTAGCTTACACTTAGCTTATGAGTTCTGTTGGCTCACAGTTAGCTTCTTCATCAAGTTAGCTTACAAGCTGCTTCTACATTCAGTTAGCTCATGCTTAATGTCAAGGTCCAGTAATTTTAAAGATAGCTTCCAGGATCATAGAGTTAGCTTCCAGGTTTGGTTAGCTTACAGCTTGCTTCTACACAAGCTGGTTAGCTTACAATTCACCTCTACATTCAGTTAGCTCACACTAAACACCCAGTGTCTGTAAACTTACAGTTGGCTTCCAGAACCTTGCTTCTAATTCTGTTAGACACAGAACTAGAAGCAACTAGAAGAGACACAGTGCAGTTTGATGCCACAAAGGTAACTTTAAGGAAAGGTTGCAGTTTTCAAACTTACATTTACTGCAGGTAAACAGGTTGATTAATTCAGAGCTATCAGCAGGAAGGTGAGCAGGAAGTAGACAGGTGTCAGCAGGAAGTAGACAGGTGTCAGCAGGAAGTAGAGAGGTGTCAGCAGGAAGGTGATGGCTTCAGTTTGAGTTTCTATTTTTGTCTCAATTAGATTTTTATCTCAAAAAGCACACTGTTAAGTTAAACTGCAAATATTTATGGATAAGTTGACAAGAATTGATTAAGAATTAATCACCAACTATTTTTGATAGTTGATTAATTGGTTTGAGTAGTTTTTATTACATTGTTTACAGTTGTGACCTATTTCTTTTCCTTTTATATATGATAAACATGTGAATTATTATCTTTTCCCCTCTTATTTAACTAGATATTATCTGAAACTTAACAAAACAAGCAAAAGCTGTAAAATAACCATTTTGCATATATAAACATACATTTTTCCCCAGATAACAGCAGGAATCTGTAAAATATTTTGCTGATTTAAATACAGTAAAAATAGTCTAATTTTATGGTGAAACGATGTACAAGTATGAATGACCAAATGTGGACATTAATGACAGTTTTGGCTCGTTTTTTCTTGTTTTTTATGTTAGTTTTTTTTTTTAAAGTGAATTGTAAAACAATAATTTTTTTCTATGAGTTTACTCATTGCAAGGAAAATATGCATTAAAAAACAGTAAATTCTTCAACAAAACATTCTACTACAGGGTGTCCCTAAAGTCTGGACATATAGGAAATCTCATTAACTATAATTGTTTTGCCTCCACAGATTAAATATGGCTTTTTCTAAAGAAGAAAGAGTTGAACTGGTACTTCTTAGTGGACATGTCGAAAGATAGCAGATGAATTTAATGCACGTCATCCAAGAAGGATTTCACTTGGCTTTTTCCATGATGGTGAAGGTGGTTAAAAAGTTTGAAGAAACGGGCAGAGTCATGGACGACCAAATGTATCAGCCGGAACTAAAGAATTGGTCATGGCTAAAATTCATGCTAGCCACAAAAAAATCACTTCCCTAACCCTATCCCTATCCTTTGATATGTCCATCCTTAACTATGATAGTTAATGAGATTTCCTATGTGCCCAGACTTTAGGGACGCCCTTTATTTAGTGCATCAAAAACCAAAAAAACAAACAGTGAAAACAGAACAAATAATCATATTTTCAACCCTCAGATAGTCATTGAATGTACCTTTGGTGATGTACTGTTTAAAATCTCAGTTTGAAATCATAATATTTTATTAAAACCACTTTATTTTACAGTTTAATTGCAAAATTACCAAAATGCAACCATGTATCAGTCTAAAAACTGTAAAAACAGACAGAATCGTCATATTCTCACCCTCCAATGGTCATTGAATGCATCATCACTGGGATGTGGTTCCAAATCCAAGCCTAAAGTTGTGATATTTCATCAAAATATCGCTGTTTTTTCACAAGTTTCATTTTAAAAAATTAACAAAATGCCACCATTTATCAGTCTAAAAACTGTTAAAATGGACAGAATTATCATATTTTCATTGTCCAATGGTCCTTGAATGTATCATTTGTGTGTGTGGTTTCAAATCTAAGCCTAAAGTTGTGATATTTCATCAAAATATCAACTCTTTCTTCTGTTGACAAAACCATATTCAGTCTGTGGAGGCAAAATGAATATAGTTGATGAGATTTCCTGTGTCCAGACTTGAGGGACACCCTTTATTTAGTGCATCTTCAGCAGTAACATCACAAATATAAAGTACTTCACATTGCACAGCTTCTATTTCTTTGCTGTGTCCATTTACAGCAGAATAAAGTGGAAGGATTTCCACTAAACCTGCAATAAAACCTTGGTCCCGATGTGATTCTCTGCTGAGGTTTGATGAAGGTTTTTCTATGAATTCCCGCTAAGCCGAACTGAGCCGAGCTGATTATTCCTCTGGAGTGCCTTCGCGGCTCTTTGAAGGCCCAACATTCATCCATCTCTTTCTGCCGGATCACGACTAACACCGTAATGATGTAAAGAGGCCGAGGAGGAGGGGATTTGAATTAGAGCGCCGTCTTTCTCCCTCATTGTATTTAATCGCTCTTATTGTGAGAGCAGTCAGGACACAAGGGATCCGTGGAGGAGGGACCGACCGGGTCCTTCCTGCCGCCTCTCCGGTGGCCACATCAAGGAGCGCTCAGACTGAGGAGGTTTTAATTAAAGTAGGAATTCAAAACAGGCCTCTTCTGGCTTTTCTCCGAGCCGCAGAGAGGAGTCGACGAGGAGAGGCTGTTTACAGATAAACCCGTTACCGTTCCTCGTTAGTCAATTAGCTCATTCAGGGATAATGAAAGGACTAATTAACTCCTGGTTAAAAGGCCATGGGAGCTTTGAGACGCAGAGGAAGGAACAAATCAGACCGTTAAAGCGCTCTTTAAGTGTTTCTGCAGCGACGTGATGTTCAGAAAATGGCTTTTAATTATTTAGATTGTTGCAGTTTTATTTACTTGTACACATGCAAAACATAAAAGTTCATTTAAACAGAAAAAAATGTGATAAAAAGGTGCAGAAAACCCTTAAAGGACCCTCGAGTTGCATATTTTACTCCATCAGATTTTTTCGAACAACCATCTCTGAATTACAACAATAAAACATGAACATTTATAAACACATTTCTGAAGTTTTACCTTAATATATGAAATATTTTCTGAGCTAAAATGTTTTTAAAGTTGCCCATCAACCCACTTTCAGCATGTTTTTCTTTTTTTTTTCTCCACTGGATTATTGTGCAAGTGATAAAAACTAGAAATGATAAGATTATCTAGCAGCTTCTGAACTGTATTTTTCTTAGTTTCTAAGTAATTTTTAGAGGTTTATTATGATGGACAGGAGAAATAATGGTTTTCTGGGAAGCCAAACTTAATCTAAAACTCTGCGTTTTATGGCTGTGAGTTCCTGATATTAAAACTAGCTTCTTATTGTTTCAAAATCAGCTCACGTCTCTCCATTTCAGTTTAAAATTTAACTTTTTACAGACAGAATCATCCTATTTTTGACTCTCAGATTGTCCTCGAATGCGTCATTTGTGACGCATGCTTCCAAATATAAGATTAAAATCCAAATAATTCACCAAAATCACTATTTTTTACATATTTCATCCAAAAAAAATGCTAAAAAGCCAGCATGTATCAGCCAAAAAACTGTAAAAACTAACAAAACTGTTTCTAATCTCAGATGTTCCTTGAACATATCATCTATAAGGTGTGGTTTCAAATCTAAGTTTGACATCATAATATTTCATCAAAATCCCTTTATTTTACAGGTTTCATTGAATTTTCACCAAAATGTCACCATGTATCTGTCAAAAAAATGTAAAAACAGACAGCATCGTCACATTTTCACTCTCCAGTGGTCCTTGAATGCATCATCTGTGGTACGTGGTTCCAAATCTAAGCTTAAAATTGTGATATTTCATCAAATTCTCTCTTTTTTTGTCATGTTGCATTGATAAATCACCAAAATGTCACCATGTGTCAGGCAGAAAAACAGTAAAAACAGAAAGAATCATCACATCTTCAACCCTCAGATGGTCCTTAAATGCATCATCTGTGATGTGCGTTTCCAAATACAAGATTAAAATCCTGATATTTAATCAAAATCACTTTATTTTACAGGTTTAATTTTAAAAAATCACCAAAATGCAGGCATGTATCTGTCTAAAAACTATAAAAACAGACAGAATCGTCATATTTTTCACCACCGATGGTCATTGAATGCATCATCTGTGGGATGTGTTTCCAAATCTATGGCTGAAGTTGTGATATTTCATCATTATATCTCTCTTTTTTCTTTGTACACGTTTCATTAATAAAACACCAAAATGTCACCATGTATCAGCCCCAAAAAACTGTTAAAACAGAACGGAACTTCAGATTTTCTACTCTCAGATGGTCATTGAACATATCATTTGTGCGTTTGGTTCCAAATCGTAGCTTGAAATTAGGATATTACATCAAAATCTCTGTATTTTATAGGTTTTATTGAAAAATCACCTAAATGTCACCATGTATCAACCAAAAAAAAGTAAAAACAGAGAGAATAGTCACATGTTCAAACATTACATGGTCCATGAATGTACCATTGATGATGTGCTGTTTCAAATCTAAGTTTGAAATCATAATATTTCATTAAAATCTCTCAAAAAAATCACCAAAACGCCACCATGTATCAGAGTTACTGAAACCTCAGGAGAGTGTAAATCACAAAGAACCTAAAAATCTGTGTTTCATGTTAAAATCTGACTCATTTTTAGCACTAAAATCAACTTTCTGTTGTTTTTAAGCCATCTCACATGTCTCTAACTGGGCCTTATTTACAGTTTACAAGCAAACATTTAACAGCTGGATGTTTTGCTCATTTGTAAAGATTAAAAAAACAAGATTAGAACATAAAACCGAGCAGCCAAATATAGAAAAAGTAGCTGAAAATCTGTCAAATCTGCAGCCGCTTGTTGGACATTTTCTCAATATAAAGGGACAGTAGGTTCATTTATTTGTCCTCTTCAGTGCGTTTGTCTTTATTCGGCTCTAATTTAATGTTATTCTTTTCTTCCCCTCTGATTTCGCTGCTCACTTCCTTGGAAAATGTGGTGAGAAGAGAAAGTTAGTGGGAGTTTGGTGGATTTTCAGGCTCCTTTTCAGTGGGACTCCATAAAAGAGGCAGTGAGGCGGTGATGTACCTGAGAGGAAACACACACACACACACACACACACACACACACACACACACACACACACACACACACACACACACACACCAATGGGCTGTCAAGTGCAGCTGAGAGGGGCAGAGCGAGGGGCAACAACAATGAGCCCCTGGAGCTGCAGAGTGACCCGAGGAGTGGAAGATTCAGAGAGGGTTAGTCCATCATTCACACTCCCTCTGAACAGACTCACAGGGGCAAGACAGGCAGTTCATTATCACCCAGGGGGAGAGGAGGGCAGGAGAAAGAGGGCAGGAGAAGGAGGAGAAGGTGTAAACAGATCTCCGCTGACAATTAAAACAGCAAAATAGGCTTCGGCATTAGAAGCGGCGGACAATAAAAGAGGAGCAAAGGGCAGATCCACGGGACGCAGAGGACGTCTGTCATGGTACAAAATCACGTTTAACCCTCAGGACCCCCGAAACCTGCTGCTGGCTCTGAAAGGCAGGTTATCTCTGAAAAAAAACACCAGAGTTCCACCATTTATCAGTAGAAAAAGGTTAAAACGTTTTTGACTCTCAGGTGGTCCTTGAATGCATCATCTGTAAAATGTGCTTTCAAATCTGAGCTCGGATTCATCAAAATCTCTTTTGTTACATGTTTCTTAAAACAAATCAAAAAGATGACAGCATGTATTGGCCAAAAAACTGTAAAAACAGAATGAATCGTGTAATTTCACCCTCCAATGGTCCTTGAATGCATCATCTGTGGTATTTGGTTCCAAGTCTAAGAATAAAGTTGTGATATTTCATCAAACTCTCGTTTTTTGCATGTTTCATTAAAGATTCAACAAATTTCCACTATGATTTAGCCAAAAAAAAGTTAAAACAGACAGAATTGTCACATTTTCAACTCTCAGGCGGTCCTTGAATGCATCATCTGTAAAATCTGGTTTCAAATCTGAGCTCGAAATCATCAAAATCTCTTTTGTTACATGTTTCTTTAAAAAAATCACCAAGACGCCAGCATGTATCTGCCAAAAAACTGTAAAACAGAATGAATCGTCATATTTTCAACTCTCAGATGGTCCTTGAATGCAACATCCGTAAAATCTGGTTTCAAATCTGAGCTCAAAATAATCAAAATCTCTTTGGCTTCATGTTTCTTGAAAAAAAAAAGTCACCAAGATGATAGCATGCATCGGCCAAAAAACTGTAAAAATGGAATAGATTGCCAGATTTTTAACTCTCAGAATGGTCCTTGAACACATCATCTTTAAGATGCAGTTCCAAATCTAAGCTTGTAAATCTGTGTGTGTGTGTGTGTGTGTGTGTGTGTGTGTGTGTGTGTGTGTGTGTGTGTGTGTGTGTGTGTGTGTGTGTGTGTGTGTGTGTTTACAGCGTCGGTGTGTGTTGTAAGATACCACACAGAGCTGTGACGAATGGAGCAAAATACAGACATTTCACACACACACACACACACACACACACACACACACACACACACACACACACACACACACACACACACACACACACACACACTCAGAGCAGTTTTTCAGCTCATTAGGCAGCGGCTAGCATGAAGAATGAGGTTTTGTGAGGACGCTGCCGGTCATTATGATCTAATTAAGCTTTAGTGGTTATTCAGCTGCACAGAGGGGAGGAAAGAGGGAGGAAGGAGGGAGGAAAGAGGGAGGAGAGAGAGAGGATAGAGGGAGGAAAGAGGGAGGAAAGAGGGAGGAAGGAGGGAGGAAAGAGGGAGGAGAGAGAGGATAGAGGGAGGAAGGAGGGAGGAAAGAGGGAGGAGAGAGAGAGGATAGAGGGAGGAAAGAGGGAGGAAAGAGGGAGGAAGGAGGGAGGAAAGAGGGAGGAGAGAGAGGATAGAGGGAGGAAGGAGGGAGGAAAGAGGGAGGAAGGAGGGAGGAAAGAGGGAGGAGAGAGGGAGGAAAGAGGGAGGAGAGAGAGGATAGAGGGAGGAAGGAGGGAGGAAAGAGGGAGGAGAGCTGGAGGAAAGAGGGAGGAAGGAGGGAGGAAAGAGCGAGGAAGGAGGGAGGAAAGAGGGAGGAGAGAGGGAGGAAAGAGGGAGGAAAGAGCGAGGAAGGAGGGAGGAAAGAGGGAGGAGAGAGGGAGGAAAGGGGAGGAAGGGGAAGAAAGAAGGGATAAAGAGGGTGAGGAAAGATGGAGAAAAGGGGGAAGAAAAGGGGGAGGAAAGAGGGGAGGAAAGAGGGAGGAGAGAGGGAAGAAAGAGGGGAGGAAAGAGGGAGGATAGAGGGAGGAAAGAGGGGAGGAGGGGGAAGAAAGAAGGGATAAAGAGGGTGAGGAAAGATGGAGAAAAGGGGGAAGAAAAGGGGGAGGAAAGAGGGAGGAAGACGGGAGGAAAGAGGGGAGGAAAAAGGGAGCAAAGAGGGAGAAAAGAGGAGAGGAAAATGGGAGGAAAGGAAGGAGAGAATGAGGAAAGAGGAGGAAAGGGGGAGGAAAGAAGGGATAAAGAGGGTGAGGAAAGATGGAGAAAAGGGGGAAGAAAAGGGGGAGGAAAGAGGTGAGGAAAGAGGGAGAAAAGAGGGAGAAAAGGGGGGAAAGAGGGGAGGAAGAAGGGAGGAAAGAGGGGAGGAAAGAGAGGAGGAAGAAGGGAGGAAAGAGGGGAGGAAAGAGGGGAGGAAGAAGGGAGGAAAGAGGGGAGGAAAGAGGGAGGAAATATTTCATGAACATAAACTCCAGGTGTTGGAATCAATAAAAAGTTTCTAAACTCTTGTGTTTTCTACCTCCTGCTGCAGCGCCCCCTGCTGGCTGGATGTTTGTTTACATGTAAACTATTTACTAATGAACCCAAACTCAGGTGTTTATCAGGTAAAATGCAGCTTTTTGAATATTCATGTTAGACAGGAAGGCGGTTCTACTTTTAAAATATCTTGGAAATGTAGAAATGATTTCAATCATTCTGGACTCCTGGATCTGGATAAACTCTCATTCTTCTTCGTTGGTGTTTTATCGGGTTAAACGGGGCGTTCACACACACACACACACACACACACACACACACACACACACATAAACACATATACACACTTATACACACACACAAACCTGTAAGTATATTTTCCTAAACCACCATCTGTTTGGTTCAATATAACAATGAAATGATTTTTTTATTTTAAATCATTCTGAGTTTCATTTATTCATTTTTGGTTCTTTATTGTCTCATTTTTTATAGTTTGATTTCACATTTTGCTCTGTTTGGGTCTATTTGCATCTCGCTAGTTTTGTTTACTCCCTATTTAGTTAACTTTTAGTCTTTTAATACCTCATTTTGTTCTGTTCTGGTCCTGATGTGAATAATTGTGTTTATTTTTGGTATTTCTACACCTCATGTTGTTCATTTTGGCCATGCTGTACAAAGTTCAGGTATTTTTTTTGGTCTTTTTACATCTCATGTTGTTCATTTGTGGTCCTTATACATAGTTTTGTTCATTTTTTGGTGTTTAATTTTGGCCATGTTGCTGCAATTTAGTTTATTTTTGGTCTTTCTACACATCATTTTATTCATTTTGGTCATTTAATGTCTCATTTCATATAGTTTTGATTTCACATTTTGCTCTTTTTGGGTCTATTTTGGGTCATTTCACTATTTTTTTTACTCCCTATTTAGTGAACTTTTGGCCTTTCTACACTTCAGTTTGTTCCTTTTGGTCCTGATATGCATAATTTGATTATTTTATTTTTTGGTCTTGTTAATTTTTGGTCTTTTAAACCTCATTTTGGTCTTATTTTGGTCTTTGTATACCTCAGTTTGTCAATTTTTGGTCTTACTAGACATAATTTTGTTCTGTTTTTGGTCTTTACATACCTCAGTTTGTTCATTTTCAGTCTTCCTACACTTTTTGTTCATTTTTGGCCTTTCCACAGTCAGTTTTGTTAATTTTTAGTATTTCTATGCCTCATTCTGTTCATAATTGTGCACATCTTTGTCATTTTGTTCCCTATTTTATATTCATTTTCTGGTAATTTATATCAGTTTTTGTTTCATTTTGCACCTTATTTAGTAATTTTTTTGTATCTCTGCGCACTTATCTTTATTATATTTTGGTCATTTTGTTCACTGTTAATGTTTTTGCATCTTATTTAGTTAATTTTTGGTTTCTTTCAGCCTCATTTTGTTCATTTCTGTTGTTTTTATCTGTAATTTTGTTCATTTTTTTGGTCATTTTATGCTTCTTTTGGGTTATTTTCGATGATTTTCTGCACCATTTTACACTATTTCAGTCACTGAGCATCATGCTTTGGCTGCTTATGGTGGGTAAATGTGTCTTCTTGGCTGTTTTCACCTCATTTTAATCTTTTTTTTGTTTGTTTAGTGTCTTGTGGTCACTTTGTCTCTGTTTATTGGGTATTTTGTCGTTGGACCTCTTGGGCGTCTGGTTCAGTTCCAGTATTTGTACTCATCGGCCTTGGATTAGGAGCTGAGACAAAGAGGGGAGGAGGAAGAAAGAACTGAGGAAAGAAAAAGGTGAAGACAGAGGAAGGAAAGAGGGGAGAGAAGGAAGAAAGGGGGAGGAAAGAGGGGATGAAAAGGGGGATGAAAGAGGAGTGGGGGAGGAAAGAAGGAGAAAAGAGGGAATGAAAAGGGGAATAAAGAGGGAGGGAAGAGGGGAGGAGGGGGGGAAAGAGGGATGAAATAGGGAGAAAAGAGGGAGGAAAGGGGGAGGAGAGGGAGGAAAGAAGAGAGGAAAGGGGAGGAAAGATGGAAGAAATAGGGAGGAAAGAGGGATGAAAGAGGGGAGGAAAGAAGGAGAAAAGGGGGGATGAAAAGGGGGAATAAAGGGGGAGGAAAGAGGGGAGGAGGGGGAGGAAAGAAGAGAGGAAAGGGGGGAAAGATGGAAGAAATAGGGAGGAAAGAGGGATGAAAGAGGGGAGGAAAGAAGGAGAAAAGAGGGGATGAAAAGGGGAATAAAGAGGGAGGGAAGAGAGGAGGAGAGGGAGGAAAGAAGAGAGGAAAGGGGAGGAAAGATGGAAGAAATAGGGAGGAAAGAGGGATGAAAGAGGGGAGGAAAGAAGGAGAAAAGGGGGGATGAAAAGGGGGAATAAAGGGGGAGGAAAGAGGGAGAAAAGAGAGGGGGAAAGAGGGAGGAAAGAGGGAGGAAAAGGGTGAGGAAAGAGGGAATGATAAAGGGAATAAAGAGGGAATAAAGAGGGAGGAAAGAGGTAAGGAAATGAGGTTTAATTGAATTCTTAATTGATAAAAGTTTGTTTTTAAAGAGCCCAAACGGAGCTAAAAGTAGCTGCAATGTTTCCCTCAGATTCCAGATGTTGATGCTGGAACTCTTCTGCTCGCCGCTGAGACTCGGTCGGTGCAGGTTTGGTCGTAGAAACCTGAACAAAGTCGTGATCAGAGCCTGGTCGGTTCCCGGCGGGACTCCGAACTCTGGCATTAATCTTTTGTAAAAACACTTGAGCTCGGCGGCTCGTCTGGAATCGTGTTTATCTTTTGAAACGCTCAGAGAGTCATTCAGCGGCTCGGACAAAGCAGCTCCTCCACAAATCAAAGCCTCCTAATGACGCCTTTCTTCTGATGCTGCCGTTTCAGGCCCAGGGGAGCTTTTGGCACATTTGATTAGGAGATTAGAAAAAAACCTGAAAATTGGTGGAGAGGAAGGAGAAAAAGCGGCTTTGCGGGTGTTTACAGGTTTCCATTGTGAGCGGCCAGAGGCCAGGGTGTGTGGTCGAGGTCTTCGAGTGCCTCTCCACTCGCATGTTGAGCGACTCGGCATTATGTCACGGTGAAGGAACTCGGGCCAGAAAGCGGCAGATAAGAACCCCGGAGTCGTCCGGCAGCAGCGGCCTTCCTTCCCATGACCCGACGGCTGCAGGTCCTGACCGCTGTGTGGTCCAACACCTCACCTCAATTTGCACTTCAGATTCAGCCGCCGGTCAAATCCTTTAAATCTGGAAGCGAGCGTGGAGCTGGACGTCACCGTAAAGCCTCTGAGCAAATATTCTCATCCCTCATGGAACCTGAAGTACAGTTCATGTATTTCATGTCCATGTTTTGGTACATTCCACACATTTCACAGGAAACTTTGTGCCGCACTCGCTTTACGAATGAAGGTTTTTGCATTTAAACTTGTTAAGAGACGGTAAATAAGTAAAAATGAACAAAGTGCTGCGAGAAATGACAAAGAACATGCAAAGAAAACAAACAAATGAGGCACAAAACGACAAATGATTTTTTTGGTCCTTTTATACCTCATTTTGTTCATTTCTGGTCTTTTTACATCTCATTTTTTAATTTTTGTTCTTTTTATACCTCATTTTGTTAATTTTTTGCCAGGTTACACGTAATTTTGGTCTACACCTCAAGTTGTTTTAAAGAGCATCTTTCTGACAAAATAATTCTGAGTTAAAATCAATCAATAAACATTTCAAGAACAAAATCTCAAAGCCAGAGTTGGATTGTTAAAAAAAAAAAAAAAAACAAGACTTTATTGCCGTTTTCCACCATGGATTATACAAGGAGAGCAACGTGTGAGACTATGGAATTAAATACAAAAACAATGTTATTTATTTATTTATTTACTCCACATTCGGCTACAGAACAGACGAGTGACGCCGTCTTCATCATCCTCATCATCGTCAACATGAGAAAAACCAAAGACTTGGAATTAAAACAGCAGATTTATTAATGCAAACTTTATTTACACCAGAAATAAAAACATGCCATGCTCTACCAACGCTGCAGCGGCCATTTTGGCTCCGTAGCAGCCATGTTGGCTCCACAGCGGCCATTTTGGCTCCACAGCGGCCATGTTGGCTCCACAGCGGCCATGTTGGCTCCACAGCAGCCATGTCGGCTCCGCAGTCCTGATCCGAGGCTGCCGTTAAATAGGTGGAGGGACGCTTTAATGGTTACGTACAGTATTTACAGCCCGACGTCGACCCACGCCGCTCCACCACACTTCCTCTCCTTCAAAATAAAAGCTTTTTCAAACTGCGTGCCACCCAAACCGACACAAACGACACATTTCAGTTTGGCTGCGAGGCAAAAATCCTCCATCGAACAAGGATCGAATTTAGCAGCAGGAAAAGCAGAAGTGGAGGTAAATTCTGTGTTTTACGTCACACATATACAATTTATCCAACGATATATGCAACAAAAACCCTAAATTTGACATTACCACCTTCCTAAATGGGAAAATTTGCTGCTTTTCTTCGTCCGACGTGGATATTGTGAGCTGTATTCTTGTTCTTCAGGTGATTTTTCACAGTTTTCTGATGTGTTAACCAGCATATATCCAACAATTAACCAAGAAAATGAGCAGCAGATTAATAGAAAACAGACTCTTAATCCTGATCAGCGATCAACGATGTATTTTGGAACACTTTTGCTTTTTCTGCTACAAAAAGATCAACTGAAAACCACTGACACTTACTAAAAGGCCACAAAAACACCAGAGAAGAACCCAGATACAGAATCTGACAGGATTGGAGTAAATGCATTTGATAAAACTAAGTGCTGCAGTTTAGTTTCACGCTGCTACTCTGTCTGGAAGTTAAATTTAACACGATTTTCTTTTAAAAACACAGAATAAAATGCAATTACCATCAAACCTGTAGGGACAATAAGGCCAGTAGCTTCCTATTCATTTATTTATCTACGTTACAGCTGATTATAGCAATAATTCCTACTTAAATAAACCAGATGCGCTGATTAAAGTGATTTTTGCTTAACTCTTTCAGGTCAGAGGTGAAAAACGAGCCCCAACAGCTGGATTTACATTAAAATTTGAGAGTTCGCAACCTGCTGAGAGCTTCTGTTGGGTGAATTTAACCACTAGATGGCACCGGTGAGCTGAAACCACAGAGTTAGGAGTTACTATGATGGTGTACGACCACTAGGGGGCACTCACAGCTACAAATCTGTTCTTCACCAACCAGAAGTAAAACATTTCCTGTTACTGTTCCTGCGAGGAGCGGTTGTTTAATATGTACAGATGAAGGAGGAGGAGGCGAGGTTCACCGTTTTTTTTTGGTTGTTTTTTCTTCTTCAATATGATACAGCGTACAGAGAAGGCGGGACGGGATGGAAGTTTAATCGCAGCTAAAAACACTCGGATGGTTTCTGGGTGTGTTTGATTTCTACTAACGAACAGGCACAGTGGGTGGAGTCAGATCCGAGGGTCCGTTTCTGTCAGAACATGGATAGAAAGTGAGTTAAAAAGGTGGATGTTGTGTTTCCTACTAGCAGCTGGACTCCGCGGGCTCGGCCACGATGTGACGAAGCCGCCTCACTGCCGGTTGCTCTTTATTCTCTCCAGACGCTTCTTCAGGTCGTCCAGGTTGGCGGCCGGCGAGGCTGAGCGGGTGTGACCGTGGGTGGGCGAGTGGGAGTGGGCGTTGTGCTCCTGCTGGTAGAGCTCCCTGGACTCTTTGAGCTGCGACAGTTTGCTGTGCAGCATGTCGGTGGACGACGCCACGGACGGCTTCGACGACAGCAGGGAGGAGATGGCCGGTCGCTGCTGAGGCTCGTCGTCGCTTCCCCCGACTCCCTGCTGCTGGTGGAGCAAGAAGAGACGTTAGATTCTGTTAAACACCAAACATCCAAGTACAACAATCAGCCACAGCATTAAAACCACGGAGAGGTGAAGTGAATAAAGCTACATGTCCACTGCAGGGTTTCCTCCAGGATTTTTTCTAGCAGCGGAGACAGGTTCTCCAGGAGCCATGACGCGTAAACAAGTGACATTTGACTGCAGGATTTCACTTTTACAACCTATTTATTGAATGGCCAGTTGGAAATGACTTTTTTAAGCCTGAATGTAAAAATGAAAAAATATATATTTAAGAAGCTCATCTGAAAATGCAGTCAGCAGTTACATCATGGAGTGTAGATATTAGCTTAATGCTATCAATAGTTTACTCACGTAGCGACACTGAGTTGGCACCGGGACAATTAACTGAAGCTACCGATATGCTACGTAACGTTAGCTGGACATCAATATTTTTGTGAATGTCTGTTTAACTTGTAAAATCTATTATGAGTTATCTTAAGCTTAAGCTTCTCTTAAACTTTTCTCCAGTAAGTCGCTGCCCTGTTTTCCAAGACGACACTCCTCTGACCTGCTGCCTGGATGCTTGACATGACGTCACTTTCAAGGCCGCGCTCTCGAGTGATTAATGTTATATTAACCCGACGTATCAAAGAGTAGCTACTGAGCAGGACAGTTATCTGTAGTTTACATTGGTACTCGTGAGAACCCGACACAGCGCAGGACTCTGCTGTGAAGGTGGAGTCATGCGGCAGTGGAGTATTTGTGACGATAAAAAAAAAAAAAAAAAAAAAAAAAATTATTTGAAGGAGCGGTGGCTGGGATTTAGGAATGGCGGCCCGCCGCTCCTACATGAATGTAGAGGAAACACTGCATTGGATCCGGCAATTTTCTGCATTCCATTCATTGTCTATGTGAAACACACCATGTTGCATGGTGGTTACGTTACAAGCTGCGATCCCGTGCGTCTCCCCACAGGTGCATCAAATTTGCATAAAGCAGACTCAACTTCTACTTTATGCAAATTTAACGTGTCGTGTAGAAGTCCAACGCATCGCAAAACTTTGGTCAAACGTGTAAAGTAGCCGTCGTTACACTAAAACGAGGACAGATTCAGCTACTGCAGAGGTTATTTCTGGCCTAAAATGCTTTCAGAAATACTTTTCGCTGAAGTGTTTGTGTAATAAGAGAAAGTTTGCGACCGAGCCACCATGTCGCTCCAACACATCTGCCCGACTCAAGCTGAAAGTGTGGTCATGTGACCACTTAGTGGCCCACTAGTGTCCTCCCACCAAGCGGGCGGTTTTCAGACGTAGCACGTTTACATGCGGGAAAAACAGATCCAGTCGACATGTAGCTTAACACTGATCATATTGGTTCTATGAGGTGTTCTGCTGGAAAACCTTGGATTCTGGCGTCCGTGTTGATGAGACTTAGACACCAAAATAAACGTCCCAGAAAAAAGACACTCCTTCATGCAAATGGAAATCCCAAATGTCGCTGGCCTACACCAGCAGGAAAATACACCCCAACAGAATTTTCTAGCCTTTTATAGACCAAACAACTGGTTGACTGATCCAGAAAATAACCGACAAAATAATCAACTATGAAAATCATCCTCTTCTCTTCAGGTCGTGCTAACTTTGGGCACTCCAAATCTGTTGCAAAGATTAAAAAAAATAACAAATGAACAAATTAAAAACTAACTTATGAGACTATTAAGGGTGTCAGGAATTAGAAAATTTGAGTCCAATTTATTGTTTTAACATCTTCTAAGGTCTTTGGTTTAGTTTTTTTTCTTGTTTTCTTGTAGAAAGTACTTCTGAAACCTGAAACTTTGGACTATGTGCTAAAAGGTTTGCATCTGGCTCACAGTTACTTTTATGTTGATAAATAAAACTTTGTCGTACTTTGTAGAATGACAGTAAAGGCTTTCTATTCTATTAGAATGTTTTGAATCTCAGAGTCTAAAGAACAAAACGTGGAACAGAAAAGCAGATTTTGTGTGTGAACTAACCCTGGAGGTGTTTTCTAGTCCTTGTCTCTGTCTCAGGATCTTCAGTCTCTCGTAGTAAACGGCCGGTTTCAGCTCTTCATTGCTGCCGCTCAGACTGGAGTCGTGTTGAGGAATCACTGCAGACACACACACAAGTTACTGCACAACCCTGACCCAGGCTTTATCTACACCAATGCAGATGTTTAGCAACGCTTCCTCTCCGTTTGGGCCCCCCGTCTACACTAAATCGCCGTTTTACGTGGCTCAAACTGAGAAATATCTGTACAGGTTTGAGTCGTACCTGCTGAGGTCTGGATCCGAGCTTTTCCCTCCCTCTCGGACTCGATCATACGAAGTCCTCGCTCCACGTAGCTCTGGAAGAACTGCGACGTGTTTTTGAGGAAAGGCTCCAAGTCGGCGTCCGAGTATTTCTGTTTGTACTCGTACAACTCCGTCAGACCCTGAGGAGGAAGTTATAGAAACTCATGTTTTCCAGGCTCTCAGTTAAAATAAAACTGTACATAAACATTTTAAAGAGCTGTTTAAATAAACCGTAGAGTTGACGGACCTCTTTAGTGTTCTCCTTGGAGCCGATCTTCTTGAAGATCTCAGACAGGATGTCGCTGACTTTTGCCTTCGACATTCGATCATCCTGAAACACAAATAAAACATCTCTCATCAGAATAATACAGAAAATTTACCTCCAAAACAGTCTTTCTAGAGAGAAAAACACTCGGTGTGTGTTAGTTCTTCTGCAAGAATATTTTCTGACAACCAAGCTCAACATTTTCCCCAAACAAAAAACTCCACAAACATCAATAAATTCCTACTTGAGGTTTACGTCTTGTAAAAACTCGAGTTCAATAAGTGAACTCCAACTTCAAATTAGTCCTCATGGCCAATTAGACCAAACAGACTGATATAAAATTCTCAAAACCAATCATATGGCAGCTGAAATGAGCGTTTCTGTGGTTTTGTGTATTTATTGTGTGTTTCTAACCGAGCGCAGTCCGCCCTTTTCGTTTCCTCGGTCGCTCTTGTATCCCGAGAGGTTTCCTGAGGGTTTGACGGAACGTCTCAGATGAGCCTCCAACTCGGACTCGTTGCGATTCTCGATCATCGACAGGTGATCCAGTATCTGTTCATCGAAAATACACGACAAAACCAGTCAACGGGAAGTACTTATTTATTCATAATGAGGTGCTACAGTTTAGCGTCAGACAAGAAAAGATATTCAAGCCTATTTGTTGGGGAAACAGAGTTCAGTAGCTGAAGAAGGGGCAACATTTTAGCTCGTACATCCCCTGTGAACCAGAGAATTTAACTTCATGTTATACCTTTGCCCCGGTCAGCTTGCACAGTGTATGTAGCAGGGTCTTCAGGGTCCTGTGAGGGACGTCGCTCTTCAGCTGCTTGAGTTTCTCTTTGGGGAAAACCTTCATGAAGTTGTGGACGTCCAGCAGGATCCGGTCCAAGTTGATGTTGTTGATGGTTTCCGGAAGGAAGCGGATCATCCTCCAGAGACACTGAACGAACACAGACAGATGAGTTACAAACACAATAATCAGGTTCTGCGGCGGAAACAACAGGTTCAGAATCAGTGTCAGGTCTGTTTACCTTCATGACCAGCTCAGAGACCATCGGAGATCCGGCTGTGGAGATCAAAGTGTCCTGAAGTAAAACCAGCAGAGCGCTGCAGAAGGGAGGAAAAGAAAAGATAAAACTTTATTCATCCTGAAAGAATTCCTTGTGCCAGATATCGCTCAGAAAAAACAAATCAGTGGATCCAGACTGTAAGTCGCATCACTGCCAAAATCTAATCAGCTGATCTTTGTGTCATTTCTGACTTTGCCTGAAAATTTCATCCAAATCTGTTAGCAACATTACTCAAAAACGGACTGACAGGCAGACAGACAAACGTACGATGATCGTCACATTACTCATTCGCATTCCTTGGCGGAGTAATTATGGTGATTATTTAAAAACAATTTATCTTTCAAACCTGCTGGACACTTCTGATGCTCATAGTCTTAAATCAAATGCTGCATTAACTAGATTTCCAAATCAGAAACCATCTCATGGAGACTGTGGACTGACCTGATCATGTTGGTCTGGTCCGAGTTTTCCAGGACTCGGATCACCAGCAGGTTAACGGACCTGATGACCTGCGTTCCGTCTTCGATGTCCTCCATTCTGCCGTCCAGCAGCAGCGTCATCAGACCGTGCATCAGGTCCTTCAGGACGCCCATCGACGCCTCTCTGGCCAGAGACTCCATAGAGAAGAGCTGGAAACGGACAAAACGGGGCTCGCTAAACGTCTTTTCACCCTGAAACTAAGCTGACGTTCTTCATTAGTCTGACCGGCGACTCACCGACAGCATGTTTCCGATGATGCAGCTGTACAGTTTGACGATGTCCTTCTTGTCCAGCCGGTCGTCGGCCATGTGAGTGCTGTAGGTGAGTCTCAGCTGCATGATGGTGGCGATGAGGAACTGGTCGATGTGTCCCGACATCACTTCGGCTTTGTCCTCCTGCCGCAACACCTCGTCGATCTGAAGACAAACCACATCAACGTTAATTCATTACCAAAAACTGATAAAATATATAAATGGAGGGAAAGCAACTAAGGCGAAGCCGATAGATCAGAAATGAATTTATTTTGAAGGAAACTCTTTGCCAGTAAACCAAATAACATAAGTACGCTACATAGTATTTCTAAGCCGTTTGCTGTACCTGTGCCAGCGCCTGTATGCTGGTGTTGATGTCGCCGCTCGCCACCTGAGAGATGACGAAGTTGATGGTGGAAGCCGTGCTGTTGTGGAGGTCGTCAAAGTGCGGAGAGACGGCGCGCATCCTTCAAACACAAAACCACAAAACAACATTAACCACAGCAAACGTTCATTTCTGCTTATTTACTTCCATCGTGTACATCTCAGTTTGCTTACTTGGGTTCGGGGATCATGATGGGCTCCAGCAGCTCGTCCAGTTTGTGCTGAACGAGGTCGGGCAGCTCGCAAACTCGGCTCTGGTCCATCTCGATCATGTCCAGGTCCAACTGGAACTCCTTGGGGATGGATGGATGGGAGGACTCGCTGTGCTGAGCATTCTGCCGAGCTTGACTGGATACAGAGTGGACAGGACGGTACGTTTAGTCCGGTGTATTATCGATCAGTGCTGCTCAGCTGCAGTCCCGACTGACACGAGCTTTAAAGTTATTAGTTTAAGAATCAGTGACGGTAAAAGTGACGATCCTCATGATAATGTGTGTGTCAACAATAAGAATAATGAAATATCTGACGTCAATTGTAATTTATGCTTTTTGGATTCACAAAAACATCATTATCCAACTTTAATTAGCATAAAACTACTTCAAAAACATTCACTAATGAGGATTTAAAGTGTGTGAACAATCCAGATGACAACATTTCTGTTGAACTGTCCGAACTACAGCTGATTAGCACTGATCTGAAAACAACATGAGGTGTTCGTATCCTTTGGAAAAGGGGGGAAAAAGCTGCAAAGACGAGTGGAGTATAAAAAACACAAAACCTTAGATTGTTTACCACTTTTATGATGAATAATTACCCAATTAAACTCTGCAGATTTTAGCTTCTTTAACTACTTCTGCAGCAAAACCT
Organism: Amphiprion ocellaris; assembly: GCF_022539595.1. Taxonomy (NCBI): domain Eukaryota; kingdom Metazoa; phylum Chordata; class Actinopteri; family Pomacentridae; genus Amphiprion; species Amphiprion ocellaris. The sequence goes on from NC_072768.1 coordinate 36,778,660, forward strand.
GAGTAAGCTGCACAAGTTTGGGGTTCACTGTGCAAATTCTAGGTTTTGTGGACTTTTAAAATGACAAACAAGGACATTTATTTCAATTCTGACAACATCAAACAGTGACAATCCTTCAAATCGGTAGTTATATATCACTGAAACTGTGACGTAGTGATTTTTGTAGCCATAAATTCTCACAGAAATGACACAAACATGAATCAAACTATCCTAAAAATACTTAAACTAGTCCTAAGACACAGTAAAATCACTTCACAAACATCAGTTACACTAAAAAGAGATGAGAGACAGAGTGCCGTAGCAACATGGTGCTGTTAGCGACGCTGAAGGCTGAGTAGCATCTGAAGCTACGTTAGCAGCTACATGTTAATTAAAAGCCATTTAGCTGAGCAGCAGTGTAATTTAACCCATTTATTTGGTGGTATGTTCAACAAGCAAAGGCAGAGGAGGAGAAATGCATTTCTTTGTGTTTCTAAAGTCCTTTTCAGATGCCATGAAATTAACAGAAAGGAGTACATATACAAAAGGGGCTAAATTGAACTTAATTCTGCTGCAACTATTGAAAAGTTGCCAAATTATGAATAACTTCAGGTTTTTAGATTCACCTTTTCCTCTCACCTGGTGTAGTATCTTTGCCTTTATGTCTCCTCAACTGTTTAAAAGAAGATCTCACAGCTAGTAACCTCAATAAACTATCAACAAACCAGTATTTCACCTCATAATTAAGGATAAAGGTAACTTAATCTGGCATCAAAGGAGCCCAACCGTGGTATTTATGCATTGATCAGATGCATCCAAATCAAGTCGGATATGTAATAGTATTCTGTTGATTTTATTTAAGAAATAATAAAGTAGTTCTGTGTATCTGTAGCTGGCAGACCAAGCAGAGGACGGTTCGGCTCATTCTCAGGTGTTAAACAGACACAGGTGAGACAGAGGAGACAGAGGGGAGACGGAAGAATGTTTAAAAAGTGACATTTTGAACTTTAGTCCGGTGCTTTACCTACCATCTCACTGAAGAAGCACGACTAAAACTCAAATGTCACAACCTTTCTCAGGCTCAATAGGTGTTAGAAAGCATTCAGAGAAGATTTCTTACAATGAAAACATGTAGAAAAGAGGAGGAGGAGGAAGACGAGGAGGAGGAGTTGGTACTCACATCCTATACGTGCGATACATTATTCTGCTCCGGAAAGGAAGGCAGGCCGAGCAGAGAAAGAAGGAGGAAATCACACAGGAAGAAAGATGAAGGGTTAAGAGACACAGGTTGGTTTCACAGATCAAAACGCTGTGAGATCAACCCGACATGCAGAGATTCAAACAGGACAAAACGAAGAGAAGGACAGATTAGTGGCGAGCGAACAGAAGTATGGTGTGGATCTAACCAATCACAGCACAGAGAGAAGAGGAGGCAGAATGGTTCACATGCTTATGAAGAACAGCTGGAAGAGACGAGGTTTAACACGATCAAAACATGCTTAAAACTGCAAACTGACAAAGTCCTTCGACCTCATTTGTGCTATTTGATTCAGAGTGTAGCGGCACACGAAACTCATGGTTTTGTGCATTTTTAATACAAACAAAACAAATGTATTCATTGTTTGCAGCTTATTTTTTATCAAAAACTCCTTTGACGTAAAAAATCCGTAAACCATCAAAATGAAATACGATAAAATTAACGCAAAGTCCAAGTGCAAAGTGCAAAATCATCATAATAAAATAGCAGAAACAGCCATCCTGCTTAAATAATTCTGAAATGCTTGTACTTTTTCCCAACATTGCACTGGTTTACATACATTTTTAGAACTTGTTGCTGTTATGAAGCACTTCGTACCTTGAAATTTAAAAAGTGCTCTAGAAATAAAGATTATTAGAATATTGTCAGTGTCTTAAATGCATAATATTGTCCACTATGCCCCATCATTAACACTACAACATTAAAACAACAACAGTTTATTGTCGATTAACCTGCTGATTACTTTCTGGGTTAATCAATTCGTTGTTTCTTTTAAAAAAATGTCAGAAATAGTGGAAACTGTCTGCTTCCAAAAGTTGGCGAAAAACTGAAAATTTTAACATTTTTCTTGAAATAGTTGTCTAAACTGATTACAGTCGTCCCTCACCATATTATGGTTCACTTTTCGTGGCCTCGCTGTGTCTAATTTTGTATCGCGGGATTTTGCGGTATACAGGCATTTATATATTCATTATTTTAATTATTTTTACGGTAAAATAAGCATTTTCCAGCCTAAAAAAATTGAAAACGATATAAAAAATAATAACTACAACCATATTAAAAGAATATTAAATCAAAATAAAATGCGTAACGTACAGCGCTGGGCTCTGATTGGCTCAGCGACCGTAGCCTCCTCTGTCTCCCGTCTATAGCAGCGTTCAGCATCTCGCCTCGTCCATTTCACGTCGACGTCTGAGCGCTGTGCATAGTGTTGCTCTGCGGTGTTGTGCTTTTGTGAAATTTTCATTAAAAAAATGTAGTTTACTTCAAGCCCTACAATGTCGATGAAACGTTCTGCATCTTCTAAGGCTTCTGGCACCGAACCCAAGCGCCAGATGTTTACCATCGCAGAAAATTACGTAGGTTTAAGAGTGTAGAAAGCGTTTTAGAGCACAGGAAGAGCAGGATTACTATTGCAACAACACATCATCAGTAGGGTAAAACTAACCTGTCTCACGACAGTCTAAGCCCAGCTCACGTTCCCTATTAGTGGGTGAACAATCCAACGCTTGGTGAATTCTGCTTCACAATGATAGGAAGAGCCGACATCGAAGGATCAAAAAGCGACGTCGCTATGAACGCTTGGCCGCCACAAGCCAGTTATCAAGCCAGTTATTACGTGTGGTGTCGGTTTATAAAGCCTTAAAATATATATAAACAATAAAATAAATATAAGGTCGCTACTTCAGGGTTCTGGAATGTAACCCCCGCGATAGATGAGGGACCACTGTACACAATCATTAAAATAGTCGGCGATTAATTTAACAGTAGACAACTAGTGGATTAATCGCTGCAGTTCTACCCATTATTGTACAATAAATAAGAAAATTTTTCCACTAGAAGGCACTGTAACATGAGTTAGTAACCTGAAGAAGGCCGTTTAGAAAGCCACAGTCACTGACTAAATATCTCTACACTCCATGATGTACACAAACATTTTTAATGTGTTGTTTTTGGAACAAATTATACTTTTAATACGGAATTTTGTGCAAAATTTTAATCTAACATTATTCGGAGATGAAGGTATTCACTCATGCAGTGGGATTTGTTACAGATCTTTGGTTGGTTTCCGCTCAGATAAAGCTAGCTTGGACCTACTTGAGCTTGTTGGGATCTTCCTGCGCCGGCTTGCGGAGGAAGGTGGCGTTGGGGTTCGTTGGATGTTCCCTCTGAGACCTCTCGGGGGCGCTCTGCTTGGGCGGAGCTGCTGGAGTCTTCTTGGCTGAACGTTTGATCCTCTCCTCCAGCATGCTCATGTCCTTCTCTGACAGCTGGAGAGGAAAGACAAACATAAGAGTGAGCAGAGCAGGTTTTAAGGTGTGATTTCCAAGCATCAGCTCCATTTTTACTCACGTTTCCTATGAGTTTGTAGACCTGATCCCCACAGACGTTATAAACGGCCACCACAGTGTTGAGGGCGGCGTTACGAACAGACGTGTCTCTGTCGCCGATGTGGACGGCGATCTCCTTCAGGGATTTAGCCGGAGTCGGCTGGCAAACGTTCATCCCATAACCTTCTATCAAACAGCCCAACTCCTCCAGACACTCTGAGGAAACACAGACGCTGTTAGAACATTTATCCTATACATAAACTATAAAAACAGTGGGGAAAAAAGGCAAACATCTGTAACATAGACTAACTTAATTAATATTTAACACTTTGAAGCATAAAACCAGGTTTGAAAGGCACATTTTCCTACAGAAAACACCAAAACTACGGCATTTATCAGAGCCACAAATGGTAAAAACAGAAAGAATCAAACTATCGTTATTTTAAAATGTCATATGTAAAAGTTTAGCTTCGTATATCAACTACTCTCCAAGATATTTTTCAAACCTCCTTGTCGACTCACTTTCAGCAGGTTTATCTGTGCATAAAAGTTTGAGGTTGTTAGAGCAACAACATTTTAGAAACTATTTTTGAAATGTTCACTCTTATTTCCCATCATGTCATTGATTCAGAATCTGTAACTGGAAAAGCAGATCAAATAATCTGATTATAGGTGGGTTGAAATGTGAAAAAAAACTGAAGTCCTATATTTGAAAAAAACAAACAAAAAAATTGATAATGCAGAAGTTAACTAGTGATATTTTCTGTCCACATGTAGCTGAATGTCACAAGTATATAAAAAAACAAATAAGATACTTGAAAATATGAAATACTTGGTCAAAAAAGAGAAAAATAAAGTTATTTTCATTGATCAGGTTCCACAAATCGCACCACAAAAACAGAAATGTGATTTGTGATAGAAATACCAGAGTTATCCCTTTGAAGCACAACATGGGTCAAAAGATACCATTATTCAATGGAACATGGGTCACTTTTGACCCATGTTGTGCATCAAAGGGATAAATATCATCCCTCGTTCAGATGGAAGTTGGTGTTGAGACCTACCAGCTCTCTGTTTGGAGTTCTTGGACTTGGTTCCCTCCATGAGGAAAGGGAAGACCTTAGACGCCGGGTAAACTTTACACAACATGCCCAGGATGGCCCGGACGTCTTTACGAACCACATCCTTCGATTCTCCCACCTACAGAAGAGAAGAAACTGAGCATGAAAACAGAAAAAGGATGGCTTCCAGCAGCTTGTTTTGACTCTTCAGACGGCGCTCACCTTCAGAATGAGGTAGGGGACGAAGGAGTTGGCCTCGTACTCCGTCAGGTGGTAGTTCTCCCGGTTCAACATGGCGAACAGCAGCTTCAGGTACTCCAGGACCTTCATCAGCACCGTGGTGTTGGTGTCGAAGAAGCGCAGCGTGAACCACTTCAGGATCAGGTCCAGGCAGCCGATGGTGGCGTCGCTCTCGCTCTCCAACCTCTGTTAGACACAGTTTATTAATGATAAAACCAGTGTAAGACAATCCCAGACCGCTGCAGAGAAACAAACACCGACCTCGATCATCACCCCGATGGCCTTCACGTGTCTCTGGAAGTCGAAGTGAAACAGTTCATCCTGAAGCCACTTGGCAAAGCAGGTCGACATCTGAGTTTTCAGCTGCTCCACGTATTCGTCCCGAGGAGTGATGAAGTTCCACTTTAGGATCTACGACACAAACAGCTTCATTTTAACGGCAATCTATAGCAGGGATCGGGTGATACGGGTTTTCACGGCCTGTTATTGATACTCGACAAAATTACCTCTGCACTTCCTCTCTATTTTCTTAATATTTCTAGCTTTTTGCCCACTAGGGTCCAGATCATAAAGATTCAAGAACTTTATTGTCATATACACAGCAGAAACACATTAGTACAGTAACAAATAAAATAAGAAGAAAAATAGTTAAAAAAAATTATTCTAAAGCTTTATTATTTAGTGTTTTCCAGACTGTTTTTGTTTTTTAGTCTGTTTCACAGGCAGTTTTCCAGACTTAGCCACTAACTATTAACATTGCTTTTTAATTTATCAATTGGCCAACAATTTACCGTAACTGGTAATTGGGAAAATGCCAAATATCAACTTCGATAACTGACCAGAATCGGTCTATCCCTAATCTATAGTGCGTTTTATATGATAAAAGATTAGCAGCAACAACAAAAAAAATTACTATAAACTCATATTGTGACATATTTGGAAGCTGTAGTTGATGACAACACAAAAATCAGTAGATTAATAAATGTAAAAATTATTAAAACATTATTTTTAAAAAAATCACAAAACTTAATTAACTGACAGAAAATTAATTAACAGCCTTTTTATTTGCAAACAAACCTATGAAACATTTGGTGGTTTCAGATTTCTGTCAAATATGACAGTTTTGGACTGATAAGCACATAACACAATTAACAAGACTTCTAGAAATGTTTTAAAACCTTCAAAGCACGTAAAGCATTACATTTTCTTAAATTCCTCATGAAATCAAACATGATTGTGTTTTTATATGATGTGTCTTGATCTATAGGTCGGTTATACACCAATATCTGACCAGAACAATGACAAAAAAAGCACTTTTTTATAGATATCCTTAATGATATTGTAAATTTTCTACAAAAACAAAGAAAGATGTTGATAAATCTTGCACTCTGGGACATCTGCTAATTTGCTATATTCTTTCTTAAACTCAAAATGAGCATCAGAAACCATGTAGATGACGTATTTTTCAGCCTCTCATGTACCTTCAGCTGCTTCTCCTCCTTGATCCTCTGTTCCTTGGCGTTGGGGATGAGGGTGAAGATGGGTCCGGACTTATCTTCGTCATCCTTCTGGCCTTTAGCTGCAGGTTTCTTACCAGCTGGACCCTGAGAGGAAGGAGGCGACAGGACAGTGAGTGAACCGGTTTCTGTCTGTGGATGTTTAATCATGTTTTTATTGGGTTATTCCATCTCAGATCTTCGGCAGCCTTCTGCTCCACCATCTCTGATTTGCTTGAAACTTATTTTCTTTTAAAAGTCATTTTAAATGTGGATTAGGACATTTAACAATATTTTTGTCTTATCTGCTCAATCAGTTATGAAAGTTCAACAAAAACAACTTTTTTTCCATTTTAATGATCAAGTATTTAATATTAAAAAGTACTCAGTTTGTATTGTTGTGACATGTACCTACATATAGTTCAGAAAATATCACTAGCTGACTTCTGCATTATCTGTTTTTTGTTAACATGAGCTCCATGATAAAGTCAGAGATTATCTGATCTACTTGTCTAAAATTACAGACCCTGAATCAATGTCATGATGAGAAATAACAGTGAAAAGTTCATGTTTTTATCTTGAATAGTTGCTCAGATATTGTTGCTCAAACAGCCTGAAATTTCAATGTTCAACGGGCAATTTTAAAAGAAATTTATCTTGTAAAGTGTTCGATATTCAAGCTAAAAATTTGACAAATATCTTTATAAAAAGGGCTTAAATTTAAACTACATAAATTTCAGGCAAATCAGAGACGGTCTGAGTAGAATTTGTCCTAAAAATGTGAGGATTTGAGATGGAATGACCTGTCTGATTTGGGCAGAAGAGGTTCTTGTGAGCGACAGATGGAGGAAACAGCAGGTAAAAGAGGCGTTAACATGTTAAAAAACACACAAACACACACAGAGGGTGCAGAAACGTAAAATTCATGCATTGGAGACCTGAAACCTTCATGAGATCCCAGTTTCTGAAAGCGTTATGTTTGACACTGAAAATCTGGCAGTAAGGTGACAAAAAAAGTTTAAAAACTATAAATACTGTGGGGAAAAAAAGGCATATAACTGTAGAATAGTGATAACTTAAGCTGATTTAAATACAGTAAAATGGTGTAATTTTACAGTGACATGTAAAGTTTTGGGTGTTTTTTTAATTAATATGTTGCTCTTCTATTCTTTTATTGCTCAGAAAAGCTTTTTGCTTTGATTAATCTCATGTCGGCGTGTTGTTTCACCTGTATATTAGATCACACAGCTGTATATTCAGCAGTATTAGCGATTAGAGAAACAGAATTAGACTGAGCCGACACCAGGCGGTGGAGAGAAGCCGGACAGAGGTTAACATCTGTCCAAGCTGACGGCGTCTGCAGAGAAACTCAGCCTTAAAGACCTGCTGGGCTGAGCTTCACCTGGAAGACACCCGTTCACATCTACCTGTTGACCCCCGGCAGCAGCCTTCCCTTTGCCAGGCGGCTTTTTGCTACCGTTACAGTCCTTGTCCTTGGAGGGAGGGGGAGGGACGGGTTCCTCGGGAGGGGAGGGAGGCTGGGTGAGTAAAGAAACCACTTTTACACTTCATGAAATGACACAAAGACTAGAGGGTGGACAGAACAGAAAACAACGTGAAATGAACTGTAACGGGACAAATAGTGAACAGAATTATGATCACAGCTTCTATTTAAGAGTCTAAAAGCTGGAAACTGCACACTCTGGAGGGTTTAAACTGGATTTGCACACAAAAATAAAGTCTTTCTACATTTATTACTAAATGAGAGGAGAGAGAAATCCAGTTTGATCTCACTCAGAGACCAGCTTTAAAAAAAAAAAAATCTATTATTAGGCAGCAAAAATCAAAAAAAAAAAAAGTTTCTGTGAGCACTAGAGCAGCCCCGCTGAAAAACGATGTTTAAAAACATCAGTCGAGCATCACTGATTCGACTCGGATTATTCTAATTGAAAAGGACCAGATTTATGGGCTCTCTCTCTCTCAAACACTGAAAATCTGGCAGCAAGGTTGCAAACTAAAAAAAAACACAGACTAAAAAAAAACAACAAAAATTGTGAAAAAAAAGCCAAATATCTGTAAAATAGTGATATTTTAAGTCGGTTAAAATTTTGGATACAGTTTTGGTCTCTTTTTTTGTTTTTCGCTTTTACAGTCAACAAGTAAATTAATATTTCGCTCGTCTGCTATTGGTCAGAAAATTCAACTCATGGTGACATAAAACGACTACAAATGTATAAAATTGTGACTCCATGATTTTCACTTTTGTGGCAAATGTTTACCAGTTCCAAATATTTGATATTATTGGCCCTGAGAAAAAAAACATAGCGTTCAACTTCTACTTTCGACTGAGAGGTGGGAAAAAAGGTGGCAAATATTGGAACTGTCGTAGTAAAGGACTAAACTTGACTAGATTGCTAAAACTACAATTTGCAGGCAGCCCTGTGTGCTCATTATAAACAAAACAAAACAAAAGCAGGACATGATGCAGACAGTCGTACCTTCTTAGCAGCTGCTCCTCCTCTGACTTTCTTCACTTCTGGTTTACTGTCGCCTTCGTCACCAGCTGGCTGAGATCTGGAGGCTGCAGAGGACAGACGGAGGTCTGATTATCTCCCATTACTGAGCATTTCATAAAACACTGACTGGACAGACTTTTAAATTAGCATGGACACATTTTTTAAAATCTTATACACTTTTCGAAACATTTTTAAACCCAAATTTTGAGACTTTTTAGACAGTTTGGAGTCATTTATGAACTCATTTTGGGCAAATTCAGACAAAATTTTAGATTTTCTGGAGAGTTTTGGGTAATTTTTAGGCCGAGCTGCTTCACCACACAGCAGCAGTGTGAGAAATTAGTTGGTTCCTGAACTAAATGAAGCTTCTGTCAGAGAAACAGTGCAGGTTCAAACAGCTGGACCTCATTTAAAAAGACTTCCAATAAGAAGCAGGGAGCAGAGTTTTCTGTGGGAGAAAATAACTCCATTTGGTGCACGACTTTGACGTTTGTAAGTTAGCAGATCTTTTATATGCACAGAACAGCAGCTAAATAGCAATCTGAAGCACTGCGGCTGCAAAAAAATTACACAAAATTAGTGGTGGGACGTGATTTTAAAAAATGATCTAATCAATTACAGGCTTTGTTATTAATTGCATTTTTGTCAAATAGCAATATCTGACACAATAAGCAAAGTTTTTCAGTTCAAATAAATGTTGGTTGACGACTGAATCAATGAATAGACATACGTGAACTTTAACAGCAAAAATGTTTGTTTCATTTCTATTTATCTGCATTTTTCATCTGTCTGCTACATTCACACATTACTGCAAACTCAAAGTGACATTATAGCGATAATATTCAATATTTTAAGACTTTTTGTAAACTCAAGGACTTTCAGTGTCTTCTGAAGTGGTCTATTATGGGATGGCTACACCGTTAGCCGGTAGCAGGACTGTCGTAGCTAACGTTAGCTCTGGTGCTAACAATTAGGCTTTTATCCAAGCTGCCATCAGGACGATTTTTAAAAGAAAACTTTCCACCCAACAAGCTTAATGTGGTCTCGTCTTCCTCACTGTTCACCAAACTTCCTTGTGCGCTGACATCACTCCTGTGGATCTTCTTCACAGCTGGAAAACAGACTTTAGGTTTATTACCGCCATCTACTGGCTGGAGTGTGCATCAGTGTTACCAGTGTGTCAGAAATGAGCGAATTTCGCATTATTTTAATTTTTAACTAATTAATCAATATTAACGCATTAAAGTCCCGGCCCTAGACAGAATATATCCCCTTTGTGAGCTGTAAGTTGTGTCCTTTTCCACAGTATAAGCTGACCAATTCCAACCCCACAGTGTTTGGAATAGCATCCCAATTTTCCTAAGTGGAATTCTGAATGGATGTCTGGTTTTATTCCTTTAGGAATCAAGAGAAAGAAAAACCTGAGTGGCGCTACAGGCAGCCAAAAAAGGCACTGCAACTTGTCAATGTTCGCAGCATTCTACACTGCATATATTTTATCAATCCAGTAGATTTGATTTTCCTCTCACTCTCTCGTCGTCTCAGTTTCGTCTTTTTTGTCATTTTATCATGATTGTGTTGTTTTATGTTTTGTATCTTATTTTTATCATTTTGCATCTAGTTTTTTCCTCTCGTTTTTGTTGCTTTGTTCTTTTTGTAAAATTTTCTTTAATTTGTGTTATTTTCTGTCTTGTTTTTGTTGTTTTGCATCTTATTTAAGTTGTTTTGTGTCTCTTTGTGGTGGTTTTTTCTCCACATTCTATCAATATTTAACTATTTCCATGTTTACAGCCTCTACAGACTTTTTCTCTCTTTTCTCTCTGTTCATCATCTGTAGAAAGATGTTTCACCATGCTGAATGTATCTTCCAACAACGTTCATGGCATCCTACATTTCTGCCCTCTCGACCAGCTCAATCCTCCTTTACCGCCTCATAATTCTCTTCCTCATTACTATCAAACACTGACACACCTGAAGCAGATCTGCTCGTCTCTGCAGATCCTTTCCCTCCTGCTTTGGCCGGAGCTGCAGGTTTGGCCGGCATCACCGCTCTGGCCTTCTCCAACATGCCCACCACCTGATCCTTGGATGCAGGCTGGAGGGAGATGAGAAGACAGAAGACGTGAATGAACAACCGCCGCCTGCCTGGAGTTAAACACTGAAAAGCTCTGCTAGTTTCAGTACTTTGAGCTTCCCGGTGGCCTTGTTCATCTTGTCGTAGCCCAGGTGCATCATGAAGGTGGGCAGAGCGTCCTGAGCCTTCTTCCTCACGTCTCCGTTCCGGTCCTCCAGACAGGCGTAGAGATGAGGGACGCACAGCATCAGATCCCCAGGGACGGTCCTCAGGGTGGGCAGCTTCTCCGCCAGCCAGCCCAACAACTGGAGACAAAGGGATGTTACGATTCAGCTCAGGAACACTTAAATCTGAATTTTATCTCCTGAAACCAGACAGTTAAAAGTCGGTGTTGACCTCCTGTCTCAGGAAGGGATTCTCTCTCTTCAGCTCCTCGGACAGATCCTCTCCCTCCAGCCAGTCCTTCATCCCCGTCTGCTCCACCCAGGCCTGCAGCGTCGTCATGGCCGCCGTCCTCACGTTCGGCTGCAGAAAGACAGAAACACACATTCTTCAAATCCACACAGTTCATTTCTCTCACATCTCTGACATTAATTTTCTTCAAATATTGTCATATTAAGTTCGTCTAATCGTGTTGATGGTTCTTAAGGTTTCTGATGAGTTGATTTTCCTTTATTTGTGACGGCTAATAAGTGAGTTTCTGGGCTTTATTTGCTCCTGTCACATTGGGCTCATTTTTACTGCAATCTAAAGTCCTGCACCTCAATGGAAACAGAATGAGGAAGGAGAGAGAATGAAGAATCTGTGCAGAATGACAGAAATTATAAATGAAAGAAACCCAAGAACAAATATCCACTTCTGTCCATTTACAGTCTCTAGATTCAAATTTAGTCCATAATTTTAAGACTTAGTGCTCCTAAAATACCCCAAAAATGTGTCTGGCCTCTTAAATTTCAACTGAAATGTGCCAAAGATGGAGAAAAATGCTGATTTTTGATCGTTAATTTATTGTCAAAAGACATTCATCCAGTAAAAACCAACAAAAGACAGTCACACAAAGATGAAATTTGTGAACTCAGCAGCAGTTTTTTTGCTTCCGTCTCATTTTTCACTACAGTCTAAAGTCCTGAACCTCTATGGAAACAGAATATGCATGAAGGAGGGAGAAATGTGCAGCATGACACAGTTATGATGGCATAAATCATTATAAAATAAACCAAATACTGGATAAAAATGGTGGTTCAACATACTGTAGATATTCAACTAGTTACTAAAACAACCTAAAAACAGATGAGCGTTCAAACATCCATGTTTGTTTTGCTTCTCTACAAATTCTGTTCAGTGTTGCAAGAAAAACTGGTTTTACTGACGCCTAACGACACAGGGAGTGAAGGTTAATTTTGTTTCGTGGAACTGCAGAGGTCTTCAAAAACTTAAAGTCAAGCAGGTTATGACTAAAATAAAAGATCTTGATTCTAAAATTGCATTTTTGCAAGAAACCCATCTGTTGAGAGAAGATGAGGCCAGGGTCAGGAGGCGGTGGCAGGGAGTGAGTTTACAGCTCCTTTTTCATCCCGAGCCAGAGGAGTCATGATCCTCATTCATAAATCCATCCCATTTCAAGCACATATCAAACGTATTCCCGAATCGATTACTTTCTAATTTCCTCAGAGTTACGGTGAAAAATTGTCAACTGTTTCTATGATAATATTGTAATCTCAGACCATGCACCTTGCTGTTTAATATACCAAGATACAAAACTAACAAAAGACCCTCCTCGGTGGCATTTTCAACATAAATGGTTACAAGATGAGGAATTTATAAAATATGTAGGGATACAGATTGATGAATTCTTTCAATATAATACAACGCAAACCTCAGCATGCATAAGGTGGGAAGCATTCAAAGCATTCCTAAGAGGACAAATTATTAGCTACACAGGCTCAAAATCAAAAAAGACAAGAGAGGAAAGATTAGACCTAGAGCATAAAATACAGATTCTCCAAGACAAGGTATATAAGGAAAATAACCCACAACATAATAAAGAGTTACTTTTATTAAGAGCCAAATATGATAAAACATCTGCATCCAGGGCTGCATCCAGTCTCCTGAGACTCAAACAATCCTTTTACGAGCATGGTGATAAAGCCAGAAAATTATTAGCTTGGCAAATAAAGCAGTTAGAAACTAAAACATCGATCACAAATATTATATCTGAAAATAACTCAATCACAGATCCCTCAGAAATTAACAGTGCCTTTAGAAGTTATTTTGAAAACTTATACGATTCAAAAAATGAAATCAATTTGCAAAATGTAAATAAATTCCTTGATGAAACACCTATACCAGTAACCCCGAAAGAACTTAAAGAAGAATTAGAATTAGAAATTAACAAAGAGGAAATTGGACAAGCCATTGATGCTATGAAATCAGGGAAAAGAGCAGAACCAGATGGTATTCCAATTGAGCTATATAAAAAATTCAAGGGTAAATTACAAACTCCACTTTTGGAAATGTTTTTGGAATCATTTCAGACTGATAGCCTCCCACCAGAAATGAATAGTGCAATAATTATTTTGTTACCATAACCAGGGAAACCAACAAATAAATGTGAAAACCTGAGACCCATAAGCCTACTAAACTCTGACCTTAAAATAATATGTCAAATTTTAGCAAGAAGACTACAAAAAGTGCTGCTTTTTATTATCGACAGGGATCAAAATGGGTTTGTAATGGGAAGACAGGGCTTTCACAATGCAAGAAGGGTTTTAAATATTATCCATGTAAATAAAGGAAAACAGGACGTGGCGCTCCTGTCTGTAGACGCTGAAAAGGCTTTTGATAGGGTCGAGTGGCCATATCTATTTAATGTTCTGCAGAGATTTGGCTGCAGTAACAACTTTATAAAATGGGTCCGACTACTGTATAAAAACCCCACAGCAGAAATTTTAACCAACAGGAACATTTCTAAACCAATCAAAATCAGCAAAGGCTGCAGACAGGGGTGTCTGGTATCACCGCTGCTGTTTACATTAGCCATGGAGCTGTTTGCAGCTGCTGTACGCTCACACCAGACATTCAGTGGATTAACCGTCGGCTCAACAGAACATAGAATAAGTCTATTTGCAGATGATGTAATTTTACTGATGTCAAGTTTAAAGAAAACAATCCCAGTTTTGTTAGAATTAATTAAAACATTTGGTGATGTCTCTGGGTACAAGGTAAATAACACCAAATCCTCTATACTGCTCTTAAACTCGAATGAAAGAGCAAATCCAATCCCTGAGGTTGTCCAGTTTAATGTAGTGGAAAAATTTTAATATTTGGGAGTACAGATTTTGCCAAATTTAGATCAGGTGGTTGATGCCAATTATGAACCCCTGATGACAGAAACCAGTGAATCGCTTGAAACGTGGATGACATTACCAACATCTATGATTGGGAGAATAAATATATTAAAAAGGAGCATACTTCCAAAATTCCTGTATTTATTTCAAAATATTCCTCTGCCGCTGCCTCAGGACTTGTTTCCAAAAATCAAGAAATTATGGATTAGATTTATATGGAACAACAGGAGGGCGAGACTCCGACTGTCTTTACTGTACCTGCCGTACGACCGCGGGGGCTTGAAATGTCCAAACGTGATGTTATATTACTGGGCTGCACAGCTGAGGTCTATCATGTTTTATTTTTCCACAAACGCATCTCGTCACTGGATTGAAATGGAAAATTATGGTCTGCAACTGCCTCTTCCCCTATATTTTCATTCAGATTCAGCAAAAAGATTACGCAAACAAACCAAAAATCCCATATTAAAACACATGATAAAGGTCTGGTATGATGTTAAAAAATGTAAAAGAAACACAAATGCTGTCTCGGTTTAGTCCCATCTGGGGGAATCAGCGCTTTCCTCCTGGAAGAGCCGACGCAGGATTTAAGCAATGGAGCTCTAAGTTACTTAAAACTATTGAAGACCTTTACCTGCCGAACTCAGATATTCTGATGACCTTTGAGCAGCTTATCTCCAACTACAATCTTAGCAAAAATCACTTTTTTAAATACCTCCAGATTAGAAACTTTATTAAAACTAGTCAAAACAATGAACATAGGAAACCTAAACAATCTTCATTAGAAAAAATGATGCTAAAAACCAGCCAGAGAAAAGGTCTCATCTCAGAAATCTACAATCTACTAACATCTTCATCATCTGAAAAGTCGCATCACAAACGCAAGGCCTGGTCAGAAAACTTACAATTGGAGATTTCAGAGGAAGACTGGAGTTTGGCCTGTGCTGAAACACACACCAAATCTATAAACACACGCTATAAGTTAATTCATTACAAATGGTTAATGAGGACTTACATCATTCCAGTTGAATTAAATAAATATGACAAAAACATTCCAGACATCTGCACAAAATGCATAGATTCAAAGGGAACTTTTTTTCACTGTATCTGGCAATGTAGGAAAATAAGCCCATTTTGGGAGGAGGTGAGGAAAACAACAGAAAAAATTATTTCAAAACAAATTCCAACAAATCCAAAATTTTTCCTCCTGGGACTGTATCCAAAAAATTCCAAATATAAAAACATGAAAGAGCTTTTATAGACCTCAGCTTGCTTACTGCTAAGAAGTGTATTGCGTTACTTTGGAAATCAATGAGTAGACCAAGTATCAGCCAGTGGTTGAGACAGATGCTGTCAAATCTCCCTGTAGAAAAAATAACTTACATTTTGAAAGACAAGCAGCAGGTCTTTGAAAACATATGGGGACCCTTTGTGAAGTATGTCAAAGATCAAGATTTAGCAGACCCTCAGATTGATGAGTGATTGATGGACCATGCAGCTTCTGCACCTGCATTTTTATTTTTGTGTATATTCTCATAGGAATGCATGTGCACTTATGTACTAATATAAGGGCACTTAAGTGCTGATTTTGTTGTGTTATCTTTGAAATAACAGACTGTAACTGGACTTGCACTAAAGTTTATAGAGGAGAGAAGCAGTTTGTTTATTTGTTTGCTGTTATTTTTTTTTTTTGTTTTTGTGTTTGTTTGTTTTTTAAAGAAAAAGCAGCAAAACAGTTTGTATTCTATTTTATATACTATGTAAAGATGTTTCCATTGCTGTGAAAAACAAAATAAAAATATTGTGGGGAAAAAAAAAAAAAGAACAACCTAAAAACTCCTCCTACTCTGTTCATCATCCATAGAAAGATGTTTCTCCATGTTGAATGTATCTACAACAACTTGCTCCTCTGGTCACTGTTTCTGAGCCATGATGCATTTATTTTATTCATCCAGTAGCTTTGATTTTCCTCTCAGTCTATGTGGAAACACTGCCTGCAGTTCAACCTGAAAACTCTCAATTTTGGTCATGTAACTGTTGGTCATATGGTTTTAATGTTGCATTGAGGACCAGAAAATTTAGTTTTTGTTAATAGACTCTAATGAAAATGCAATATTTCAAATTAGACATGCAGAATAAAGGAAATTTGATGAAATTTTACAATTTCGTGCCTAGATTTGTTATTATTTTCCCAACAGAACCATATGTCACACACGATATAGTCTCATTTTGGGCAGGTTTTGGGGTTGAGATGGTTATAATAAATGGCTGTAAACTGCTGAATATACGGACATAAACTAAATTTTATGCTCCGTTTCTTCTCCGGCTGGTATTTCTAGTATTTTTTCCTCTGATTGATCTTCTTTCAGTATTCCTTTCTATAAAAACTCAATTTCTTTCCCATATCTTCATGAAATCTGCTTTTTAAGTAAAAATGTGCTCTGATAAACGAAGAAGTACAGTTTGCATAGATTTGTGCTGCTGATGTAAATACCTTGCTGTCTCCCAGAACAGTGATAACAGGGATTCCCAGAGCTTTAACATGCTGCTTCAGTCCAGGTCCCATCGCTGTCGCCAGCTGCTGCAGAATAGTCAGAGTCTGCTGCACCTGGAGGCCACGAAATAAACATTATTAGATCCTCTTCTTGTAAAAAGCAGCTCTTAACTCCATCTTTCGTTGACTAAAAGCACCAATATGTTCTAAACATGTGTTATAAGACAGCTAGTGCATCATATTTTGCCATGTTGGTGGAATTTGTTACTCTCTAAATGTAAACTTCAACAGTCAGCAGCAGAATAACTCACCAGGATCTTGTTGGAATCGTTGAGTCGTCCTTTCAGGGCCAGAGGAAGCTCTCCGATGTTCGCCGTGATGAATTTGGCCTCCGAGATGATGCCGGCAACTTCGTCCAGACCTTCCTTCCTGATCTTCCAGTTCTTATCCTCGATTTTAGACACCAGGTCGGAGGTGATCTTGTCACTAGGAGAGGGAAGGTGACATTTAAAGGAGTCAGCGTTAAAAAAAAAAAAAAAAACATCTTCCACACTTATTTTTAAATCGCAAAACAAAACTGGTCAGCTTAAATATATGCTGTGCAATCTGGAAATGCCCCAATGTGACGTTTCAGGGTTTACTGAGGCTGATATTAGTATGATAACAGAAGATATCTCCATGTTTATCAATGTTTAGTTTATAAATTTTCAAGAGACGATTGGTATATTGAGAAAACTTTCTTCTTTGGACCATCCCTTTTCTCATGATCACAGTCCTGGTTTTCTGTTTCATCAAAACTGCAATATTGCACTAACTTCTGCACATTTAGAAGACGTTTTTAAGGTGAACTTTTTCATAAATTTCCTGTTGTGACCATACATAATGTTTGTTTTTCTTTAAAGAGAAAGTTGCGTCTTTGGTGTTCCCTCAGAATACTGATGGAGGTTTTATTTGGTGGGACATTCGCATAGCAGGGAGACAAGAACTGTAATTAAAAGTTGTTCCACAGTAAAAACTAGCAGCGTTGCCCGACTGCAAGATCCAACTCCTCTGCAAAACTTGAAATTTTCAGTGTGCTTGGAGGTTGTTGGTTTTCTGTAGTGAAGGAAACGGTAACAGATCACAGAATGCCGACTGAAATGATCTGTGGTTCTTTACCTACATCCTGCTATCTACGAGTTAACAACTCTTTAGGGTTTATGTTTAGGAACCTGGAATCAAAGCCTTTGTAGACCTGAGCGCGTTTCGTTACCAGATATCTGTTCGGGGCAGTAGGTCCATGATGTCCTGTCCTCCTCCTCCATCTTCATCTTGCTCCTCTCCATCATCACCATCCTCCTCTGCTGCAGACGATTTCTTGGTGGATCTGATTGGAGCTGGTGGAGACTGACCCTGCATCTGTTTGAACAAAAACACGTTTCTTATCTTACCTGCACGTGTTAAAAAGATCAAGTGGTGAGAAGATTGAGAAGTTTACGGAAGTCTGTACCTTCTCAAACTCTGCATCTATCTGAGCGAGCAGCGCCGGTTTCTCGTCCTCGAAGAACATCCTCAGCGGAGCTCCCATGTAGAGGTACATGACTCCCAGCAGAGCGATGGCTGCCGTCCGGACGGCCGGGTTGGTCGCTCCCAGAGCCGTCTTCACGTTGTTGATGAAACCCTTCACGTTGATCCTGCAGAGGTCAGAGTGTTACAGAAGCATTTAAGATGTTGCAACAGGTTTGGGCTGCATTTCAAAGAACAGTTTTGTTGTTTTTGACTTTAACAACAAACTACAGCGGCCCTTTTCAAAGACATACTGTTGAAAAGTTGGGGGTCACTTAGAAATGTCCTTATTTTGAAAGAAAAGCTTTCTTTTTTCAAGTGAAGATAACATTAAATGAATGATAAATCCAGAGTAGACATTGTTAATGTGGTAAATGACTATTGTAGCTGGAAACAGCTGATTTTTAATGGAATATCTCCATAGAGGTACAGAGGAACATTTCCAGCAACCATCACTCCTGTGTTCTAATGCTACATTGTGTTAGCTAATGGTGTTGAAAGGCTGATTGATGATTAGAAAACCCTTGTGCAGTTATGTTAGCACATGGATAAAAGAGGGACACACTGAAATTGTTTCTGGCACTACATAGTCTTTTGTCTTCAGGCAAATGATTTTCTCTGCAGCAGCGCCCTCTGGTGTGTGAAGACCAGCATCTACAGTTTGCCTTCAAGTCTGCATTACAATAATGAAGCTTTCAGAATTACTAGCAGCTTGTAAGCTACAAATATATGAAATTCTACATTTATAACTGTTGTTTTCTAATGAAAATAAAGTCCATTCTGTTTTAATTACAGCTGAGTGCATCATGTGGACCATAAACCTGTATGAAGATAAATATTCTAATGTTTTTTCAGATTTTTTTTCCAAAGTAAAAATAAAGGTGGAGAAACTGTAGGCCCGAAACACTTGGACTAGATTATTATAAACATTTACGTGAAGGAAAAATTACTCTTTCCCATTTCTAAGGTATTTCATTCCCTGACGTCATCCCAAATTATCCTACAGGTCAGAGCATGTTACCACCTTTGGTCTCCTTTAACCTCTGCACCTCTAATATGGGATTCCGACAGGCAGACGCTGTAGGAGGAAGATATGCCAGGACTCTCTGCTCTGCTCAAGGTTAGATATTGTCTATTCTGACGTGACTAAGCAGACTAGTTGTCTCCATATCGTTCTCAATCTTACCCCTCTCCCAACTACAATATATACCCAAAGGCTAGAGAGAATCCTCAGAACTGATGATGACATTGCTTGCATGAACTGCTGCTCTGTTGGTGTCACTTCTCCTGATACCAGTAAACTTAAGTCATCTGAGTCTCCAGTGTGTCTCTCTGTGTCGGCCTCCTCCTCCTCTCTAGTCCTCGCTGAACTTCCACAACAACTTATTCAATGCAGAGGGTTAAAATAAGGACAGGATTTTACCCAGCAAAGCCGAACTCCTTCATGGCATTAGCCAGCCAGTTGAGCGTCTCTGCCTGGTTTTTGGGATTCTTCTGTGCAAACGCCATCGATACAACCTGACAAACAAAGACAACTCCTGTTAATACTGTACATCCATCATCATTAACGTCAGGTCTGCTGATGAATCTGTGTGATTAGAAGTGAGTGAGAACCTGTTCTGCAGTCCACGGCAGTGAGCAGGCCTCTCCGATAGCGGTCAGTCCTTCTTTGGCGTTTCCGCCACACTTGATGTCTCCGACTTTATCCACCAAACCGTCCAAAACCAACGAGGCCGACGTCTTGGAAAACTGTCCTCTCTGAGCGATTAGGGCCACAATGTGCAGCTTCATCTGCATTACCTGCACAGAGAGAGAAGACCACATCATTAGAACTGATTCTGTTTTACTGACTGCTCTTCAATCGACCTGGAAACCTGCTTCACACTTCCATCAGTAAGGCTGGAAAACTGCAAATTTATGCTCTAAGGAATCAAGCAGCAAAGACAGATCTACGAGGTATAAAAGACACACATGCAGAAGAAAAGCTTGACTCATTTTCATCCTCAGTAATTTTAATCTTATTTACCTCCAGTTGTTCTTGTTTTAGTTGATTTTCTTACTTTTAAATGCTTGATTTATTCTTAGAGCTTATACTAATTTACTAATCGCTTCCTTTGCTAGATCTATTGAAAGTTGTTATCCAGGTTGTTTATTTGTGGCATCTTTAATGTATTATCTCATTCAGTTATTCAGTAAATAAGGCATCCAAACATCAACGTACTCTGAGTTTAAATAAAAGCTGAACACACGCTGTTGTTTTCAATCTGTTTGTGACTTAAAAATAGTGAATCAATGCTTCCTGTAGGTGTAAGTACAGTACAAAAAAAACAAACTTCACCCATTATTACAAAGATTCTTCTCTTCATGATGCATAATATTCTCTGCCAATTAAAAAAACAAGGCTGAAAGTCTTTGTGTGTTGGGTGCAAACTATAATTTAATAATTAGGGCTGTAATGAACCAAATAAAATCATGGTGGACTATTGTCGATTATTATTCCACCATTTAGAGGAAAGAACGTCTCATTTCTATAAATTGTGCTTCCTAATTTCCTTGTATCTTCAGTATGAAGAACACTACACAAGTGAAGCAAACATGGACACAGTATGGAAGCAATTAAAGTAAAATCCTGGATGTGATGTTATGATATTATACAAGCTGGAACGGATCAGTTACCTGGAAGTTGGTCTCCTTCCAGCCTGGTTTCTTTGCCAACATCCTGACTAAAGCCTGGCAGGGCATCGCTGCCTTATCCATGGTCTCAACCGCCTGCAAACACAAATTAATTCACAAATTAACATTCCTGTACATCACTGTTAAAATAGGCAGCAACATGTCACCGTTTTCCTCAAATTTTAGCATGTAACTTTTAATTCTTCAATGCTGAAAACTCAAACTTCCACGACAAAAACTTTAAATAGTGACTACAGCACCAAGTAGGATGGTGAGGAACGATTGTTTTCAAACAGAAGGTGACACAAAACTACTACAAGGAGATGGAAAATAACCAAAAACAGACACATAAGGGCCTAAAAGAGGCATAAACTGACCGCAAAGAGACACAAAATGTGCACAAGGAGATACAAAACAATGACAGAGATGTAAAATGACACAAAACAACTAAAAAGAGACACAAAACAGCTACAAAGAGACAAAAAATGACAACAAAGAAACGTAAAACAACCACAAATAGACTGAAAATGACCTTAAAGAGATGCAAAGTGCCCACGTATGGACATAAAACAGCAGGGATTTGTTCTTGGCATATTATTTTATTTGTAATATTTCAATGTAAATAATGAAAAATGCTCCACATATGTGCTTAATTTCATATCGCTGTAGTGTTGGTTTTCGTCCTTTGAGAATTGCTGCAGCTGAATTTTAAACTAATTAAATAAATCCTCATTAATGTTATTGCTGCTCCGTAAACAAACAGTAGAAACACTTTACCCGCTGGAACTCCTCCATACTGGCCAGTCTCTCCTTCCAGTTGGCCGAGTCGAGCTGCTGCAGACAGGCGGCAGGAAGTACACCTGCAGCCAGGTCCTCACACACTTCCATCTGACACGACGACAACACACACACACACACACACACACACACACACACACACACACACACACACACACACACACACACACACACACACACACACACACACACACACACACACACACACACACACACACACACACACACACACACACACACACACACACACACACACACACACACACACACACACACAAAAACATGTAAGTAAGCAGAAACAACAACAGCAACACAACAGCTGGCTCAAATGAAGCGGAAACAATTCACTGATGTTACAAAAAGCCAGGATGCAAGTTTAAAAACATTCTAGACGTTTTTGTTTTTTTGTGGCATGGCTAAACCTAAAACTCCAATCAGAGATGACAGGGATCATATCAACTTCCTTTGATAACCAGGTTTTCTTCTTCAGGCTCTAAGCACAATCCTCTTCACTCCTCTTCAAAAAGCAGCGTTGCTGCAAGTGATGCAATAATGTGGGTAGAGATAGCAGTTCACTTTTCACAGTCTCACCGTACTGTGGATTTTTCACTATATCGCGGGATTTTGCAGTAGGTATTCTTCTATATTTATCATTTTAATTATTTTCACGGTAATATAAGCATTTTCTAGCCTAAAAATTTAACCCTCGTGTCGTCCTGCGGGTCAAAATTGACCCATTTTAAAGTTTGAAAATGTGGGAAAAAAAATATTTTCACAGTGAAACTTCTGATGTCCACATTTTCAACATTTTTGGCAAATCTTTGAACATTTTTTGGTAGAAAAAAAGAAATGTTAAAAATGTTTAAGAACATTCACAAAAAAAAAAAATCAATTTTATGTGAATGTCCTGAAGAGAATATTAGAAGTTTTACTGATGTATATGCAATCACTTTAGATATTTTTAGGAATTTTTGGAAGATTTTTACTCATTTTTTGAAAATATTTACTAGAATTTTCTTGCCAAATTTGGGGGGGGGTTTAAATAAAACTTTTAAGGGAAATTTTTAAGGAATTGTTGGAACTTTCTTCCGGAAGGTTTTGCAAATTTTCAGAAATTTGGG
The DNA here is from genome assembly GCF_022539595.1 of Amphiprion ocellaris. Classification (NCBI taxonomy): domain Eukaryota; kingdom Metazoa; phylum Chordata; class Actinopteri; family Pomacentridae; genus Amphiprion; species Amphiprion ocellaris. The sequence continues at coordinate 36,801,592 of NC_072768.1, forward strand.
GAATTTTTTGCAGAAATTTTTTTTTCCAGACAAGGAAACAATATTTTTTGGGTGCCTGTAAATGAAGACAGCAGGAGGGTTAACATTCTGTGATTAATACCAACAGACTGATCAGTCTTCTGTGTTCCATTAGCTGCAGTACCAGCGGTGTAAAAACAGCAGGACCAAACATAAAAACATATTCATGCGTTTTCTGCATCACCAACTTAATACATATAGGTTCACGTGGCAACAAAACACACACAGTTTGCACGGCTGAAAATGTACGACTTTGTTCAGTGGGATTACGGAAGTCCAGATACTCAGGTTTGCAGATGTAACTTCAGCTGAGAATCTGTATCGTGGATCGAGGAAAGAATCTAACAGGCAATTTAAATCCCAAATTCTGAACAGAAGCTCCTTTGATTAGCCGTTAGCTGTGTAGCATCAGTTAGCACGGAGATCTGTCAGGTTAGAAGACCTCTGTGGCACCGAAAACTCTGACTTTAACCTCAACCCATTAAACCACCTTTAGAGAACACACCATCTAATCTGAAAACATTGTTTTATTTTCACATTATCACAAAGAATCCAGGAGACGAAGCTAACAGGCAGCTTCACTAGAGGGAATCGATCATATTTCAGGAGCTAAATATCTACAATTATCACTTCCTTATCAGCCTGAGCTGTAAAATGATGTTAAGCTCCTTTTCTTATTAAACGGAGACTCTCTAGTAATGTGGTGTGTTGTAGTGCACAGCTTTCACCAGCAGGGGTCAGTCATGATGCATGTTGTTGCTGAGATAAGAGGGAAGGTAAACACCAGAGAGGACAGAGGAGGGTTGATGTGGTTAGACTTTAGAAAATAAAAATACTTCTTACAGAGGAAGTTGTAACTGGACTCCCTGCATGAGCGGTTTGAGACGAAATCAGGATTCCTGCAGTTGCACCAGTGCAGTCCTCGACAAAAAAACCATCCTAAGCACTGGGAGCTTTCAGTTACATCAGAGGCTGAACTACGAAGCGAGATTAGTGGGTTAGCGAGGTATTCTGAGCCGAGAGTCAGAGTTTTCAGTGTCACGAAGGTGGCTTTCTTTTAACCTGGCTAGATCTCCATGGCAACTATGCTGTGGCGCTAACCCACGTCGTTTCCTGATGTTTATTTATGAGAGATACGGATTCTCAGCTGAGGGAAAATGTTTTATCTGTAAACCTGTTGAGCTTTATGTTACTAAAACCACTGAAAGAAGCTGCGTAGTTACAGTATCGCACACTGCATTCATGGCGTTGCCATGGGAACCCGACACGTATTCGGTTCGTGATGCAGAAATCATATACATGTTTTTATGTTTGGTCCGTTTACATGCTGGTACTGCAGCTGATAAAACACAGATTAGAAAACTGATTATTCGATTAGTATTTCTTGCAGGAAATATTCAGTCAGCAACATTAATTTCACTTTGATTTGGCCACAAATTAAAGTGATTTCCTGTATTATTCTTACTGTTTTGGTTTGGAACAGGTGCACAATGCATTTCACTGCGCATTATACTATGTATAATTGTGTTTATGACAAATAAAGGTCTTGAATGTTTAATCTTATGGGATAGCGTCAGACCTACATGCACTTTAATACAATATCATGTCTGAATATATGAAGTTTAATAGTTTTATTGTGCAGCTGTCAGAAATAATCAGCTTTACTGATTGAGGAGGTAAATACATTATGTAAGTTTAACAGTTTTCTACCAGCATTCTTGTCGTGCATCGCTTTTTACCATCATATATTTTTATATTCCTCATTGTTCTCTGTCAAAACAACCTGTTGACTGAAGTAGCTGAACACGATCGGTTCATTTTGTACAGAAAAGTGTCACATGATGCATTAAACGTCCTCTTTTATGTCAACAGAGTTTGAAGCAGAAAGCCTGAGCTGACAAATGAAGTCGATAACCACCTTCATGATACCAGTTATCACAAAGAAAGCCCGGCTATGTTGAACTTCGGTGGCCTCAGACTTACCGACAGCTCCGTCTCTGCGACTTCTTTACTGTCGGGCGCCTTCTTTGCTTTCCCTCCAGCTGCAGATGCTGGTTTTCCTTTCTTAGATGGACCTGCTGCCGCCTGCAGAGAAGAAAACGCTTCAGTACGGCAGAATATGATTTCATCTTTTCATGTATTTTCTGGATAAGCGCTGCTGTAAACACCTTGCTGGCAGCAGCTGTGGTCTTCCTGGGTGGAGCCGAGGATTTAGGTGGAGCTTCAGCAGCAGCTTTAGCGGCGGGTTTCTTCTCGGCCGCTCCGCCTCCTCCTCCTGCACCTTTCCTCCCTCCAGGTAGCTCCACTTTATCGGCACACTCCTTAATCTGTAGTGAATTAATTAGACGGTTAATTACAATAAAGACAGCAGAAATTCTCCAGGTCAGAGTTTACCCTCCTCCTGATTAGTACCTTGTCCAGTTTGAGCTTATCCAAGTCAGCCAGAAATGGGTTCACGGCTTTCTCTCCCACCACCTTCATGGCCGTCCCCAGAGCCTCGAAGGCGGCGTCACGAACCTCCGGAGCCGAATCATTCACTTGCTGAAGGAGTAAAAGGGAAAAATCGATATTAAAAGATTTCACGTAGCTATAGCATCCTATATTCCTGTAATAATGTGTCTGCATGGAGCAACACTGAGCAGTTCTTTGTTACTTTCTCAGTATTTTTACCACAAACTCTATTTTAACATCAGTATCAGAGTCGCTGCTTCACCAAAAGCAACTAATATTTTGTCCAGTTTTACCAAAAAGGGAAAGATAACAACACTGTTTAACGGAGCTGCATTAATGATTATTTTTAATTGTTGATTATTTTACGGATCAATCGATGAGTTGTTTGGTTTCTTAAGTATAAGAATACGGTGAAGATTACAAATGTCATGTTTTGTTCACAATTTAAAGATAATTAGCTTACCGTCATACACTGTAAAAAAAAACTAATTCCATTAAAATTAAGCAAATATCTGTAAATTAATTATATTTTTAGCCGATTTAAATGTCATTTTATAGTGTAAAAAAAAACAGGGAAAATTTGTAACATAACAGCTTAAAGAAAAAGTTGCCATTTTTAAATCCTTAATATATATACATTTTCTTTTAAACAATGGCAAATATCTCAAAAAAATATATATTTGATGGTTTATCGTAGTAAAACTGTAATTTTATGCTCAAAAGTTGCAAAACAACAACTTACCATTTAGAAAAATACAGACTGTTGATGTATTCTTATCCATTTTTATCTATTAATTTTATTTATTTAATCAGTCATTTTTCATAAATTCATTTTATTTATTTTTATTTAATTCATTTATTAAATTTTTTACAGTTAACATGTAAATTGCTACTTTCTTCTGTGATGTACTAATTTTACAGTCAAAAGTTACAAAGCAACAAACAGATTTTTGATGACATCATCGCTATATTAATCTACTTTATTTTTATTTCTTAAAATTAACATGCAAATTAATAGTTTTTCTTGATTTTACAAGATACCATCTGTAATTTAATAAAGCAGGGAACAATCTGCAAAAATAAAGCAAAGAAAAAACAAAAACGCAAGTTAAAAACAGTGTCGATGGAGAAGTGAACCTGAAAATATTCACATGTAAGAGAGAATTTTGACCTTTTTTTGCTTAAGCAGTTACTCAGACTGATTAATTCACTATCAAAAAAGTTGCTGATTAATGTAAAACTTGACAACTAATTAATTAATCGTTGCAGCTCTGATTGTTATTGTAAAATAAACATTAAAAATTTGAACATTTTTACTCTAAGGTACATTTTCATGAGGTAGTAACCTGAAGGACTGTTTAGCCACTTCCACTGATTAAATATCTGTACACAGAAACAAACATAGAGACATTTTTAGTTTATACACTTCTTTTTTTCGAATGCAGTATATTTATATATGGAATTTATTGCACAAATTTAGAATTTTACTGCTGTAATTTCACCATTATATTTAGAAATGAAGATATCATCCATACAGGGGGTGTTATTGCAGATATTCTAGTGAGAAACTGACGTCTTTGCTGGTTTTTCACTAGATGGGACCTTCTCCAACAACTGCAGGTGACTGATTTAGTTACCGACAACTAATGGACGGATAGTTGCAGCTTTAATTGTAGCCCACCTTGATGAGAGCAGCGCACAGCGGTTTGAGGACGCTCTTGGGCAGCGTGGCCTGAGTGCAGTGTCTGAAGGAGCGAGCCAGAAACAGGGAGGCCTGCTGCTTAATGGACGGGTTCTTGTTGTCCATCACCCCCAGGACGTCCTCCGACAGGTTCTGGAGAGTCGTCTGGGAAACAGAAACGGACATTAAACGTGACATCGGATACAGCGCGGAAAGAATATCAGTCCTTCCATCTGTTCGGCTTGAATCAGGATGTGGTCTGAAACAATTAGAGTCGGTAGAGTGCTCCATAAAGAAGAGCAGTTATCAAGTTAGGAGCAGGAAAACAAACTGGAAGTACAGATATAACACATTTCAGTGGAAACTACATCCTTTTCTAAGCTTGTTCTCATCACAGTATTTTGTATTGTTTTGCCACATTTCTTTGGATAATTTAAGAAGAGCTGCTTGCAAATTAATATTAATCAGTGCATGAGGTCTGTACTTACAGTGAGGAAGATGGCATCGATGGCTTCCTGCAGAGCCTGGACCACCTGAGGCTTCTTCTCCTTGAACTTCTCCAGAATGGTAGGAACCACCTAAAACACACCAATGTCCATTTAAATAAATACCATTTAAAGATGTGTTCTTGTAGCGGTTAAATTGCATAAAGTTTTACAGCCAGTAAGCCCATTATTGCACAATTTCTTTTGCATTATTAGTTCATATCAGGCACATTCTGACTGGAGAAGATGTTTTTGGGAAAGTTTCTTCATTTGTTGTTAAATTTTTTTTTAAAAAGTAAATGAAAATATTCAGATTTACGCACACATACAGGAAAACAAAGGGTGAAAATTTTGACTGATTCGATAAAACTAGTCCAGAAAACACAATTTGATGGCAATGTACCTCGTGGCAATTACACCCACCGTTTATGTAGCAGCACAAACAGTTTCCTGAACATTTTAAGACATTTTTTCTTCTTCTTGCTCTGATGAGGGTCAATCCATCAGAAATCATGAAATATTTAAAGCAATTTCTGCTTAACCAACTCTGATTTAAATGATGTAAATCTGTACCTTTTTAATTTTCCTGCTAGATATTACATTTTATGTTTGCTCATTTCTTATTGTACTTCTAAAAAAAATGTCTGATTGTGTGAATGCACCGACAGGATTGCTGCTTAATTTCTTTGCACATTGTAGAATGACAATACAAGAAATTTTATTTCAGTTTAATGTATGCAATACTTTATTTTTTTTAACTTTAGGACTTCTGCATTATCAAAAGCTCAAAGACGGCACATTTCATGACAGCTTTGGTCTTTTCTCATATTTAAACTCACCCATAATCACAGATTATTTGATCTATTTGTCCAATACCACAGATTCTAAAACATTTCAAGAACTAGCAGTGAAAATTTTAGGCTTTTATCTTTAATAGATCCTGAGATACTGTCAAACAGCTTCAAATTTTAATGCGTAAAAAATGTGCTGAAAGTGGGTCAATGGAATTTTTTTTTTTTTTTTTTACAAATTTTTATTTCAGAAATTTTTAAAACTTGAAGCTAAAATTTTACAGACACTACTTTAAATATCCATATTTTATGATTAAAAAAGCTTCAAGCAAATCAGAGGTGGTTGAGCAGAGGTTTTTTAATGATCTGAGATGGAATAACCCCTAAAAAGACTCCTTTAACGTACTTGTCCTGCGTAAGTTCCAAACTTCTTCCTGAGTCCAGCAGCCAGTCCGGCCAGACATTTAGCCGCCATCGACACCAGCATCACGTTGGCGTCTTTTCCTACGACCTGCGACAAAGAATGACAAAAGAGTCAGCACCAAACTTTATTTAGCACAAAAAACCGTTCTCTGTAAGCTTTTTCCACATGATTGAGAGGAGTTTCTACCTTCTTCAGGGCTCTAACGAGGTCTCCGTAGTCTCCGTTCTCCAGTTTGGGGTTCTTGGTTAAAGCCTCGATGGCCTCCAGAGCTTCTTTTCTTTCCTGCCACTTTTTAGCTTCCTGCAGGAACAAAGGTCAAACACAAATTCTTACATGGTACACTTAATTTTCAAATAATCTTTCACACTTTCCCCAGGAATTATTACAACTGACATGATCTCTGCTGCTCCTCCTTTATTTCAAACCCTTTCTGAAGTCGTGCAATTATATTTTAAAGTGAGTTTTAACCCTTTTGTGGGAAAATCTGATGGAAACATGTCAATACAAACATACAGGCCTGTTTGGGAATCAACACAACAGAACTGCAGCGTTTAAGCTCATTATTAAGCTGCTGTAATGTCAACTACAGGGAGGCACTCCTGTTAGTTTTGTTCATGTTTTACATTAAAAGCAGCTGAAAGTTATATTAGCAGCTCCAGTTTGTGATGTAGTCGTGGATGTACAGATGAGCGTCGCTGTATTACTATGAAACGGAAAGAAAACTGAAAATTGTGAAGATTTTCAGTCTTTTTCTTGAAGATTTTGAAGCACATTTAATGTTTGTTTTCTCTCTGTATCTTGTAATCTTTCAGCATCAAAAGTTGGGCTTTCCAGAGACCAGAGGGAACGTTTTTATCCCCCTCCTGCATGTGCAGCACTAATCCTGTCCAACTGGGTCATGAGTCATTCATAATCTTCACTGAGACACATCAGAGGCTGTCTGAGGCGAGGTCTGACTGCAGACAGTCGTCACGTTTGAGGACTAAACTTACAATTTTCTCGTAGAAGTCTTTGGGCATCTTGGACAGAATCTCCACCGCTTCCAGCAGCTCGTACGGATCGACTGCTGCTGCCGTTTCCTCCTCCTCGTCTCCTGCAGGAGGAACAGGAAGATGTCACTCTGGAGTTGCTTTACTTCAAACTAAAAAGCTGTTTATCGTCCAGTCAAACCTACCATCAGACTGGTCTCCTCCTTGGGCTTGTTGCTGCTCGAACTTTGCCTTCAGGTCCTGCTGTGAACGCAGGAACCGGGTCTGTTTGGGAGGAGATGATGGCAGCTTCACCCACTCCTCCTCCAGCTCCTTCAGCTGCAGGGACAAATAGGTTTAGTTTGACTGGACTGAAGCTGAGAGTTAAAGGTTTGTAAGATGATATCTCACCTGTACAGAGTTAATGTTCTGCAGTGGCGGCCTCAGAGCGTCTCTGATCCATTTGTAGATTTCTACAGCGAGCTGCTTGGCTTCTTCTCTCACCGCCTTCTCTCTGGACTCAAACTGTTTGGGTAAAACCTTCACGACCGGCTTCAACGTCACTATTTTAGAGCCAAACTCACTGTGGGGAGACGGAGAGGTGACGGCTGGTTAGTGTCAGTGATGGGAGATAGACTGACATGTAGGACCAGCAAGAACCAGCATGAAGCTTGTGGTCAGAACTGAAAGTAAACAACTGTTGTTTAAGAAGGGGGTCATGCGTTTCCACCAGGCTTTCTCTACAAAGTCACTGCATAACATAACCCCCTGAAAGGAGGGCTATGCATGCTTTTCATTATCTTCCCCCCCCAAAAAAAAAGCCAAAACGACACTACTGTTTTAGCTTGAAACTGTAAAGACGGAAAGATTTTTAACTTTCTGACATGTGGTGCTGTCAAGTAAATGAACCAAAAATTAGCTTAAAATTGTGACAGTTCCTCATAATTTCCTTGTCATATCAAATAAAGTGTTTCCTCTAAATAAATTCTGTAAAAAACAAAAAATTCTGCAGTCCTTGCTGCCACAAAGGAGCCGTAACTGACTCGGCTGTGACCTACAGTCACATGACAAAAATTCATTTGGGATGAACTTCAGGCTGTGTATACACGAAGCAAACGGGGGACGAGTATCGAAACAAATCTAAGTAGTTAAATATCTATAGTATGTGAAGCCTCTATTTCAAGTCTGCTGTTGTTATTTCTATATAAATTAACAACAAATGCTGTAAATACAAGCTTTTCTATGTTGATTTGGAGTTCATTTAGACCAGTACTGCTGCAGGTAGAGTGCACTCTGTTAATTTACAGATAAGCTGCAGATTTTAAGACATGTTCTGTCTGCAACACGTCTTCTTTCAGGCTAATAGACAAAAAAAAACACCCAAAATACACATTTAGGCGTTTCCTTTACTGCACTTCATCTATTTGCATCTGTAGTTTTTAAGCACATTGCATATTTTACACCATATTCTATGTAAATTTGCACACACTCAGGTGAATAATTTTCACGTCTGCACATTCCTATTATTATTTTATCACTTAAAATTGCCTCACTTGCTGTTTCACTAATAATGCTTGCTTTCTTTTAAAGTAGTTTTTGTCCTTTAAAAAAAAAATCTGCATTCGTTAGCATTTACTGTTATGCACCAAATCAAAAACCTATTTAACACTCAGTGATTCAGATTCTGATACCTAAAATCATTTTTATATCTTATATTCTGATCCTACAATTTCCTTTTTAGCAGCACTTACATCTACAAACTTTCCAGATTTATTCCCATCTCTGGGGTTTTTTGTTTGTTTCGTTTTTTTACAGAGCATTTTGTTAAATAAAATTAAAACAAAAACATTTTTTATTCTTTCTGTGTGGCCTAGCACCAATCAGGGACCGCTGGTGGAAACAACTTGAGCAAGTTGTGCAAAAGGATAAATCATGAATCGCATAGAGTCAGCGTCCACTAAGTGCAGCAGCAACAGCAGCACCGACCTGAGAGCCCTCCTGAGCGTCTCGATGCAGGCCACCACTATCTTGGGGTTCTTGTTGTCGAGTCCTTTGAGCAGCTCGTCCTGAACCACCTCGGCCTTCTCGATCTCGATGTACATGAGGCAGATGTCGGTGCCGAGCTCTTTGGCCCGGGCCTTGGGCTGGTTGAACACTTTGGTCACCACTCCGGACACCACCTCCCCTGTCGTCCTGCAGGAAAACGCAGCCTGTCAGAGCAACCGAAGCTGCTGGGTGGAGTCTTTATGTGGCAATATTAGAGGATAAGCCAGACGGAAAATCATCAGGATTGATCTTTAAAGGGGAACTCCACCCTCAGACTCTGGAAATTTTCATTTGTTGAATGCAAAAACTTTGATAGCAGCTTCAGAAACCTCCTCCATGCAGGAAAAAATTCTGATTTGCATGAGCTGCTAGCTAGCGTTACTTACTTTCCGGCTGCATGTGCGTTTTCGATGAAGGCCAGTGCCGCCTCCAACCCTTTCAGCTGAGCCACGGCATTAGACTCAGTGACAAACTTCTTTATGAGTCCCAGGTATTTCCCCCACTCTGGACTCTTCTCATCTTCTATCCTCTGGAACAGCTTCAGAGCTTCTTCGTAACCATTCAGTCGGGCTTTCCATACCTGGAGGAGACATGGAAAGAAGTTCAGTTGAGAAAATCAATATAACATCAGCACAAGATTGAGGCAAAAACAGCCAATATAATGTAAATTGACACAATGACCAAAATTAGATGTAAAATAACCAAAATGAGACAAAAATCAACATATGACACAAAATTGAGGCAAAAAAGAGCCAACATAATGTAAATTGACACAATGACCAAATCAGATGTAAAATGACCAAAATGACACAAAAATAAATCTGATGACACAAAGTTGAGGCAAAAACTGCCAAAGTAACATAAATTGACACAACAATGACCAAAATCAGATGTAAAATAACCGAAATGAGACAAAAATCAACATATGACTCACAATTGAGGCAAAAGGAGCCAAAGTAACGTAAACTGACACAAAAACGACCAAAATAAGATGTAAAACGACCAAAATGAGACAAAAATCAATATCATACTACACAAAATTTAGGCACAAACTGCCCAAATAATATAAATTAACACAAAAATGACCAAAATTAGATGTAAAATTACCACGAGACAAATATAAATATGATATAACACAAAACTGAGGCAAAAAGAGCGAAAGGAATGTAAATTGACGCTAAAATGACCAAAATTAGATGCAAAATTATCAAAATGAGACAAAAATCAATATGACATGACACAAGATTGAGCCAAAAGAACATAAATTGTCATAGAAATGACCAAAATTAGAAGTAAAATTACCAAAATGACACAAAAAATTATGATACAAAACAAAATTGAGGCAAAAACAGCCACAATAATGTGAAATGAGACAAAAATCAATACGACACGAAAGCAAAACTACACAGAAAGACACAAACATGTAAAGTTCTTTAGAGCTGCTGTGGGGAGATGGAGGTCTGGATAACAGACAGGAGATGTGACCCACATTCACAAAAGCCAGACGTCTGTTCAACAACTAATTTGTCCTCGTGGGCTCATTTGTGAACTTTAGAAAGCCGGACGGCAAAGATCCGCAGCGACATCTCCGCCCACGTCAAACACTTCAAAGCCGGTATTAATAAGGCCCAGTTTAAGTTGTGGTTTGATGGTGCACAGATCAAAAAAGTGCTTTGATTGGGAGACCAAAAAAAAAGTCTGTAAATCAGCAGCGAGGCAGGAAGTGGAGTTCAGCCTGTGGTCAGCAGCTCGTTATTCTGGTTCAACAACGATCCGGCAGCAGAGACTAAAATGAACTCTGGTAAGATCAGGAAGGAGAAAAACAATACCTGCTGGGAGGATTTACTTCTTTAATAAGCCAATGACCATATTTGTACTTGAAGTGAGGCATCCTGGTTAATTAAATTATTTCATGCGCTGAAACTAATTCTGGCCATTTATTTAAACCTTTAAAACATTCTGACCACCCAGAGAAAACATAAATACCACTGTGGATCTCATGTTTTTACTTTGAACAAATAGCTGCCGGTTAATTTTCCACTCGAATGAGTAACTGATTAATTGTTTCAGCTCTAATAACATTAATGAAGGAGGGGGTTATTGGTTACAGCTAAATAAGATTCAAGATTTGTTTAGATCAGGGGTGTCAAACATGCGGCCCGAGCGTCAAAACCGGCCCTCCAGAGGGTCCAAACTGGCCCGACTTTGTAAAGTGAAAAAATTACAGAGAAGACATTAACTGCAAATTGTAAAACTACAAATTTAAAATAATTTCTAAACCACAAGTTGTTTTGATCAAGTAAAATACTAGATACGCTAGATGTTCTTTTGTTATTGTGTCTCATTTTTTAAATATTTTGTCTCGTTTTTGTTGACGTCTTTTTTTGTCTTTCGTCTCATGTTTTGTTGTTTTGTTTCCTTTTTGTCTAGCTTGTGTTTTTTGTTTTATTTTTGTCAATTTGTGTTTTGCTTTATTCATTGTTTTGTGTAGCGTTTTGGTCGTTATGTCTCATTTGTGTTTGTCTATTTTTTTGTCGTTTTGTTTCTCGCTTTTGTCATTTCTTGTCTCGTTTTTGTCATTTCTTTTTGTCACTGTAACTTTTTTTGCCTAATTGTTGTTTTGTTTCGTGTCATTTCTCATTTTGTTTCTTGCTTTTGTGTCTCGGTTTTGTCCTGTTGCGTCTCATTTTTCAAATATTTTGTCTTGTTTTGTGTTTTTTTTTCTGAATTTTGTTCCTTCTTGTAGAAAGTTTGATCTGTAAGTTGTAATGTGTAAATGATAAACTGAGGCATAACATTGTTGAAATTTAATGTATTTTTCTTCAGATATTTCAGGTTGTTCATAATGCTTTGTTAAAAAATAATTCCTTAAATGTGAAAGTTGCTGCGCTAAAACAAAGGAAAAATTTGGAGTTGTGGTTATTTATAGGTTACTATGCTGTTATTTTACTGGTCATTTGAGAGGAAACTGGGCTGAATGTGGCCCCTGAACTAAAATGAGTTTGACACTCCTGGCTTAGAGTCATTTCTTGTGAGATTGCATACATTAAATTTTTTTAAAAACAAGCATATTTTGTATTGTACTGAAACTGAGAGAACAGCATTTGCTATTTCTACACAAATACACAAGAAATGAAAAGAAATGAGTGAAAAATAAGCACATTTCTGGGAACAGTATGAATAAAAATGAACTAATAAATAATAAAAGGACGTTTCTACCAGTTTAATAGAGTCTAATAGTTTCTGAACAACAATAGAGCTCAGAAGAATAGCTCTCAGACAATCCCTGTTAGAAGCATTTCACTGTTGGGTTGGGTCTTTATGTGGCATTATTAGACAGAATATCAACAGGTTCAGTCTTTAAAGGGCAACTCCACCCTCAGATTCTGGTTAATTTCTTTTGTTGAAAGGAAAAAGCTTTTTGACAAGCGCTGAAAACTCCTCCATGAAGGAAAAATCATCACTTGTATAATCATGGTGTGTGATGCAGCAGGTTTTAAATAAAAGTTACCATTAAGTCGATTCATTTGGTGTTGAGAAATGGCATAATTTTAAGTGCGACTTCTAAATGCAGAACTTCATTACAGCATTTGAGCTTTACGTCTTTGCAGAAGGTGTTTTAGATTTAGAACCGATCAATTTTACACAAGTTTGACAGAAATAAACCCCATAATCATAACTTTAGTTGTCTAAACAGGGCCACACACCACCAGAAGTATATTTTTGTGCATCACCTCCATTTTCCTCTGTTTTACCTGCAGAGAGTTTGTACTGGAATCCTACTTGATGCAAAACCAAACACCAGAATTAACCGATGAATCACGCGACGCTGTTACGCCGTTTTGCTGACATTATTATTAAGACTGATGTCCTGGATTACAGGGTCCTGCTAAGACTTTATCAGTTTAATCCCAAACTTTAAGCCTTGCGGGGACGAGGATCCAAACAAACAGGGTAAGCAAGTTTGGAAGAAGCTAATCAGGCAGAAAACTGTTTGCGCTGGTTTAATCCCTCGTGTCCGCAGGGTGCGGCTCAGTCGGTCTGCGGTATTTCAGCGTCCGTCTGCTTTTAGAATATAGTTCAGCTGTTTTGCCGACATCTTTCACAGTATACTGAGACACATCTACAGCTGGTTGTACTTGAATAAGACACGCTTTAAATGTCGGTACTGCTGCGGGACGAATCTGTCGTCACAATAAAATGGTGATCTCTGCAGCTCGAACGGGGGGGGGGGGATAATTGGATAGGATGGGATTCAGGAGACAGAAACCACAGAGACCAAAGAATTTCCTGAACTGGACCCACACTCTTATCTCGTGCCAGACCACTGGGTTATCCACCAGTTTATTTAGGGGAGGGGAGCATCCAAGTAGACCTGGGATGGAAATGTTCCTACCAGGGTTCAACTCCATTGCCACCCATAGTGGACAGTCAGGTTGGTTGCAAAAACTTAAACTTTTCATACAAAAAAATGAAGCATGTGTCAGGAGGGGCACATTTTTTCTGCATTTTTAAACAATTTGAAATAATGTGTAATGAAAGAGCAGTTTAATCGGAACCTGTAGCACCTGCTGAGGTTTGATTTTAAGGAAATCTTGTTAAAATGACAAACATTCGCTCACCTTGTGTTCACATTTCTGATCGATGGGAAGCTTCATCCACTCACTATCGTCCCCCATGGTGGCTGGTCGGGGGCTGGGCTTCCCCAAAGGTACTCAGCTGGAAAACAACAACAACAAAATTAACATTGGGTGCATTTCCTCTGTTTGTTTACTGCTTTAACCTGCAGCATCATTACAAAAACAGGCTGTTCAGCAGAAGACCTCAGCTGTGGAGATTCAACAGCAACAAGCAAACAATTACGACTTCTGTTGAGGTAAACAGACACACACGACTGGTCCAAACTGCAAGAGGTGCAACTGTAAACACGTAAACAACACATTCTGCTGCTGTAAACACAAACGGATCCTTTTAATTATCTGCAGTATTAAATCTAGCTTGAGTGTTTCAGGTGACGAAAGAGGAAATCTGAACATAAATAATTTTAAATCAAGGGTTTCTGACTCACCTCATTTTATAATAACATTAAAATCTAAGTGACTAGAGTGAATTTGAATTGCAAGATAAGTAAAGTCAAACAAGACGGTGTGTTGGTGGGCAAAGTTCTTGCTTTTCTGCATTTAAAGTAGCAATTCTGACATCATTTGTTTAAGATACGATAAACTTCATTGATCCCATTCAAACTCACAGTTGAATGGATAATACTACACAGCCCGAGGAAATGACACGTAAAAAGCTGCATTCAGAGCAATTTTCTGACCACCGGAGGCAATTTGAGGACAACTGTGAACAGCTGGAGATCAAAGTTCAGTTTCAGAATATTTGCATAAACGCTGATTCGTGCTTTTCACGAGTCCAGAAGGGATCGCAAGGTCACCCAAGTCTACACGGACTGTAAGCAAGTTGGATTTAAAAAAGAAAGAAAGCTCCTACATATTTGAGAGAACATTTATTTTGAATTACTTTTGTAAATAGTACCTCTTTATTTAGTAGCATCGGCAGACTTTTTCGTTTTTAAAGAAAGACATGGCCATAGTCTGTTAAGCAAACCAATGTGTAATTTTTAAAAAGGTTTTTTACTGTTTTGTATTTTTTGTTTTTGCTGCACACTAAACTGAGATAAATTCAGAACCACAGTTTTTCTGTACTGTTACACTTCTAGTGGGAAGTTCTTAATTCTGCAGATATCCTGTGCCATGTCCATTGACTGTGTTTATAAATCTTATCTTAGAAATAATCATTAAAATGCTGGAAAAAGAACAAAGTCACTGCCTTTCAGAAACACCCCTGAGAGTCAGGTGTGTTTTTCTGTATTTGATTTTAGAAGCAATGACACCGGCTGTATAGCAAACAAGAAAAGGTCATGTATATTATGACACACTTAAGTTTGCAATGACTCCTATAGCTGTGAATTTTCTATGACTTTCTATGTCTTTATCACAAATACAATCCAGCATTTTGGTTCTTTCACAGATTTAGACATAGAAACTTATTGTTAATGATTAATTAATTATCAAATATTAATTTATTATCAGTTTTGGTGGTGTAGAAAGTCGTATTAATCAAATTTTCTTAGTTTCATGTCCTCCTAACGTCTCATGAGTGATTACAATTGACTACAGCTGGTGACTCCTCTGAGCCAATTTAAATAGAACTCATTAGATCCACTCATTAGACGCCACCACAAACACTACAGGGGGAAAGTCTGAGGAGCTCAGCAAAGACCTGAAAAAGCAAATCATTGACTTGAACAAGTCAGAAAGTCACTTGGAGCCACTTCAAAGCAGCTTCAGATCCTAAAATCATCTGTTTAAAAGTATGAAGTTCATGGTCCAGGTGTGTTACTGCCATGATCAGGAAGAAAACAAAAACTATTGCCTTCTGCTGAGAGACCATTGGTCAGGAGTCCACTAAGAATCAGCAGTGTGCATAAAACCACGTTTGTCATCCACATCGGTCAGTGCACAGGGATACAGAAACTATAAACTGGCCGTAACTTCACACTACAATTACTTTAGACTGTGGTGCAGCTGCCAGGAAATTAGAAAATGCATTTTAGGAACATCCTGCCTCATGACGATGCTGAAAAACCAGCTTCATCAGCACCAAACGGGAATAACTGGTTCCAAACCACATTTATATATATTCAAGGTTCTCCTGTTATTCACACATGAAGCAAGACTCTGACAGCCTTCTTTCATGTGCAGATTACCGTCAAAATGAGGAATATAAAGGATGTGTATCATCTAGGAGGGGCTATTGTGATTCCTTATTATCCGTTATAACTCTGAGAATCCTCCAGCTGATCCAAAATGCAGCAGTGAGAGTACCAACAGCAGTAGAGATCACATTTCTTCCATATTAACTTCTCTGCATAAGCTCCATTGTTTCTCACAGCACCATATTATCCCGACAGAGCACTTTGCTCTCAGACTGCCAGCTGTCTTGTGGTTGCTGAGTTTTATAAAGCCAGATCTTCCATCAATCAGGCTCCTCTGCTGTAGATTCAGCTCCTGGTTTAGGTCCAGGAAGGAGACACCCTTTATGCTTTCAAGATCAGGCTTCTAACTTTCCTTTGTGCTAAAGATTACAGTCAGGGCTGCTCAGGTGACCCTGAACCATCCTTTAATTATGTTAATGGGAACTTCCCATGGTGCACTGAGCAGCTCAGGCATTAGCAGGTACGACAGCTGATAAGAAACAAGGAACTGCAGTAGTTTAGAGGTATTTTAAAAACTCTGTCACCAGATTGTGCACCTCTAAAATCTACCATTACGTTAGAATTTTACATGTATTAAATTGTTCATTCTTTAAGCTGTGCATTTGTCACTTCTTAAATGTTTTAACCTCTTTAATCTCAGCACAAACCTTTAAAAAAAAAAATCCACTTAGGCTACCATTTAGATCAGGAGTGTCCAACATGCAGCCCACAGGCCAAACCTGGCCCTCCAGAGGGTCCAATCTGGCCCTCAAAGAGAAGACATTAACTGCAAATTGTAACTTTGTAAAACTATAAATTTAAAATAATTTCTAGACCATGACAAATAGTTTTGATCACAAATACAAGATAGCTCATTGTTCTTTTGTAATTTTTGTCTCATTTTTGTAATATTTTGTCTTGTTTTTTTGTCTTTTTTTGATTGACTTCTATCATTTGTCTCATGTTTTTGTCATTTTGTTTCTCATTTTTGTCACTTTGTATTTTGCTTTATGCGTTGTTCTGTGTATTGTGTTACGCATTCGTCATTTTTTTGTCTCGTGTCCATTTTTTTGTCATTTTGTACTTTTGTCAAATTTTCAGTCACTTTTTAGTTTTGTTTCGTGCCATTTGTCTCATTTTTTGTTATTTTGTTTCTAGCTTTTGCGGTTTTGTCTCATTTTTGTAATATTTTGTCTTATTTTTGTTGTTTTTTTTATCTTTTTTAAAGTAAAATACTACATCACTCAGTTCCAGATACCTGTGACTAAATGCTGTGTTCCTTTGTAGACACTCTATAAGTCGTAATGTGTAAATTATAAACTGAGGCATAATGTTGTTGAAATTGAATTTATTTTTCTTAAATTTCAGTTTGTTTATAAGGTTTTATTTTACTGGTCCGGCCCACTCAAAGATCAAATTGGGCTAAATGTGGCCCCTGAACTAAAATGAGTTTGACACCCCTGATTTAGATGCTTCAACTTTAAACATCTTTCTTGGGAATCACCAGAACATCATCTCATTGTGAGATCGTCTGAATAAAATGATAATCTATATTCCTAGCACACTTTTTTTCTAATATAAATGTTAAACACCATTCAAAGCTTAAAAATCCCCTCAATATAATTTTTTAAATCATATCTAATGCAATATCCCATATGGCACAAGCTAAATATGATCAAAATGTTCATTGCAACAGCCTGTGTCTACTAATTTTGTTATTTTTTGGGAACAGAAACGGAAGTTTGTAAAGTAATAAAGCGATTTCAGCCTGACCCATGTGTACATCAGTACTGAGAGAGCCATTAAAGACAATAAAACACGCTTTACTTCCTAATCGAGCTATTTCAGTGTCAAAAATGACATCACAGTTATTCTCTAACATTTTATAACCACTAAAGTCTTCACAGATGAAGCGTAAAGCGACATTTGAATGGCAGAGCGGCCTCTCAGCTACAGACTGTGTTCTGAGTGAAAAGATTCTGCTCCTGGAAGAGCCCTTCAGCAGAGATGCACTCTGAGTTTTTGTCGATAAAATTCATTTCTTCGTCTACTCGCTCACATGCACTCAGTTGCACTTGAAAGCATGAGCATGTGATTGTCTAATGCACATTCAGGGAGGGGCTACGGCTTCATATTTCACATTGATCCGGTCCGGTCCAGTAAACTGGCGGCAGCATGCTGTCGGCTTAAGGACAATCTTAGACTAAATAAAGCAGACTGGGGAAATTTAGTTTTTCAGACAGTTTAAAGGCTGAAAAAGCAGTCTTAAAAATTCACAACAATAGGAAGCAAACATTACAGCGTGCTGCTGGATGGAGAGAGCATCAAACTCAATTGAAATTTGCTCATTTAAGTTGGTAATTAATAAAAGATGCATGATTGAAGAAACATTCTGCATACAACTAAAGCAACCAGCAGTTTTTAAAATGCTTCTTTTACAGCTTAAACTTCCAGTAACAAGAAACTGGTGGAGCTCC
This sequence comes from Amphiprion ocellaris, assembly GCF_022539595.1. Classification (NCBI taxonomy): domain Eukaryota; kingdom Metazoa; phylum Chordata; class Actinopteri; family Pomacentridae; genus Amphiprion; species Amphiprion ocellaris. Next base: position 36,819,693 of record NC_072768.1, read on the forward strand.
AACTTAACCCTATGAGCCCTGGGCTATTTTTACTTCACCTCCACTACTTTTACTTTTAAGCTCTTATCTTACATGCTGCGTCTTGCTTTGTTTTTTTGCAGAACAGTGTTGCCTATCGACATTTTTAATCATCTGATATGACCGTTTTTGCACATTTTTGATTTTAGCCTTTAAATGAAGCGGAAACAAATATTTAGTATTATGAAAATATAATGTTTTTACACATCTCACTATAAAATGTTGGCAATAAAGATAATTTTTCATCTATGTGAAGATGAGATTGTCTGGAATTATCATACCCATGATGGTGGGACACTGAATGACTTAGAAATTGAAGAAAATGTATTTAGTATTATGAAATATTTATGTTTTAATTTGTATTTCACCATAAAATGCTGGCAGCAGAGATAAGTTTTTATACTTGTGAAGCCGAGATTATCTGGAAAAATCAGACCCATGATGGCCGGACATTGTATGACTTAGAAATTGAGGAAAATATGTGATAAGTGCCTAACAGAAATAGGATAAAATGAACTTTATTGGTCCCTCGCTAGAGAAATTTCAAGACGACAGGAAACGCAAAACCAGAATGAGAAAAAAATGGCAATTTTGCCCAAATTGTCGGACACAAATTGTGTGTAAAGCTGTACCTAAAAAAGTAAAAAGATAACTTGCACTTTCAGAACTAAAATGAGAACAGTGGCACATTATGTTCGCTGCGATCGTGTATAGCAGCTCGCTGCAGAAGTGGCAAACCAGCCAAGAAAATACATTAAAATATCTGTGCAATATGACTTAATAAGTAGCTCAAATGGGTGTGAAGATGCACGATTAAATTTGATGTAAATTTAAACTTTCCTGTCAACTTCTTTCCCCCTCGGTACACAGACAAGGATAAAGAAGAAATGACATTGTTGGAAAGGTCAGGCAGTACAGTTTCATTTGATATGCGCTACAACTCGCTGCATTAAACACCTGTAGAGCAATTCACAGAGAATACAGAACGTGAATTTGGAGGTGAAGTTTGTCGGGCTCTAAAGGTTAAAGCGGTGTTTCCTCCTGCAGCCCACATTTCTACACTCATCCTGAAACGAAAAAGCTGTGTAATGCATTTATCATAAAGAAATATGTCACCATTTCTGACAAAATCATCCATCTGTTCCTCATACAAAAGATGAATAACTGACAGTCCGTACATTTAAGTGCAAGATGGACGAATAAATCTAAAATATATGCTGATGTGGCTGATAAGGCTGCACAATATATCGCTTCTGCATTGATTTTGCATGAGAGCAGGTGTGATAGTCACATCACAGCTGGTGCACTGTGAAATAAGGCAAATTATCGTGTTACAACTTGCATGAAAACCTGCAGAGTTGTCATTTTCCACGACTGATTTATACGACAAATCTGATGGAACAAAATTTATTCTGATTTAAAAAGTTCATGGATACATTTAGCTTTCTTACTTTATTGGAAATAAAGTTTACTGATGTGCAGATTTCACATAAGCACAGGAGATAAACAATAAAAGGAAGATCTGGTTGCTAAATGAAACGCAACATCAGTCATAGAGAGGATGACGAACAAAAACAGCACGAGGCAATGCAGCTAATTTGTTTGCTCATTTAAATCAGTAGCACAAAGCAACTCTGTGTGACAAATACAAAGCCAGATCTGTATGTCATCCAAACCTAATAACATATTGTTTTAAATTGCTATGTTTATCCTTATACAAAATCACCCAATGCTTCTGACCTGATCAATTCTTTCCAAAAACAGTAAATCAAGTCATCTAGCGATACATTTTTCCATATGATGCAGAATATAAAATCATTTTAAATCACTGTGCCTTGAAATGTGTAAATATTGTTTACTGAATTTTAATCACATTTAGTGTTGTATAGATTTTAAAACTAGATGTGCTTTTAATTTTATGTACAGCAAGTTTGTGTCCGAGTATATACTAACTTTTAATCTTACTAACCCGCCTGTCCCGTCTTTTTGTTTGCTATTTATGTTGTTGTATTTAAGCTGCTGAATAGTTGAATTTCCCTCAGGATGAATTATCTATCTATCTATCTATCTATCTATCTATCTATCTGCAAACAAACCTTTGCATCATCAGTTTTCCCCCAGGTCTACTCTGTACAAAGAGAGCACCAAACTCCATTTAAAAAAGTGCTAATTTAACGTGACCTTGGTTATTAACGAGCCTACATCATGACTTGAGCGTATCCCCTCCAGCAATTAAACACCTTTCAGTTCAAATTGAAGAAATGCTCCTTCTCCTGCTTTAACTTCTGGTGAAATGAAACTGCAGGTATTAACCCTGCAGCCCACATTCCTGCACACATCCTGGCACAACATGCTGGGATATGTGCAGGAACCAGCAGCTGTGCTACACTCACCAAAGACAATCTCACACTAGACTGCATGGCTAAACAATTCATCAAACTACAATTAGCTAAATTCAAAGTCTCCACTTTAATATAGACATTATGCAGAGTGTCTGTCCCGGACTTTAAACTGTTTTGTCAATAGTTTTACAAATTCATATCGTCCTGCTTGTGCACTAGTCGTGCTTTTTCCTCGTGTGCTAATGTTCCACCACGTTTTAAATCTGTTATTATTAGTAAACTGAAGCTTGACGTCAAATCACAATTAGATATTTTCCCCGAATCATTAAGTAATATTATTCAGCAACACACACACAAAGTACTGAAGACGCACAGTTGGTTCACTCCTCTACAAGTTAGCAAAATAAACCAAAAAGAAGCCCTGATGTGGACTAAAACAAGGAGAAACTGGACCACCAATGGGCCATGTCTAGCCTGTTATAGACAATGAGGGGATATTCTGATCAGGCTATTGTCTCTTATGTGCACTAAACCATGAGTGGAGGATGCAGTCTAATAAAACTCAGCAGTTATTCAGGTAAGACGGCCCAACAGTAGGGCTGAAGTATCTGCGAAAAAATATCCAATCTTGATTTTTTTTTAATTTAAATCTTGAATTATGTGATTTCTTCAAGGCCTCCTTTAATTCAATATTAACTGTGAAACCGACTGGAGTCTTTTCTCCTGAGATACCATCAAACACTCGACTTTCCCACAAGGAGGACGGCAGACGGAGCTGCTTTGAGCTTCTTCATGCAACTAAACTTTGCATTTGCATTATGTTTCTTAATGGAGATTCACAAAAAACTGCACAACACACAACAAAAACAAGCATTTCTCTATTTTTGACACAACAACTAAGTCCTGTTCCAATTCTATACACGCTGTGTAACTGATTTAAAACACGTGACTAAGCTTTATCTCAGGAGATACCATTAAAGGCAGGACTTTCACGCGAGGACGACGGCAGGAACTTTTAAAAGAAAACAGTTTAAACTCTGGATCAGAATCCCTTGTATAGTGTATACCTAGAATTACAGCAAAAGTCCTGATTTGAAACCAATTCATTCATCTGTCCTTAGAATAAGAAGCAGTGCAACACTCACCAAAAACAAATAATTCTCTATTTTTGACACAATAACTCCTTATACAGAAATGTTACTCATATGTCTCATTACGTTAATTGTTCAGCTGTGATTCCTATTGATGTTCTGGAACATGTGCAGGACTAAAACACTCAATAAAAACAAATATTTCTCTATTTCTGATGCAATACCACCTTATATAGCAAAACTACTCTCTGTCCCACATGTGCCGTGTCTATTTCATTAAAAACTGCTTGATAAAGAAAAGATTAAAGAGCTTTGGTTTCTTACATGCACTAAACTATCAGCTGAGGACACAATCTAACAAAATGTATTCAGATATAATGGCCAAACGTGCTGATTGCCTTGCTTCAAATCATGATTTAGATTTTCAAACTGAAAAAAGCCATGTAGCACTCACTAAAAACAAATTTCTCTGTATTTATAACAGAATACCTTCTTATACAGAAAAACTACTCATCTGTCCCACATGTGCCATGTTGAATTAATTAAAAAACAGCCTGATAAAGAAAAGATTAAGGAGCTTTGGTTTCAGCTAAGGGCACAGTCTAACAATGTAATCAGATAAAATGGCCAAACGTGCTGATTGCATTCTTTCAAATCAAGATTTTGTTTTTCAAACCGATTAATTGTTCTTCCCTAATGACACAAAGCCATGCATCACTCACCACAAACTAATATTTGTCTCTTTTTTTTTGGTCACAATGACATCTTATTTGGCAAATTTACTCAACTGTCCCACATATAGAGGATGGATGACCTACTGTAGGTCCATGCTTGGACAAGTTAGCCCTAAACACATGATGTGGAACCAGAACTAGGATAAACTAGTCCTACTAAACTCAAAGTTTAACAAGATCTGACCCAACCAGCAGGACCATTTGTCGTTTACCACTGACTACATTAATGGACACCACAGATGTTGACTTCCAGCAGTTCTGTGTTTTACAAGCATGTCAGCTATGAACATGTGCATTCAGGAGGCAGCAGCAAACCGCCACAATCCTGTTTGAATGTTTGAACTTTGAACATAAACTAACGATCAAAACACCCTGAAGATCCGGATTCAGACTCCCCTGTTTAAACCTGAGAAGCCTCCAGCAACTAGACTGCACCCTCCAGTACCAAACACCCAGTCATCCTCCACTAGCTCAGCAACCCAAGCTACCACCTCCACGTCTAACTAGTTGCCACCTGCCAGTCCCAGTCTGAGCTAACTGGGAGTGGTCAGCATCTTAACTAGCAGTTTCTAGTCAAATGAGCGCCATTAACTAGCTAACCTAGCAACAGCCGTTGCTACGTTGGCGCCGCTGGTTCTGGTTAAAACCGCCTCAGCAGAAAAACACCAGCGGCTCCGGTTGAACGTGTAGCTGCTCAGCACGAGTGTTTAAAAACGTTTTATTTGGCGTTAAACATTAACGGCGAGAGTACATTGTTTGGTAACGGCCGCTAGCTGCTGTGAAACACGGCTAACTGCTAACCTTCCACCCGCGCCAACACAGACAGGCCGAACAACGCAGTTCACAACGACAGCTGCACAAACACAACCGGCCGGAACACCGGCTCCGGGCCGCGCACCGGCTTCAGCTGCGGAAAGAAAATACATTTAAATCGGCAGGATACCTGTTTGCGTCTCCGGGAGACAATACGATGCTGGCAGCCCGGTTAGATGAGGCTGATAATGAGATCACCAAGCGGAGCCCCGCCGAGCTTTATAACAGCTGCCACGAAGAAGAACACGCTTGACTTCCGCTACAAAATAAAACTCAGCTCTGGGGCTGCGACTACTGTCCTATTAATCTAGCCACTATTTTACATCATTAGTTGATTATTGTGATTAAATTTAATTTTTAAAAAAGCAATATCGTAAATTACAACAATAAATTTGCATTTATTAATGAATAAATATTTTCTACTTATTAACATTTTATTTATAAATATAGATATTAATAACAAATATTAATGGGATTCATTAAGTCAGTAGTGTAAGTTTCTGTCAAACCCCATTAAAGTAAATAAAAAAAGCTCTGTCTGTATAAGAAAAGATTAGTCTTTATTAATCCCACAGCAGGGAAATTTGTAATATTACAGCAGCTAAGAGGAGAGTGAAAAAAACAAAGGGACATTATTAAAAACAAAAATTGAAACAAAGAATAGAGTCTTCCATGAGTAGAAAATATTGATTATTGTCAAATCCTGGTTAAAAACTTTCCTTTTTTCATGTTCTTTTAGGTGAAATCTTTTATCTTCACTGTTTGATCTGTCAATATTTTGAATGCAAATTATTCTTTTTTCTGCATTCATATTTTCTCTTTTTTGTTTTGTTTTTATTCAATTCATAATCAGGTTTTTATTTTATTTTAAATTGTATGTTTTAATTTTGGGGATTTTTTTTTATGTAAAGCACATTGAGCTACTCCTGTGTATGAAGTGTGCTCTACAAATAAAAATGCCTTGCAGGAAATAATCATATTCTACAGATACTTTTTAAAAGCACAAAGTATTCATAAACACAGGTTTGGATGGATGGATGATATTAGTGCACCATGGGCACAGTATTTTTCCAGCAAGAATTTATTAGTGCCAAACACATTCTGATAAATCAATGTTTTCATTAGGAAGATTATTGTTTAGTGTCCAGGATAGCAGCATAATCTCAACACCCAAAACTGGACCAGAGCATGCAAAATGTCCCATAACATTAGATAGATAGACAATAAAACATTAAAATTCTATAAATCATAATTTATTGTTTCCCAGCCACAATTTATTTGTTCTAAAAACGTTATGATAAAGCCCAGGTAATGCTTTTCAGTAGATTTTTTTTATTTTTTTTAAATTTTATTTTAAAGTGCAGCCTTTACATGAGCTCTTATTCTAGCCAGCCACTTCCGGTGTCGTCGCTGCTCAATGCGTGCAGCTTGTTGCAGCTTTTTGAAAAGACTCCAAGGGCGGAGAGACGGAGCAGGGGCGGAGACCGGGGGCACCACCCTGACTACATCACCGCTGGGCTCAATCTCAGGCTTTACATTCAGTCCGACCGCCTCAAGAATCCATTACGGACAGAAAAACTGCAGCGAACACCCAAAACCCGCGATTCTCGTCGTTCTCATTCACATTTCGCTCATTCACCATCAGTCTAAAGGGCTTCCTTGTTTGTCACCAGACAACGCCGTTGATTGGTTGCATTTGAACTACGACCCGCCCCCAAAGTATAAACTCTCGTTCCTGATAGGACAAAGATATGTATTCTCGTTCTTGCTCGTAATATGATTGACTATTCTGAAATAATACCCGCCCATTACCCATGATAGTCTTTTAACTATAGGTTTATTTAAAGCGTTGTCTTTAAACGCCCATGTTTTAACTGGCTGCAGGTTCTTCATTTAATTACATGCTCATATTATATTATAATATATTGCATTGTATTGTATTATTTTATATTATTATAACAAAATGTAAAACTGTGTCCTTTCTTCACAGCTCTCCATGTGCAATAACATAGTCGAATACAGATATTTTACATACAACATGAAGTAACATACCAAGTATATGACACTCAGGGTGAACTGACTTTTTTCAGTGTAGTCTGTCTAACCTGTTTATTTCATAACCTCATTTCTAAGTATTTTGTATACTATATGTCCATAATTATGTTTGTAAAACAGTATTTTTTTCATCTTTACTAGACAATTAAGTTTATTTAGAAAACACCTAAATCTATCTAATCTACCTGTTTAATAAAAAAAACACCAGAAAATTAACCGATGATGAATAAAATGCTGTCCCATTTTCATGATAATGTGTACAAACTACTACGGCAACTACTAGTACTACTACTACTACTACTACTACTACTACTAATAATAATAATAATAATAATAATGATAATTTTATAAGCAATATTATAGACTTTTTGGCCAGCCAGCCAGAAGTAGTACATTAATTACTTTACTATTATTTTTTTTAATGTATTGTTATTTATAACAACAACGACGATAATAATAATAATTTTATAAATAATATTGTGTACTTTTTGAACTGTCAACCAGTACTGCCATTAATAAAAGATAATATGGTCATTACTTTACTATTATTATTTATTAATGTATTATTATGTATAACAACAACAAAACAATACTAATACTTATTAAAAAATAATAATAATAATGTATTTATATTTAGGTTAAACAAAAGAGGAACCGTTGTGAGGAGTGTTGTTGGAGGGGCTTTAATTAATGTAACTCACAACATCGGTCTGTTTCCATGGAATCCCATTTAGTTTGTTTAGGCTGCAGAATTAAAATGTTTAAACTGTGTACATGCAGTTTATAGCCACACCGATAATTACACATTTATATAGTTTTTATTAATGATATTCGCAGCGGTATCCCTCCAGAATGAACCGCTTCAGTCCCTCCGTTCCCGCTGAAGAATACCTCGGTAGGTCCGCGGTGTTAGCCGAGCAGCTAGCTCGTCAGCTACCGGAGAATGAGTCTGTTTTCACCTGTTGTTTATGTGTTTGTTTGTGTTGCAGCGGAAAGTAACGTGTTGTTCTACCTGAGCGATGCTGTGACTCAGCTGCTGGAGCATAAAGAGGAATACACTCAGTTCGGGGTGATCCGCTACTTCGCTGAATAGTAGGTACACATCCTGGCTAACGGCTAGCAGGCTAACATTAGCTTCAGTCCACATCTGTGAGAAGAGCAGCAGAAGTCTGAAAATTCTTCTTCTTCTTCTTCTTATGAATTTCCGGCAGGCTGGATGCCTTGCGGCACATTGCTAAGTCTGAAAATTAATCGTTGCCTGGGTTTTTAAATGTCAAGAACTCATTGTATTCATGAAATAAAACAATTTGAAGATCTTATGTTGTAATTATTGCATTATAGCTCGTAATCAATGGAAGTGATTTTTAATATTAGCCTGAATATCAGTATTTCAAGTGTTTAATCAACCTAAAATTGTAGAAAATGTCACACTATCATTCTTGTAGCTTGTCTGAACAGAGGGAAACAGGAGTTAAAATGATGCTATGGATGCAGTGAGTCACACTGTTAGCTTCAACATGAGCTCAGCTTTCTATTTGTATACATTAATAACAAAAATTAAATCCCTGAATTACACTGTTAAAAGCTGATTTTGCTTTTCACTAAATTTCTGTGATACTGAAGAAGTCATAAAAAGACTTTATAACCAGAGAAAGACTCTCATATCAGTACCATATCTGATGCAACTTAATTAGAATAGAATAGAGTAAAATGCTTTTTATTGTCATTATACACACAATGTACAACAAAATTTAACCCTCCTGTTGTCCTCATTTACAGGCACCAAAAAATAATGTTTTCTTGTCTGAAAAAAATCCAAAAATTCAGCAAAAAAAATTCCCCAAATTTCTGAAAAATTGCAAAACCTCCACAAAGAAAATTCCAATAATTCCTTAAAAGTTTCCCTTAAAAGTTTTATTTTAAAAAAATCCCCCAAATTTGGCGAGAAAATTCTTGTAAATATTTTCAAAAAATGAGTAAAAATCTTCCCAAAAAAATCCTAAAAATATCTAAAGTGATTCCATACATATCAGTAAAACTTGAATATTTTCTTTAAGAACATTCACGTAAAAATCAATGAAAATCCAGTGAATTTTGCTGGATTTTGGTTGATTTTTTTTCTGAATGTTCTTAAACATCTTTTTTAACATTTTTTCCTTTCCACCAAAAAATGTTCAAAGATTTCGCAAAAATGTTGAAAATGTGGACATCAGAAGTTTGACTGTGAAAATATTTTTTTCCCCACATTTTCAAACTTTAAAACGGGTCAATTTTGACCTGCAGGACAACGAGAGGGTTAAAGACAACTCTTGTGGTGCAAAGTACAAATAAGACCAATAGATAAACAGTATAAATATATATACAAAAGGAGCTGATAAGACAGTGAGAAGAACAAGCATGACAACAAACGGCAGAGATAAATATATTGCACTGCAAATGCATTAAAACCTGTATGTTGGGATTTGTTTTTTTTTTACATTTTAAAGACTCGGTACTGTGTCTGTTTTTTCTACGTGTACAAGACTCTATGCAATATCAGTATATCTAGTATCCATGTTTTCCACTCATTGAATTACCCTGAGAGAAATCTGTGCATTATCTGATTTTCTACATATAGAAGAATCAGCACAATATCAACAGGTCTTATGTGCATTTCTTGTTTAGGTTTATGTTTCTACTGATGCCTTCTTTGTTGCTATAATTGACCATTTCCCTCCCGCAGGATTATAAATGTTTATTTTAATCTTTAAATTTGAGGATTCTCAAGCAGGTTCTGCAGAATTCCAATTCCTAACCTGTTGTAATTACAAGATAATGTCTCCAATCTATGTTTATTTTGTAAATGCTGTGTTTTTATATCCTAGTAAAGGCAACAGAAGCCTTGAATTTATTTTACAAACGTTTTTGTAAACAGGAACATTAATGTAAGGGTTTGTCGTCAAGGATTAGAAGTCTGTCCGTAGCTTCAGTCTGCAGGATGATACGGTAAAACTCTGTTTGCTTTCCTGCCAAGTGCACCTCTGACTGTGTGTTTGTAGTTTCAGCAGTGTGAAGAACAGCAACCACGTCCTCTTCAGGGAGTTCAGCTACATCAGAGCGACTCCTCATAACAGAGCTTCCTTCCTCAGAGTCTTCTGGAGATGCTACCGGCAGATCGGGAAGAGTGGAGGTGAGAGCTGCAGCAATAATTGAACTACAGTCGCATCTTCAACATCTAACACAAAAGATCTGCTTCTTAGCTGCAAACTGACTGTTGTGTTATAGATTTACTGTCCATGCTGGAGTATCGGTCTCTGCTGCAGCTGCTGTGTCCAGACTTCCCAGTAGAGATGGTTCAGAGTGCAGCCCGGTGAGAATAACTCTCAGTAAGAACTTTGATTAGTTCAGGTGAAGACAAGATTAAAGACAAAGGCCAGAAAAGATAGTCAAACTTGTTCTGTTCTTGTCTCTTATTGTGAGGAGTTTGTCTTAAATCAGACAGTTAAGAGTTTATTTCAACATCTTTTGTGAATCATTGCTGCTTTTAACTGGTTTTCTTTTTTTTTGCCTGTAGAATTGTTCTGATGGACGACGCCATCGACTGTCTGATGTCTTTCTCTGACTTTCTTTATGCCTTCCAGCTGCAGTTCTACTACCAAGGTACCATATATTGAAATACATGGTAAAAAATTTGTAAAACTTTAAGAGTTTTCATCAGGATTTTATTTACATTTGAGGCCTTTTTTTTCTTTTTCATTACAGTCAACAAGTACATTTTTTTGTGATTCACTTCAATATTTTACCAATTTTCAAACCTTAACATACATGGTTTTTTTTTAATAGAGGGGGACTAATTAAGAAACTGGAAAAATGACACAATTTATCAGCGAGAAACAGTTAAAAACATGAAGAATTTCAGCTTTCAGACAGTCCTTGGACTCCTCATGAAAGTTTTACACAGAAAAAACAGCCAAATCTAAGCTTAGAATTGCGATGTTTTGTCAAAATCACGTTATTCTACATGTTTCACTTAACAATTCACTTAAAATAAAGCACTATATACTGTAAAAAAAAAAAAAAGAAAGAAAAAAGTTGGAGTTAAACAGTTAAACAAAGCTATTCCTGCTAGCATGCTACAGCTGACAGACAACAAGTAGCGTGTTGCTAAAATATTCTGGGTGGAAGAACAGAACTATTCTCAATCAATCTGCCATTCAAGCTTCTGTTCAGGATAATGTTCCTGTTGTGTAACGATACATTCAGATTCTGCTCATTTCTAGCTGTGTGATTCAGTTAAAAGTATGAGTGCATTGGCCGGGAATCGAACCCGGGCCTCCCGCGTGGCAGGCGAGAATTCTACCACTGAACCACCAATGCTGCATGTGTGGGTGTTTGTTTGTGCATCCGAGTGCACATGTGTGTTAGTCTGTTTGTGTGTTCTGTCATTTTGAACTCCTCTACTTTACTGGGTAACAGATTCCAGTTTTTAAAGCTGCATAATTCTAACAATAAACAGCGCTAGCGCTAATGTTGCTCTGTTTACTGCACATGGAGACAAACATAACCTGCTGGTGGGTTTGTAAGCCATCTTATCTTTTTTTAAAAACTCATCAAAATGACACCATTTATCAGCCACAAACTGTTAAAAATGTGAAGAATTTCAACTTTCTGACAGTCCTTGGACTCCTCATGAATGTTTTACACAGAAAAAACCGCCAAATCTAAGCTTACAATTGTGATATTTTATCAAAATCACTTTATTCTACATGTCTCATTTAACAATTCACTTAAAATAAAGCTCTATATTCTGTAAAAAATAGAAAAGTTGGAGCTAAACAGTGTAACAAAGGACCTATAAATTTGAAAGCTATTCCTGCTAGCATGCTTCAGCTGACAGACAAAAACTAGCGAAAAAATGCTAAAACATAATGTGTAGAAGAGCCACACTATTGTAGATAAATCTGTCATTAGAGCTCGACTGTTCCTGGATAACGTTCCTGTTGTGTAATTCTACATTCAGATTCTGCTCATTTCTAGCTGTGTGATTCAGTTAAAAGTATGAGTGCATTGGCCGGGAATCGAACCCGGGCCTCCCGCGTGGCAGGCGAGAATTCTACCACTGAACCACCAATGCTGCATGTGTGCATTTTTGTGTGTTTGTCTGTTTGTGTGTCCCGACTCTCCATTTTCATTTTCAGCTCTTCTGCTTTACTGGGTAACAGATTCCAGTTTTTAAAGCTGCATAATTCTAACAATAAACAGCGCTAGCGCTAATTTTGCTCTGTTTACTGCACATGGAGACAAACATTAGAAGGCATTAAGATGCTTTTTCTGATGCAGTTTTCAAAAATTTGGATGTTTTAACCTCCTGAACCCCAAAACCTGCTGGTGGGTTTGAAAGGCATCTTATCTTTTCTTTAAAAATCGCCAAAATGACACCATTTATCAGCCAGAAACTGTTAAAAACATGAAGAATATCAACTTTCAGACAGTCCTTGGACTCCTCATGAATGTTTTACACAGAAAAAAAAGCCAAATCTAAGCTTGAAATTGTGATATATTTTATCAAAATCACTTTGTTCTACATGTGTTTTTTAACAATTAATTAAAAATAAAGCACTATATTCTGTAAAAAATAAAATATGTGGAGCTCCACAGCATCACACTGTCTATAGCTTTGAAAGCTATTCCTGCTAGCATGCTACAGCTGACTGACAACAACTAGCGCGCTGCTAAAATATTGTAAGTAGAAGAACTGAACTGTTCTGGATAAACCTGTCATTAGAGCTCGACTGTTCAGGATAATGTTGCTGTTGTGTAACGATATATTTAGATCCTGCTCATTATAAGTTGTTTGATTCAGTTAAAACTATAAAACTACGAGTGCATTGGCCGGGAATCGAACCCGGGCCTCCCGCGTGGCAGGCGAGAATTCTACCACTGAACCACCAATGCTGCATGTATGTGTGTGTGTGTGTTTACGTGTGTGTGTTGTGAGCATGTATGTGCATATGACTGTGGAGAACTTTCAAGTTATTTGGGACACATTTTTTATTCGTTTTTGGAAATTTTCTGCTACTAGACTTTGAAGGAAAAACATAGCGGATCAATAAATAAATGCATCATGGCCCAGAAACAGTGACTAGAGGAGCAAGTTGTTGGAGATACATTCAGCATGGAGAAACATCTTTCTACAGATGATGAGCAGAGTAGAAAGAAAAAGTCTAGAGAGGCTGGAAACGTGGAAATAGTTAAATATTGATAGAAAGTGGAGACAAAACCACCACAAAATGACATTAAATAACACGCAAACAACAAAAATAAGATGCACAATGACAAAAACAAGATACAAAAGAACAAAAAAAACAACAAATATAACAACTCAGTCAAGACAAAATGACAAAAAAAATGAGACAAGAGAGACTTTGAGTGATTTTGAATAAGTTTTAAGTCATTTTGGACAATTCTTGAGTTACTTTGGACAAAGTTTGAATCAATTTGGAGAATTTTACGTGACTTTGGAGAAGTTTCAAGTTATTTTGGACAAATTTTTTTATTCATTTTTGTAAATTTTACATTACTTTAGGCAAGTTTCACATCATTTTGGACAATTTTAGATTTAGAACAACATAGTGGATCAATACAATAAATGCAGCATTGCTCAGAGCAAGTTGTTGGAGGATACATTCAGCATGGTGAAACATCTTTCTACAGATGAGTTTGTAGAAGCTGGAAACATGGAAATAATTAAATATCTACAGACTGTGGAGACAAAACCACCACAAAGAGACACAAAATTACATAAATACGACACAAAACAACAAAAATAAGATGCAAAATTACATTAAAGGAAGACAAAATGCCAAACACAAGAAGCAGAAAAACAAAAAAACGACAAATAAAACAACACACACAGTGAAAAGTGAAACCACAGAGTAAAAATGCGACAGAGAACCTGCTGGGAGTCCAGACGGTTAATAAACTGAGGATTAATAGAAGTTAAAAGTCACCTCCTGTTGTCTGCAGAGTTCCTGGACAGCGTTCTGGTGATCTACCAGGATCTGTTAGCGGGTAAAAGTCCGAACACCGTCATCGTCCCGACGTCCACCTCCATCGAGCAGCTTCCATCGGTGGCTGCCGAGGAGAACGACAAGGAGGAGCAGCAGCAGGACGGAGTGGAGCCGAGCGTGTTCTCCCAGTGCATAGACGACCTGTGTGACCGCTTTAAACACAGGTACACACTCACACGGATACACAGCAGTCGTGTTGTCGAGCCGTCTGTGCAGCATTGAAGTGTTCCTGTGTGTCCGTGTGCAGCTTCCCCTCCAGGTCGAGTATGAGGGAAATCCTGGAGCAAACTGAAAAAGTCTCTTATTACAGCTTCCTCATGAGTCTGGCTAAAGACGAGAGCATCAACCAAACTATCGGTGAGTTCAACATCACTTTCTACTGCTCATTATTAAACTACAGCACTAATGATGTTACTACCTTCACTGATAGCTTTATGTTGTCATAGTATTAAACATGTTCTAATGTCAGCACACACACACCTACACACACACACACGCACTTATGCACACACATAGACACATACACACACACACACATACATACGCACACACACTTATGCACACACATAGACACATACACACACACACACACGCACCCACACCTACACACACGCACACACATACACACACATACATGCGCGCACACACACACACACACACACACACACACACACACACACACGCATGCACACACATACACGCACACGCATACACACATATGCACACATGCAGACACACATATGCTCCCACATGCACGCACACACACGTAAACACACACACACGTACACACACACATGCACACATCAGACACGTACGCATATGTACGCACACACATATATATGCATACACACACATGCACACACATACACGCACAGCATATACACATGCAGCATTGGTGGTTCAGTGGTAGAATTCTTGCCTGCCACGCGGGAGGCCCGGGTTCAATTCCCGGCCAATGCACGCATACTTTTAACTGAATCCAATGACTTAAAATGAGCAGAATCTAAATGTAACGTTACACAACAGGAACGTTATCCTGAACAGTTGGGCTCTAATGACAGATTTATCCGGAACAGTTTGCTTCTTTCTCAGAGTATTTTGAATATTAAACATGTTCTAATGTCAAGTTAACCCTCTGAACTCCAAGCAGTTTCTAGTTGTTTTATTTTTGTCCTGTCACATTTTTCCTTATTTTTCACTGCAATCTAAAGTCCTGCAGCTCTATGGAAACAGAAGAACCATGACTAGAAAGAAAGAAAACTCACAAATGTCCTCTATGCTAGAAAAAAAGTTGAATTTCTTTAATTTGTTATTTTACAAAAATAGGAAAAACCTGGAATCAACACATCTAATAATTTCCCAAAATGGTAGAACCTGCTCTGCTCATTCTCTGTAGAAAGATGTTTCTCCATGCTGAATGTATCTCCAACAACTTGCTCCTCTGTTCACTGTTTCTGAGCCATGATGCATTTATTTATTGATCCAGTAGCTTTGATTTTCTTCTCAGTCTCTTTTCTCGTCTCAGTTTTGTGTCTTTTTTGTCATTTTGTTGCATTTGTGTTGTTTTATTTTTTGTTTTTTGTTGTTCTGTATCTTGATTTTGTCATTTTCTGCCTAGTTTTTTCTCAATTTGTGTCCCCTTTTTTAAATTTTGTCTTCCTTTTATGTTATTTTGCATCTTATTTTTGTTGATTTGTGTCTCTTTGTGGTGGTTTTGTTTCTACATTCTATAGATAATTATTTCCATGTTTCCAGCCTCTACAGACTTATTCTCTCTACTGTTCACATTAACTCTATAAAGATGTTTCTCCATGCTAAATGTATCTCCAACAACCTGCTCCTCTGTTCACTGTTTCTGAGCCATGCTGCATTTATTTTATTCATCCAGTAGGTTAATAAAACATCCAGAGTTTTTAAAAAACTGCATCGGAAGAAACATCTTAATGCCTTCTAATGTTTGTCTCCCTGTGCAGTAAACAGAGCAACATTAGCGCTAGCGCTGTTCATCATTACAATAAAGCACCTTTAAAAAATGGAACCTGTTACCCAGTAAAGTAGAAGAATTCAAAATAAAAACCCGAGTCAGGGAGAACACAGACACACACATGCAGCATTGGTGGTTCAGTGGTAGAATTCTCGCCTGCCACGCGGGAGGCCCGGGTTCGATTCCCGGCCAATGCACTCGTACTTTTAACTGAATCCAATGACTTAAAATGAGCAGAATCTAAATGTAACGTTACACAACAGGAACATTATCCTGAACAGAAGCTCTAATGACAGATTTATCCACAACAGTTCAGTTCTTCTACCCAGAATATTTTAGCAACACACTAGTTGTTGTCTGTCAGCTGTAGCATGCTAGCAGGAATAGCTTTCAAAGCTAAAGACACTTTTTTGTGCCATTTAGCCCCAAATTTTTACATTTTTACAGAACATAGTGCTTTACTTTAAGTGAATTGTTAAATGAGATGTAGAATAAAGTGATTTTGATAAAATATCATCATTTTATACCTTAGATTTGGCTATTTTTTCTGTGTAAAACATTCATGAGGAGTCCAAGGACTGTCTGAAAGTTGAAATTCTTCACATTTTTAATAGTTTGTGGCTGATAAATGGTGTCATTTTGATTTATTAGTTAGTCCCCCCCTCATTGGAAACTGTTTTTACTGTATTTAAATCAGAATTTTTAAAAAGTTTTATTTGAAAGAAAAATTATGTATAATAAGGAAGGAAAAATTGTAAAATATCTAAGTAAAATCACAAATAAAATAATTTGTTGACCGTAAAGAAAAAAAAAGAAAGAACAATTCCCACAAACGTGAATAAAGTCCTGATGAAAAATCTGTACTTAATAAGAAGAATATTAACTTTTACAATGTGTGACCGTGAGATTACATTATGTTTTAGATTTTTAATTTGATGGAAACAGTTTGTTTTTGTTGAATTTTTGAACGAGACACGTACAATAAAATGATTTTAATGAAATACTACAAATTCAAGTTCAAATTAGGTTAATTTCCTTCCTTTGGAAAGCTTGAAATCCACCAAATGTTTCTGTTTTCATATTTTCTGGTGTTAATTTGGTAATTTATTTTAAAGATAAGAGGCCTTTCAAATCTGTTAACAGTTGTTTTTGGGTTCAGAGGATTAAAAAACATCCAGATCCATATCTTTAATCTGTATCCCAACAAGCTGAAAACACAACATCCACCATATTAGTGGCTTTTAATGTCTGTCTCCACATGCAGCAGACACGTTAGCAACGTTAGCATTGCTAAGTTTTACATGAATGCAGCTTTAAAACTCTTGTTTCCTTCCTGGTTCTGCAGGAGCTTTACCCAGTAAAGCAGAGCTGCTCATCGACCCAGAGATGGACCAAGAACTGGACAAACTGTGAGAACAAACACACACACACACGCACACACACGCGCACACACACGCACACACACACACATAAGGTTTTAGGCATGATTTTAGCATGATCTAGAGCATGACAAAGAGGGGTCCGGAAAAATGTCAACTGTTGGTAATGAGGGCCACTGCTGGATAGAAATGCAACTACACACACACACACACACACACACACATACACTCGCACAACACACACACATGCAGCATTGGTGGTTCAGTGGTAGAATTCTCGCCTGCCACGCGGGAGGCCCGGGTTCGATTCCCGGCCAATGCACTCATACTTTTTACTGAATCAACGCCTTAAAATGAACAGAATCTAAATGTATCATTACACAACAGGAACATTATCCTGAACAGAAGCTCTAATGACAGATTTATCCAGAACAGTTCATTTCTTCTATTTACAATATTTTAGCAGCGCGCTAGTTGTTGTCAGTCAGCTGTAGCATGCTAGCAGGAATAGCTTTCAAAGCTATAGACACTTTGTTACACTGTTTAGTTCCAACTTCTTTAGTTTTTTACAGAATATAGTGCTTTATGTTTAGTGAATTGTTAAATGAGACATGGAGAATATAGAGATTTTATAAAAATATCACAATTTGAATCTTAGATTTGGTTATTTTTTCCATGCAAGACATTCATGAGGAGTCCAAGGACTGTCAGAAAGTTGAAATTCTTTCTGTTTTTAACAGTTTCTGCCTGATAAATGGTGTCATTTTGCTCATTTATTAATTAGCCCTTCACTTTTAAGAAAAATCATGTATATTCAGGATTGAAAAATGGTAAAATATTGCAGCAAAATCGCAAAAAAGAAAGAAAAAAGGCCAGTAACAAGATAAATAAGAAGCAGTGTTAGAAGCCAATAGAAAGTTACAGTAAAATACAAAAACTAGTAGAAATATTTTAAATATTTTGCAATATGTTAACTCAGCACATTTTAATTCCTAAAACTTTCCACTCAAACTCTTTAAAGGTTTCTTTATCACTGGTTCCACTAATTAAAGAAGTTTATTCAGTAGTTTTTACTGTTAAAAAGAAGATTAATGACTAAATATTCACTTTAACTGCCATGCAAGACCAAGAAAAACAGCAAATTCTCATATTTCTGGCTATAGAGGCATCAGAATTTTGGTGCTTTTGCTTGAGAAATTAGTTAAATGATTAATGCGATCCAAAATAAATGATTTAAGTAGTAATTCTCTGCAATTCTTTCAGCAAAAACATCCCAAACCATGAATCTTATGCACTTTATTGCCCTGTTTGACTCCCAAACTCTCCTCCTGGACATGAATGAATGAACAAATCAGTGAAATAAACCTCCTGTTTTCCTCAGAATCGCTCAGATCTCGGTGAGTCCCGGCAGCAACAGCAGTGGCAGCGCTGTCGGAGCCCTGAAGGAGGTTCAGAGGAAAGCTTCCCCCAGGAGGAACTTCCACCACCGCAGGAGGATGGAGGTGGAGAGCGACGGATCCACCGAAGAGACCGACTCCTCCGAGAACTGACTTCCTGTCGCTCGTCTTCCATTCCAGGCCATAAATTCAGTTAAATGTGCCACTAAACAGCAGGTCTGAAGCTTCATATCATCAGTATTTACAGTTTTACATCATTCCAACAGCATTTACTCTAAACACCACACCTTAGCTAACAGTTAAACTAGTGACGTAGCTGTAGTTCCTGTAAATTAGCTGCTGCTTATTACACAAACAGTACCGTATAGTAATAATGTACTCATATTTAGCAGTAAATGCTCGATTTTTCCTAACAAACTGCACTTTAAATGACCATCTGAGGGATTAGAAGCCAAATTTAATTCCTAAATCTCATCAAAATGTCAAATATTTTTGTCTTTTGATCACAAAAGACAAAAATATCTGCAGTTTGGTAACAAATGTTCAGAATATCTGCTAGAAAACTAAATTTTATCACAGCAACTGACATTATTGTTAAAAACAGTCGAAAATGTGAACTTTCTTGCACGTTTTGATGGTTAAACGCGTCTTAAATTACATTCTACTGTGATAAAACTAACTGTAAAAGCTGCAGAAATGCTGTTATTTCAGCAAATTAAACCTCACTGATGGGCTTATCTTCACACTGTTGCTGGACATCCTCCTGCTGCTTTAAATCAAATGTTATATTATAGGACACGACCACTGGAAGCATTAACTGTATATATAATGTGCTAAAATATTTATTACTTTGTGCTGATGAACAGAAGCTTATAACTGGTTTAATGTGTATGAAGACTCACACTGTGAATAATAAAGATGTAACTGTGATGAAAGACGGTATTTGTCTTTGTGTGTTTTATTTTATAGATATTTAACTGGTATTAAACTGAATTGTATGAGCCAGTTTGTGTCACGAAGCTAAATATCTTATTTATAATCAGACTAGAATTGATTTGTATGAATAAAAAGTTGGAGTTTCTGAAAAAAATGGTTGAAATAGCTGAAAGTAATAGATAAACTGTTGGTGAAACAGTAAAAATAGCAGATAAAAGTACATATTTAAACTAAAGTTTATCAACTGAAACAAGTTTTGTGATTGAGAGTGAAAGAAAATGTATCTGGTGAGCAAAAAGCCCAAACAATTTCCTGAAAATAATGGATAAATAATAAAACTGAAATATAAAATAGAATGTGAAAGTTGTTTTTATTAGCATAAAAACTAAAATTGAATGAAGGGCTGTGGATAAATTGTGAGTACAGTTAGCTGATATAGCTGTATAGAATTAATAGTGGCAAAATAGGAGAAATTGTGGAAAAAAATGGTTAAAAAATGAATAATCGGCTAAAATTGTTCATATTTTAAAAGCTAGCTTCAAGCAAAATGAATAAACACTTGAAAAATGCTCAAATCGATGAATAAGCAGCTGAGACATCTAAACAGTAACATTTAAACGGTTGAAAAGGATTTTTAAAAATGCATTAAGGCTTGAGAAAGTTAACACAAAGTAATGGAAACAGCCAAAATAGCTATTAAAAAAGAATAAACTGAAATAGCTTAAAGTAATAAAGCACTGAAAAACATTAGCTAAAAGCAAAAAGTCATAAACAGCTGAAAATAATAAAAACAGTGTTGTAAAAGTTACCAAAAAATAAAATAAATCATAAACAGCTGAAATAGCTAAAAATGGTGAACAGAATGTTGAAAAGATAACTAAAAATACCAGATGAAAAGCTAAAATAGCTACCAAAACAAAGAATAAATAACCAAAATAGCTAAAAGTAATGAAAAAAGTTAGCTCAAAATTTATAAATTTGTAAAATTTATAAATGGCAGAAATAGCAAAAAAAATAATAAAGAATGTTGTAAAGGTTATCCAAAAAATAGAAATATGAGATAAACTTCTGAAATAGCTAAAAGTCATACAAACAGCTAGTAAAAAGAGTGTTGTAAAAGTTAGCTAAAAAATAGAAATCAATACCGGATAAGCAGCAGAAATAGCTATGTCATACAAACCACTGAAATAGCTAAAAATAGTGAAAAGAATGCTGTAAAAGTTAGCTAAAAAAATAGACAAACACTAGATAAACAGCTGAAGTCGCTAAAAGTAATGAATACACAGCCAAAAAGCTTTTTTAAAAATGAAAAAAAGCACTGAAAAGGTTAGTAAATAGCCAAAACTCAGATACAAACAACTAAAATAGCTAAAAATGTTAAAGAAAGGGTTGAAAAAAGTAGCTGAAAGTAATAAAGTACTGTGGACCTACACAGTCACTGACAGGTGAAGTGAATAACACTGATCATCTCTTCATCATCACTCCTGTTAGTGGGTTGGATATATTAGGCAGCAAGTGAACATTTTGTCCTCAAAGTTGATGTTAGAAGCAGGAAAAATGGTCAAGTGGCTAGACGACTGGGTCAGAGCATCTCCAAAATCTCTACCAAAACTAGCCCAAAATGACTAAAACTTATCTAAAATTCCTAAAATGTGTCCAAAATCAGGTGAAATTTCTCCTGCATTGCTGCAGACCATGTAGACCCTTTCATGGAAATGATATTCCCTGATGGCTGTGGCCTCTTTCAGCAGGATAATGCTCCGTGGCAGAAAGTAAAAATGGTTCAGGAATGGTTTAAGGAGCACAACAACCAGTTTGAGGTGTTGACTTGGCCTCCAGATTCACAGATCTCAGTCCAATGGAGCATCTGTGGGATGTTCTGGACAAACAAGTCTGATCCATGGAGGCTCCACCTCACAACTTCCAGGACTTAAAGGATCTGCTGCTAACATCTTGGTTCCAGATACCACAGAACACCTTCAGGGTCTAGTGGAGTCCATTAGACGGGTCAGGAGAAGGGGACCAACACAATATGAGGCAGGTGCTCATAATGTCAGGCCTGATCGATGTATGTAGCAGCAGGTTTAGAAATTCACCAACTGCAAATCAAATCCGGCTCAAGAATCGTTTCTAGAGATGCAACACTGACTTGTATTTTATCAAAAAAACATCAAGAACACGTCCTGAATGCAGTTGTAAACGTGATTTATTGACAAGAACAGCCACCATCAGTCTCGTCTTCATTTTACAACATAGATATCATGCGGTGTTATACCCGACGGCATACAATAATAATCTATACAAACATACAGCTTCTATACAGGATGTCTGACACTGCTCACGTATGTACAGTCCGTCCTCACAGAAACATGGAGGAAGGACACACTTTCCGCCGGAGCAGCTCGCCGTGAAGCATCTCGGATGGTTGCCGTGGAAACCCACAACCTCCACCTCTCCTCGGTCACGCTGTTTCCAGGGCAACCGTCCGAGATGCACCGAGTCGACTGAGCTACACGAGTTTCTGCTTCTGGTTCTGCGATCGGAGAAAAATCTGGACAGTTAATACAGAGGATGGTCATCATCATCATCATCATCATCACGACACCAGAGAACTGAATAAAAAAAGAAAATAGGCACTGATTCAAACACAAAACATGTCGGGCTTCGTTTCCATCGACTGCTCAAACCTGGTGGATCAACTTCTCATTAGCTAGAAAGCCAAAATACTCAAATCGTGGATCTTAAAGCCGCATCAGCTGATGTTTTTGTTGCTGATAAATTAGCTTTTAGTTCTGTTTTGGTCTCCACCACCCCTCGAGAAATGGATCTTTACTGCAAACAAAATGAAGATCAATAATATACGCAACTGTAAAAATAATTAGTTTGCAAGTAATGAGTTTTTTAATTCTATCTGAAATTCTTTTTTGCTTCATGTTTAAGAAGTTTTCTTTGATCAGTTTAACACAAATCTGACTCCGTAAATCTTTAGCCGCTAAATGCTAAACTACATTAGCCGGCTAGTTTCTGTTTAGCTTTTAAGCTGCTTGAAATAAGGCTGATCTCTAGAACAACAGCTAGCTTAAATCATAATAAAATATGTATTATAATATAATAATTCACAGACCGCGCCCCCTGGTGTTCAATGAAAGGAAATGCATTTAATTACAAATGGATGCTAACTTCACCGCAGCTGCATGAGAGGCTATTTGAGGCTAAACAGTTTAACCGTCCAGTTTTATGGAATATGCACTTAGACAGGATCAATAACACACGGAGATAAACAAGAGAGGAGGTTTTTCTGCCCCACGTGGATCAGTTCAGGGAAATATTTTATGAATCACGACAGTCTGCTTGCTACAATCTAACTCTAAGCTGTCAAAGATGTATCAAACAAGTTAAATCACAAAAACTGAAGTTAAAAGATGTCTGTAATCTTGAAAAATTTACATGTGGGTAGCGTTTTTGTCTAGCGTGACCTGATATAACTAAGGCACATACAAAATGTAATATTTATATCACATTTTGCATTTTTATTTTAATTTTGGCAGCTGTAGAACCTCGACCATCTCTGTCAGGTTCTAACAGTTTCATACAAAAATGTATGAAACAAAGATAGTAATATTGTAAAAATGTAGATACTCCTAAAAGTCCAAAAATTTGACGCCAATGTCCACCATCTTGAAATATCTTTGCATGGCTAATGTTTTTTCTTTCCTAAAATAGCTCCAAAACGAGATAAACAAGCCAAGTTTTATACTTTAATGACAATTTTGATGATTTTTTTTCTTTTCCAATTTTGGCAGCTGTAGAATCTCTATCATCAACAGTTTCATACAAAAATGTGTGAAACAAAGTTGATATTCATGCATGGCTAACATTTTTTGGTCTACAGTGGCTAATGCTCATGCTAAATTTGATGCTTTATGACAATTTGGATAATTTTTTTTAGTCTCTTCTCCAAATTTGGCAGCTGTAGAATCTCTGTCATCAACAGTTTCATTTTAAAAACGTGTGAAACAAAGTTGATGTTGATGCATGGCTAGCATTTTTTTTTGCTAAAGTTGCTAATGTTCATGCTAAATTTGATGCTTTACGACAATTTGGATGATTTTTACAGTCAGTATTTTAACTTTTACAGCTGTAGAACCCCCAACATCTCGATTCTAACAGCAGAACCGGATTAAAGTTGTCGGATATAAAGTAACTAGCATCTCTAGGCTAACTTGTACTCTCCAGATTTGAGCGGTCGATGCAGAGGAAGCTGAAAGTGGACAGATGGACAGACTGCACAGTGAACCGCCCTCCTCCATCATCACACTCTGAATTGCACGGCGTCCTTCGGGCCTCGACGAACCCAGCGGAGGGTTCGTAGTCGTTTTGGAAGAAGAAAGTAAAAGCAGCAAAAAGAGAAATGAGGCACCTTCACAGTCAACAACAGCAGATTGTCATGTCTGGGGGTTAAAAATACACATTTATACTTTTATTTTTTTAAAAATCTGTCCTCGTCTGTGCAAAGAAACAAGCAGGTCCGGTTTAGTTTTTTTCATCCTTTGAAGCCTTGCAGGGGAATCAATGTTAATAATGTCTTTAACCTGAAACCTTCATGCAAGTCTCACGAAAATCTGTTGCTTGAACTCAACATTTTGGTCCAGAGGATGAAGGGAGAAGCAGGTAAAAACCTACTAATGTTACACGAGCAGCTACATTCTGCTACCGATCCTGCTTTAAATTCATGCAGAATTTCATTTCTAAATGTTTAATACTTTCTTAAGGTTTAACTTCAGTCATTAAACTCTCATACAGACAGCCACAGGTTTGCAAACTGGGTTCAAGATTCGTTTTTGAGCTTAAGAAAACTCATTGAGGCTAATTTATTTGAAACTTTCTGTACAATGGAATAAAAATCTGAAAATATTTAGCTTTAAATTCAACAATATTTCCAAGAAAAGTCAACAGAACTTGGATTTAACTTAAAAGGAAATGAAGAAAGTGTTGCAGTGAAGCTTTACTTGGAAATAAACTTGATATTTACAGCTACATACCGACTGATTTTTACAAATTATGAATAAAGTTTCCAAGAATTTAGCCGTAAAATACAGATCAAGTTTTACTCAAGTTCATGTTTCACACATTAACTGTTAATTTTATTAACTAATAAGGTTGTTATTAAATGTTTAATTTACGTTCCCAGAGCATCATTTTTCAGTTTTCAACACTAGGAAAGACAGTTTTAGAAGCTTAAAGAATGAAATGTTGTGTCAGCCATGTTAGCGCCGTGGATTCATCTGTTTCTGGTGGGTTTTTGTCTCTTTGTGGTCATTTTGAGTTTATTGTATGGTCGTTTTATGTCTCTATAGTTGTTTTAGCCATTTTGTAGTCATTTTTGGATCTCTTTCTTGTTGTTTGTCATTATTTTGATGCTTTTTGTAACGCTTTTTAAAATGATTTTCAGTGTTTTTGTGGTTATTTTCTGTCTCTTTATGGTCATTTTATGTCTCTAATTGTTTTTACCATTTTGTAGTCATTTTTGCATGTCTTTGGAGTTGTTTGTTGTTATTTTGTACTATTTTGGTCTTTTTTGATGATTTTAAGTCTTTCCGTGGTTGTTTTTTGTCTCTTTATGGTCATTTTGTGTGTCTCTATAGTTGTTTTGGTCTCTTAGTGGTCATTCTGAGTTTTTTTTGTGGTCATTTTATGTCTCCGTAGTGGTTTTCTTCATTTTGTAGTCATTTTTGCATCTCTTTGTAGTTGTGCTGTTAGCCTCTGTATGTTTATAGTGTCTCTTTATAGTTGTTTGTCATTATTTTTGATGCTTTTTGTACTGTTTTACTTTTTTTTGATGCTTTTAAGTCGTTTTGTGGTTATTTTCTTTCATTTCGTGGTCATTTTGGGTCTCTTTAGAGTAGTTTTGTGTCTGTCGTAATTTTGTGTCTCTTTATAGTTGTTTTGTCAGTCGTAAGTTTTTGATGTCCCTTTATAGTCATTTTATGTCTTTGTAGTTGTTTTCATCAATTTGTAGTCATTTTTGCATCTTTTTATAATTGTGTTGTCAGCATTTGTTGGTCTGTAGTGTTTTTTGATGCTTTTAAATCTTTTTGTGGTTGTTTTGTGTCTCTTTATACTTATTTTGGTTCTCTTTGTGGTCGTTTTGACACATTTTATACTGTGTTTTCATCTCTTTTTGGTGATTTTGAGTTTTTTTCTGGTTAATTTGTGTTTGCTTGTGGACATTTAGTCGATTTGTCTCTGTTGTTACTTGTGTAGTCTTCTTTTGTCTGCTTGTTGTGATTCTACATCTCTCTCGTTAGTCTTTATAAGTTTTTTTTGTCTTCTTTTTGTCTTTGGTGGTTTTAAGTTATTTTGTGGTTGTTTCGTATTTCTGTAGGTGTTTTTTTTTAAAATCACTTCGTGGTAATTTTGAGTCTCTTTGTGACCATTTCCTGTCTCTGTCCAGTCATTTTGCATCAGTTTATAGTTACTTTTGTCAATCTATGTAGGTTTTTTGTGTCTCTTTGTATTCCTTTAGCTTGTCTTTACAGTTGTTTTGTGACTCTTTGGTCATTTTAAGTCTTTTTGTAGTCCATTTGCATCTCTTTGTAGTTGCTTTGTATCTCTTTGGTCATTGGAAGTCTTTTTGTAGTCCATTTGCATCTCTTTGTGTTTATTTTCCTATCTTTCTAGTTGTTTTTGTCATGTTTTTGTGTCTCTTTCTTGCTGATTTGAGTGTACTTGTGGTCATTAGATTGGCTCCTTCCATAAACCATCCATGCTGATCAGCTACAGGAGGATAAATTAGTAAAAACTTCACACCTCCTGTCATTTCATCTGGTTTAGTTTCAGACCAACAAACACTGTTCAGACTCACACAGCTGCTAACATGGCTGATGAACCAAACTGTCTCTTATTACTGATTGAAGCTCTGGTTGCAAACCAAGAATTTTAATGTTATTAAATTAACTTTATCTGGCTCTGCAGAGCCACCAAACAGCAACGGCACAATCAGAAACCCTGAAACTCAAATTTAAACACTTGAATATGTGATTTAAAAGCAGTTTAATGGAATAAAACCATCGGGCTGCTCTCACTGCTGCTCTGCTGAGCTGGATTAGTTCGCTTTTAGCACCACTTCTTTATCTTGTCGGTTATTTTCATCTGTTATAATTCAGCTGCTGCGTTATTCTATGATAATAAAAACATGTCGGAGCAGTAAAATTGATCTGCAGCTAAATTTCACCAGCCAGATGTTGATAGAAGACGTCAGATTTAGGTTTAAATTTAGCTAAAGTGCAGCTACTGTGTTGTGGCTTTGCAGGGCAGAGGAGGTTGTCTGAGAGGTTTAATATCTACACATAGTTACATGTAAGTCATTTCTGCTTATAAAATAGATATTTGTGTTGGGCTTACATCATGTCGTTCGCTCCCATCCATCCGTTCGAGGTATTTATGATACTGAGACGTGGCCGAAGGAAGGAGAAGCTCGCTGTATCACCGGATGCAGCTGCAGAAACAAAGAATCCACCATGCAGAGGAGATATATATCGGTGGTCCAGTCGGTGTAAGACCAGGCTTCCATGCACGTAGTGAGGTTCACGGTGACGACGTCACTCGATGAAGATGTCTTCAGTGGGACACGAGTAGCCGATGTGCTCCTTGTAGAACTGCTGGAACGCCCTCCTGAGGAAATAACAAGACGAGAACATGGAAGAATTGTTTTATTCACACTTAGAAATGTCCTTATTTTTGAAAGAGAAGCATTTTTTTCAATGAAGATAACATTAAATGATCTATCTTTAGCGTTATTGTTTAGTTATTACTCAGTGATGAAAAAATGTGAAGAGTTTTTCTTTTTAAATGTTACTTTATATTTAGTTTGAGTGTCGAGTTTGTCATGAAAAATAGTTTTAAACCGACTGAACCAGCTGTTATCTTTTAAAAATGCATCCAAAATTACACCAAATTACCAAATTATTATTGGATAATTACACCAAATTATCCAAAATTATAAATGTATCAGCGAGAAACTGTAAAAACTGAATAAAATCAACTCATCATATAGTTAAATCAGGAATCGTATCCAAATCTAAGCTAAAAATCATGATGTTTCATTTAAAACCAGCAAAGTTCACCAAAAATAAGCAGTTTGCACTAGATTCTGAATAAATGAGTTGTTGGTTGAACTGCAGGTTGTGCTTTTGAGCTTTGAAGCAAAAATCTGAGTTGAAAAATATTAAGAATATGTGGAGCCATCATTTTATAACAGTACTGTGTGCACTTGGAAAGATTTTGCAGAAACTAACTCAGTTTTAGTTTTTTGTTTGACAATTTTTCTAAATAATTTATATAATTCTAACTGTCATTCTGCACATTTCTTCATTCTCTCTCCTTCTTCATGGTTGTTCTGTTTCCATGGAGCTGCAGGACTTTAGATTGTGGTGAAAAATGAACCTACAGTGAGTAAAAATGTAACAGGAGCAAAGAAACACCCAGAAACAGTTTAAGATTTTCTAATCCAGTCGTATTTTAATGCTCTTGGATGGAACTTATGGCTGTCAATCTGTTATGAGGCTCAGAAATGATGGAAAAAATAACATAAATGTACTTCAGAGGGCCTGGAACTCTGGAAAATATTCATAGCATGAAGGTAAAACTTAAAAATAAATATACTAAAGTTATGATACAGAGAAAAATAATTGATTCTGAGGAGGTCAGGTGGGAACTTTTATCAGGTTTGGTTGATTTTATGTGGAATAATTTGAGATGTGTGACCCTTTAGTAGCTGCAGATTGAGCCTGAAAACATGTAGAACCTGAAGTTTAACAGAATAAACAGTGATCAGAGCAGTTCTCACCCCACAGACTCAGCCAGAGGATGTAATGTTGTTTCTGACATCAACACGTGGCAGGCGAAGCGCTGCTGGTCGGGATGTTTGGTGATGAAACCAAAATACCTGCAACAACAACAACAATATAAAACAACAACAACAGAAACAACAACATGTATTTACTGAGGAAAACCTGAAATTTACATCTGATTCTTTAAACTAAACACCACAAAATAGACACATACAATAAGTAAAGTTATTAATTTAATAAGTAATTCATTTATTAATATTTATAATATTCGTTGGACTCACTTGCTGTGTTTAGGATGACAGCCGCAGAATGAGATGTTCTTCAACTGGAAGAAATGGAAACACTGTTCGCCCTGATGGAGACACAAAGACGTGTAAAAGGTTAAATAAACTTTGACTTAGTTGGCTTTATTAATAAAAATAAGTTGATACAGCAGCATGGATATTCAATAAAGGAGTAAACAACAAGATAACACAGAATATTAGGGTATAAAATGAAAATTAAATTGAATTAAATTAAATTGAAATGAAATGAAATTTAATTAAAATGCAATTAAAATAGAATAAAATGAAATCAAATTAGAATAAATTAGAATAAAATGAAATAAAAAATAAAATGAAATAAAATCAGATTAATTTAAAATAAATTAAATAAAAAATACAATTAAATAAAATTAAAATTGAATGAAATTCAGTTAAATTAAAATAAAATTAAATGAAAAAAATTAAATTAAACTAAGTTAAAAATTAAATTAAAATAAAGTGAAATAAGATTCAAAATATATAGAAAATATAATATAGAAAATCAACAGAATATACAGGAGTGACAGTATTTTATTTAAAACATTATACAGAAATGTGCAAATGAGAATATGCTTCATTAAAAAATACTAAATAGAAAATTCTAGAGTCATATAAATCTGTAATCCTGGATTATTAATAATCCAAATGACCAGAATAACTGCAAAAAATTGAGATAAAACAAAATATTTTAAAATCAAACAAATTAATCGTTATTTTTCCTTTATTCAGAATAATTAGTCCACAATTAACTGTGAAGAAAATGCAGAATAATAAATGTAAAATGGAGACAATGCTGCTTATTAAATAGAAAATGTAATTTTAGAATTCCTTTTTTTTCTTCTTTATATATATTTACAGGCAGATTATTCTGAAAAATAAAATTGTAAATGTTTATTTGTCATTTTCTATATCGATGTAACTTTCAGCTTTGGGTAAAATCAATCTGGACAGATGAATTCACCATCGCTTTATTTATTAATATTATTTGGATGTTTTCTTATTTATTTGGGTGGATTTTAAATGAAAGAAAGTTTACAAAAAATAACATAGGTAAATGTAAATCTGAGTATATAAATACAACCTGGGAAACAACAACTATTAGACCACGTGCTGTTTACTTTACACAACATTAATAATTTAGTGTGAGTTGTTAAATATTTACAACATCTTCTAAAGACATAAAAAAAATCTCAATAAATGCAATAAATTATGTTGTAACTGGCTCAATATCATCATTAACACAACCTTCAAAAGAAAACACGGTGTTGTTAAACTAATAACTGCCAAAGATGAGGCAGAAAACGTTGGTTGTGGTGGTTTAATCATCATTTCTGAGGCTGTGTGAGTATTCAGAGCGTTTATTTACCCTGTGAGCAGAATGACACTGATCCTGGACGCTGATCTTCACTCCTTTAACGCTGACTTCCAGAACACAAGCTGACGGAGGCTGACCTGCTGATCGCCTGTTACAAGCTACCTGTGGACGGAAATCATCGACCAGTCAGTGTTTCAGGTATAAATACTACAGTCTGAGTAGTAGAAAGTACTACGTCTCAGAAAAAGACGTTCAAACAGACAGTTTGAGGGGTCTGGGGTGCATTTTGAACTCATTGTTATCATTATTATGTTTTTTTACACCCAAAAGTAACAAAAAATAGTAGATATTATTATACATGTTCCTAAATTTAACATTTTTTTTACATTTAGGCAAATAGTGTTCTTGGCATTAGTGTCGAGAGTCATTTACGAACAATTCTCACAACAGAAAATCAGACATACAAACCTAGTCTCTAAAACTTGCATAAATATCTTCAGAATAGTTCAAAAGAGCTCTATAATTTATATCCAAATGCAAACTATAAGCTAAAATAATTTCTCTTTGGATAATTTTTGAAGCATTTGTGATGAAAACAGCACAACTTTAAATGATGCTTTTAATCCATTTTATACTTTTTTGTGGACATATGTGTAACAGCTGATTGGGGTTGAATAATTTTCAACATTACATCTGGACATCCCTAATTTTAGCACGTGTATACCGTCATATTTTCACTTTGTGGTGACCTGCGTCTGTATTTTTGTACCTTCTGCATGGCAGCACTCAGCACGTCGTTGCCGGTGTGGATGGGGACCTGAACTGAACCCAGAAATCTGACCATGAACTTGTCCGTCCATCCGTCTGCCTGGACTGTGAGAGGATAGAACAAAGATCGTGTTACCGCTGACGACGCTGGATCCTGTTTGGACAGTGAATCTGCTGCAGCCTACCCTGGTTCATCTCTCTGGGCACCCTGACGGCGTAGAAGGCGGGGAAGATGCCGGTGGCTCCGGTCCTCATGTTGTAGCCCTGACACCACAGATCCTCGGACTGGGTCAGCATCAGAACCGGGTCGTCCGTCTCCAGGTAGAGCTCATCAGCGTGACGGGGGACGAACCTGAAACACAGACCAGAGAGAAGATTAAGCTTTAGCTTCACATGTTCATATCCACACGTTACAGTTAGCGTGTTGACGTGTTCTGACCTGTAGACGGCTCTGTGGCTCTGCTGCCTCTCCACACCGTCCAGAACACAGGAGAACATACCGAAGGAACCGGCACCTGGACCACACACAGTTTTAATCAGATCACATTTATTCATATAGCACACTAAACATAATTAAAAATAACAAGAAACATAATTTAAAAATACAAAATAATAATAAAAATTATTGAAAAATTGGATTAAAAAAGAAAAATATAATATACTATAATATACTATAATATAATACTTTTGCACTGACATTCTTGCACTGCACATCTTTGCACTTTTAAACTTTATTTTTATTTTTTCTGTTAAAAATTTTTTTTTCACCCTTGTATATATTGTAAATAAAGCTGCTGTAACAACGTAAATTTCCCCTGGAGTGGGGAGAAATAAAGAACTTTATCTTTATCTTATCTTATAATATAATATGAAACATAACATAAAAAAATTAACAAAAAGCTAATTAAATAAAAAAGAAATTGGAATAAATTAGTCAGATTAATATAAACATATACAAACATCCCTAATATAAACATTGGTATGTCTTGGCTTCATATTTAAATTAGTTAATATTCAAACTGAAAAATATTGTAGCATTGCAGCCTTAGTATGTATTATAGTCATACAGTATTTTTGTAGGGTTTTAACTGTTAATATATAATTCACAACATAATCAACACTGCTGAATCTTAACCTCAGTATTTAAACTTGTTAGGTTAATTTATAACACCAATATTTTTATTTTGTATGTTTTTTACCGGAAAATACTTTGGTGCTGTTGGATTTAAAATAATGTGACTTTTTTTGACTAAAAACCAGGAGCAGACCAATGTTATTGGACAAGCAACAAGAAAAATATGTGCAAAAAAAGCAAAAAAACTGAATAAAAAATTATAAATTCCTAATATAAAACAAAATAAAAATTCTGACACACTAAAAACCAAAATCACAACAAAATAAATATAAAATACTGAAATATTTGTTTCTTAAATGTCGGTGGACTTACAAGGAGCAGGTTAAAATGTGTATTTTATGTCATATTTGTCCTTTAAAATCAAAATCAAGGTTGAATGATTTTTACAGAATATTAAAGTTTAATGTAAAATTCTGACTATCATCATCCAAAACCAGTAGATGCTGAAAAGTTATCCAGAGCTAAATGTGCTCTTTTCCTAATACTGCAGTAATATGAAGCTAAACGTTCAGGAATCCCACAATGCCTCTCACCACTTCTGCTGTTTGTACTGATATGCCACTGGTGGCCAACAGAGGGCTGATTTCAAAACATTTTTCAAGCAAACTGTTCATTTTTTTTTTGTTTAAAAATAAGCAACATCTATTTGGAAAATGATTATTGCTGGGGAGGGAAATTCTGCAGGAGCTTAGTGCAGTAATTTGTCTCCAGAAAGCTCCTCTGCTGACTGAAACTTATCCGTTGTCCTAAAATCTGATCTGAAAAGGGCGATTATTGTGTCACGCCAAGCAGAATCAATCAGCAGCTGGGTTCAGGATTTCAGCCTCTTTCAAACTCAATCTGAGAGGAGAAACTAGAAGTAGAGGAGCTCAGCTGGACGTCAGACACCGCCAGTCACTGCTTTATCTATGAATCTGAACACTCTAGTGACATTTCACTGCAACCACAGTAGAACTACATTCAACTGTTCTGTAGCTGCTCGACTACAGAAGGCATCATCTTACAAAAAGAAACTCAACTTTCAACCGCCTCAGCATGTTTGTGTGCAGGTTACATAATGGTCATTTGATACAAAATCTACCAAATCTAAAAAAAAAAGGTTCCCATCTGACATCAGAATCATTATTTTTTAGCTACAGCAACATTTATATATTTAATGAATCCATGCAAAGTTAGACCTTCATACTAAGAATATTTCCAGAGTTCCAGGCCCTTGAAGTACATAGAAGGGGGTACAGATTTATCATTTTAAAATGGACTTTTCCTATAATTTTTGAGCCTCAAAATTCATCAATACAGCAGATAGACAAATGACATTTTCAGGGCTGAAAGTCTTAAAGACTGTGACACCTACAGTGGATGTAAACCTGATTTGGTTGCATTTTTATTTTTTTTTTTTTTTTTACCAGAACTCAAATGTGTTATTCAGCCCTGAAAATGCTGAATTAGATTCAGATTTAGATTAGATGAATTCCCAAATTACATGCTTACCTGTTGATAGTAGCCAGTTCAGTAGTAGAAGCTATAGAGGTACAATTTCTACATCCGTTTATATGCAGATGACACTAATCTCTATATGCAAATTCAAAAGCCTCTCTTAAGATCACTTAAAAAAATGTGCAAATAAAAAACACTTCAGATTTTCAGGACTGAAAGTCTTAAAGATGGTGACAGTGGATGTCAGTGGATGTAAACCTAATCTGATTGCAGTCTTTACCTGAACTCAGATGAGTTTTCAGGCCTGAAAATGGTGAATTAGATTCAGAATTACATTAGATAAATTCATGAATTAGATGTTTACCTGCTGATACTAGCAAATTCAGCAGTAGTAGCTACAGAGGTATGATTTCTACATCCGTTATATGCAGATGATACTCATCTCTATATACAAATTCAAAAATTTTTCTTGAGATCATTTAGATTTTTTTTGTGCAAACAAAAGAAAACACATGACGTTTTCAAGGATGAAACTCTGATTGTGACACCTGCAGGGGATGTAAAACTGATCTGGTTGCAGTTTTTACCAGATCTCAAATGTGTTTTTCAGCCTTGAAAACGTCATGTGTCTATTTGCTTTACTGATGAAGTTATGCGGCTCAGAAGTTATGGAAAAGGTCCATTAAAAAGTGATAAATCTGGAAATTTGTGTCAGTTTTGCATCTTTTTTAGTGAATTTGCAAATTTTGTTAATTTCGCCCATTTTCGTATTGATATTGTTTTGATTTTTCATTGTTTTGTGGTAATTTTGTGTATTTTTGTATCTTTATATGGTGATGTATCTCTTTCTTTAATTATTTATTTTGTCCCTCTGTAGTCATTTTGCATCTTTTTGTGGTGATTTTGCATCTTTTTGTGGTATTTCGGGATATTTATGTGATCATTTCCCCCTCCCTTTTTATGATTTGTTTGCAGTTTTTGCCAAAACCTAAATGTGTTTTTCCTCCTAAAATGTCATTTGTCCATCTGCTGTACTGATGAAGTTCTGAGGCTCAGAAATTATGGAAAAAGTCCATTAAAAAGTGATAAATCTGGATCCACATCTATGTACTTCAAGGGCATGGAAAATATTCATAATATGAAGGTAAAGCTTTGTTGGCTTCATTAAATATACTAAAGGCTGTAACATGTCTCCAAAATTCCTGATAAACAGTAACAGACAAATAGTAAACTTACAGAAAATCAATTTGCCTTGACTCAGGACTGCACAAGTAAATACCTTTCTGGGTTTTTTAAACCATGTGAAAAGAAAAAGTAATGATTAGCTCTGGGATGCTACTACATGAGTGGAACAAGCGTTGTGCTAAGATGTATGACAGAAGCCTGAGTTAAATTTGTTTCGATTATCTGATTTAAAAGAATATTTCAATATAATACTCACCAGTGGCACTGTAATTACTGCTGTTGTTGTTGCCGAACAGGTTGAGGAACTTCCTGCTTCTGGGAGCTCCGCCTCTTCCTCCATTAGATTCGTCTTCCTCTGAAGTCGTGGTTGATGTCACCTTGGACTGTTTGCAGATTCTAGCTACAACCTCCCTCCTCCTCTTCACCTCCTCCTCCCG
Source organism: Amphiprion ocellaris (assembly GCF_022539595.1). Taxonomy (NCBI): domain Eukaryota; kingdom Metazoa; phylum Chordata; class Actinopteri; family Pomacentridae; genus Amphiprion; species Amphiprion ocellaris. The sequence continues at coordinate 36,854,922 of NC_072768.1, forward strand.
CCTCCTCTTTATATCCTCTTCCCTCCTCTTCTTCGCCTCCTCTTCCTCCTTTCTTCGCTTCTCCTCCTCTTTCCTCCTCTCTGGAAACAGAAAACAAGGAGCGGATAAACTGAGAAATTCATCTGGACAGTGGTGTTCCACAAGGCTCAATACTGGGTCCTCTACTGGTTTCTCTTTTATGTTAAATCTTAATACAGAGGAATGATATCTACATCTGTTTATATGCAGATGGCATTCACCTCTATATACAAATCCTAAAACCTTTCTTGGATCATTTAAATTCATTTTTTTTGCAAATAAACATGGAAAGGCATCGACAAAAAAAACACATGGAATTTATCAATTATGTCCAACAACACTGTGATCATGAATTAGATGTTTACCTGTTTGATACTAGCCAATTCAGTAGTAGAAGCTACAGAGGTATGATTTCTACATCTATTTATGTGCAGATGATACTCATCTCTATATACAAATTCAAAAACCTTCCTGAAGATCATGTACATTCTTTGTGCAAATAAAAAAACTATTGAATAAGAATCAACAAACAAGCAAAAATCATGAAAAATATCATGTTGAAGTCAAAACTAAAAGGATGTGTGCAAATATACCAAAACTCTGACTCTGAATTCGATGTTTATCTGTTTATATAACTGTTGATGCCAGCCAGTTCAGTAATAGAGGTGACAGAGAAATGTTTGTATGCAGATGACACTCACGACTATATGCAAGTCAAATTATTTTTTTAAATCATTTAAAATACATTTTTGTGCAAAAAACATTAAAAAGTAATCAATATATCATGTTGAAGCCAAAATTAGGAACATATGTGCAAATATAACAAAAATGTTACCATAAATTAGATCTTTATCTGTTTATCTAACTGCTAGCCAATTCAGTAATTGCCTACATAGGAATAATGTCTGTTTATATGCAGATGACACTAACCTCTACATACAAATCACAATTTTTTTTAAAAATCCCTTTAAAATGAGACCCGTCTCAATTATTTTTTTTTATTCATTAGTAATTATAGGATCATTGGAAATTGGAAACCCATCGATTGTTTCTTTTTTTTTTACAGTTCCTGACTCAAATAAATTTTGACATTTTGACATTTTTTAAAAAGATGACATGCATTTGAAATTAACTCATCGGCTTTGGGTTCAGAGGGTTAATCACCAATGAAATGGCTCAACAAACACTGAAATATTTCTGTTAAGTTTGCAAATAATGACCATTTTTTTGCTTATTAAATTTATTTCAAGTAAATATGTCAGAAAATAGTGAGAAATGTCTGTTATAGTTGCCCATGTGCCCAAATAAAGTCTTCAGATCTCTTATTTAGTCCTAATAAAAAAGTTTCAGTTTAGGGTCACATATGATGAAGAAAAATATCAGATTAGTACATTTAGGAAGCTGGAACCAGTAAATATTTTAGTTTAATTATCGAATTAGTTCTCAAACTTTGGTGCTCAGATCATCATAAACTGGAATAGTGATTGAATTTTTTGGATGTTAAAGTTTGCTATCTTTGTCACAAAAACCTTAAAAAGAAGGTAAACTCAGTTATTATTTATACAGATTTCAGATCTCTATATAATATGTGTTATTTAATTAAGATTTGATGTGAAAGATGCTTAAGATGGCTTTCCATTTTTGGAATTTGAGAACTTAAATGCATCCTGGTTCATATAAATCTATGGTGCTGTGATGGTCATTCATTCATTCATTCATTTATTCATCATGTTGGACAGATATGTGCTCCTTCATGTTATTATCAGTCTTCATATTCACCTTGCTTCTTGGCCTCCTCGCTCCTCTTCCTCTCCTCCTTGTACTCTGGATCTTCCTCCTCATTGGCCGACTGGTAGACGGTCTCGGTGTCGCTGTCATCGTTGTGCTCGTTGTAACCGTGGAAACAGTCTTTGAGTTTGACCAGCTCCAGCTGAGCATGTTCGTCCACCACCAGCGTGTATTTAACCGAGTCGTAGTTCAACCCTGCTGCAGCTTCGCTCTTTGGTACAGTCCGAGCAGCCACACAGTCCACCACAGAGTTACCGACATCCATCTCCCCTTTCAACTCTGACTTGGTACAGTCCGTGTCTGCTTGGTCACCACCTGCGAGGGTCAGACCATCTGGGACGTTCAGGCAGGGAGTCGGGTCTCCCTCCCCATCCTCCTCGCTGATGTCTGGGTTGGTTCGGTGGGAGAGGGATGGATGCAGAGGTCCTGGGGGGGGACCCTCGGTGTCGGAGCTCAGAGACATCCTGTTGGACCCCCCCTCACTGCTGGACCGGGACAGAGCCGGGGGGTTGTCCTGGGTCCTGTCATGGTTTTGGCCTGAGAACACAAAATATGGAGCAACATTCAGCTCAGTTGGTGAATCATTTCATATCAGATTTTATAACATTTTTCAAGAAAACTGTTCTTTTTTGTTTAAAATTTGTAACATCCATTTGGCAAATGGTTATTGCTGAGGGAGGGAAATTCTGCAGGAGCTTAGTTCAGTAATTTGTCTCCAAAAAGCTCCTCTGCTGACTGAAGATAGCCTGTAAATTTATCCATGTCAAACAACATCTGTGCAAATACAACAAAATTGTGAACATGAATTAGATATTTACCTGTTTATCTACTGTAGTAGGAGCAGCAGAGGTATGATTTTTACATCCGTTTATATGCAGATGATACTCATCTCTATATACAAATTCAAAAACCTTTCTTAAGATCATTTAGATTTTTTTGTGCAAATAAAAAAACATTAAAAACAACAAACATAAAAAAATCATGTTAAAGCCAAAATTAATAGGATGTATGCAAATATACCAAAACTGTGATCCTGAATAAATCGTGACTGAAAGACCTTCCATTAAGGCCTCATGTAAACCAGCCGTCACTTTAAGCTGCTGCTCTGCAACACTAAGATTCTGATTTCATAACGTTACGTAACAAACTCAACAAAGACTTTAGTTAAAGACGACGGTTCAGCTGAGAATTCTGCTGTATTTGCATAAAATCTAAAGTCAGAGAGCAGAATAAGAAGAACAGATGTTTGCTTAGCTGCTTTTAAAATATCCGCTGGGTCCATGTTTCACTTCTTTCATTTTATTCAGGAGTTTCATAGAAACTTGGATTTCTTGTAGAGTTACACCACTCACTTAAATGTTGGGTCAGTGTTTAATTTAATCATGTTAGAGTTTAATTCTACAGCTTATAATATGGAAATGTTTTATACTATGCTGCATTTTACAAAGACATACAGTCTGTTGTAGTAAAATGAACGTAAGTCATTTTTCATTTGACGATAAGCTACACTACACTACGATACGATACGATGTGATACGCTATGACACGACGCCATACACTACAACACGCTACGACAAGACACATTACAAAAAGCTATGACATGACACAACAGGACACGCTACGACAAGACACGTTACAATACGCTAAGACATGACACGCTACGACAAGACACGTTACAATACGCTAAAACATGACAACACGACACGCTACACTGCGACACAATACGCTTCCACATGACACTACGCTACGACATGACACAACACAACATGCTACAACACGGCACGCTACAATGCACAACGACAGGACACAACATGACACGCTACAACAAGACATGCTACGCTATGCTACGCTACAACACAACACAATAAGCCTTCCTTAATCCCACAGTGGGGAAAATTTGCATTGCTACAGGGAATAAGTGCAAACATTTAGGAAATATTGGAAGAAAAATAATAAAATCAACCAAATATCTACACTACAGGCCAAAGGTTTGGAAGCATGATCAAATTTGTATAAAAAAAACTTGACAATTATCTAAACAGTCACTCATCAGAATAGATTTTTACTATAATTATTAGGTATCTATACTCTTGTTTCTTTAATCAGCTGTTTCTTTCCAGCCATTTCTGTGGTAATTTATCAGAGACATGGACATAGTTAAGATTTATTGGGATTTTTGTTTGCAAACTCTCAGAAGGCAAAGACCCTAAAGCGAATAATGCAAACTGTGATTTGTCTTTTTACCTTTGCACTCAAGTTGTGACTTTCGTTAACATTTATTCATCAATTGTCTGGTAATTTCAATGTATACTTAAAGATAAAGGTCCGCATCAATGAAAGCAAAGTCTGATCTTGCAGTAAGTACATCCCAGAATCCATAGAATTCATACTGGTTTTTAAGAAAGATGTTGTGAACAGAAACTCCAAGTTGGCTCCAAATGTTTGGCCTGTAGTGTAGTTATATGGTAGTTCAGATTGTCCAAATGTCTCTGGATGGAAATAATAATAATGCACATTTGCTTATGTGGTTTGGTAATTGGTTTAAAAAAAAAAGCAGAAAATGTATTAATAGAGAAATTGTTGTTAGTGCCAGCCCTTTGACTGTAATGTTCCTCCCTGACTCCTGCTGGTCTAAAGTCGACTCTGAAGCTGGTTCCTAACCTTGGTCTTGGTTCTTGTCCTGGTTCCTCGGTGCTACAGGTGTGCGTGGGACCACCATGGCAGGCAGGTAGACCTCCTGGTTGCTCAGCACATTGTTCAGCTTGTTGCCCGCTGCCCTGTTGCCTCCTTTAGCGCCTCCCTTCCCTCGTCCATCGGCCGCCCTGGCCTTCAGTCCGTTGGCCTCTCTGGGTCTCTGGTGTCCATTCCTGTCCCTGGACTTGGTCTCCTCACACAGCCGTCCTCCTCGTCTCTCCGCCGGTCCGTCCTTCCCTCTGACGTCCACATGACTCCTCTCTCTCATCGCCGTGGCTCCTCTCCCTCCTCCTCTTCCTCCTCCTCCTCCTGCTGCAGCTCTACGTTGACTCCTCGGGGTGCTGGAGGTCTGTGTCGCCCCGGACGCCGGTCGCTCTCGTGGTCGAGCTCGTGCTTCTGTGGTGGCGGCGGCCGGACCGTTGGATCTGGATCCGTTGGCCGTGGGGGGTTTTGGTGCCGGTCGGCGCTGAGAGGCCGGCCGGACTTTGTCCTCGGCCTTTGGTTGGACATCCGGAGGTGTTAGATCCCCTGACAAACAAACAAAGCATCAGATTATGTGTGAGGCAACCAGGTACAGAGTACAGAGGGATTAACTAATAAGCAGTTTATCCGGATCAGAGTTACAGCAGCAGAGGAAAAAACCCACACATGGTTCGTTTACAGCATTGTGTTTCACATTTGTCCTTTTATATCACAAATTTATATTCAAAATATGTTTAATTTCAAAACACTAACAGGGCAGGTGACATAAAAAACTGTCTAAAGCACAATAAACCAATGAAAACATTCATTATAACTTTAGAAATGTCACAAAAATGCCATTTTTACCTGTGTTCATACCTGTAATATGTGTATTTATACTTGTAATGTGTACATTAATACTTCTAATATGTGTGTTCATACCTATGATGTGTGTATTTATACCTTTAAAGTGTGTGTTCATACCTGTATTGTGTGTATTTATACTTGCAATGTGTGTATTTATACTTCTATTGTGTCTTCATACCTGGGAATGTGCATATTTATACCTACAAAGTATGGGCTCATACTTGTACAGTGTGTATTTATACTTAGAATGTGCTTTATTGTCATTGTACAACGAGATTGGAGCTTATACTTGCAATGTGTGTGTATTTATACTTGTAATATATGTGTATATATACTTCTAATGTGTGTGTTCATACCTGTGATATGTGTTTTTATACTTGTAATGTGTGTATTTATCCGTGTAAAGTGTGTGTTCATACCTGTGATGTGTGGGGAGGAAGAGTGGGAGTCCTTCCAGCTGTCCTTCTTTCCTAAAGAGTTGTTGTTGATGGAGTCCTGGACACACAAAACAGCAGTGTAAGACACACACTCACAGACACACACAAATTTTAATCTCGTTTTTGTGGCTGGTTTATGTCACTTTGTAGTAATTGTGTGTCCCTGTGGTTGTTTGGTGTGTCCTTGTGATCATTTTGTGTCTCTTTGCGGTTGTTTTGGATGTGTTTGTAGTTTTGTCTCTCTGTGATTGTTTGATGTGTTTTTGTAGTCATTTTGTGTATATTGGTGGTCATTTTGGTTTTTTTACAGTTGTTTTTTGTCTCTGTACGATTGTTTTTTGTGTTTTTGTGGTTGTTTTGTGTGTCTTTGTCATTATTATGTGTCTATTTCCAGTAATTGTGAGTCTCTTTGTGACTGTTTTGTGTGGCTTCGTGATCATGTCATGTCTCTTTGTGGTCATTTTATATCTTTTGTGGTCATTTTGTATCTTTCTGTGGTCATTTTGTATCTTTTTGCGGTCATTTTGTACCTTTTTGAGGTCATTTTGTATCTTTTTGTGATCATTTTGTATGTTTTTGTGGTCATTTTGTATCTTTTTGTGGTCATTTTGTGTCTCTTTGCGGTCATTTTGGGTGTTTATGCAGTTGTTTTGTGTCTGTACAATAGTTTTGTGTGTTTTTGTGGGGATTTTGTGTGACTTTGTGGTCACGTCGTTTCTCTTTGTGATCCTTTTGTATCATTTTGTGATCATTTTGTTTCTTTGTGTTCATTTTGGGTGTTTATGTAGTTGTTTTGTGTCTCTGTACGATTGTTTTTTGTGTTTTTGTGGTCATTGTGTGTCTGAACACACAACATGGAGTCTCATTCACATCACACCAGGTTACATGTTGAACCCTAGACTTCCGTACAATCCCTCCCTTTAGATGTAACCTAATCCTAACATTATCCCAACGTTGTTCCAACCTAAACCCTGCCTGCGTCTCCGTCTCGCTCTGATGACATCACTGCCAGGAAGAGGCAGCGGCGTCGACCAGGAAAAGAGCAGTCAGCCTGGATGTCACGGCAACCAGACAGAGCGCTGACTCACGCTGACATCCCATCATGCATCAGCTCTGCCTGTCGCACACCCTGTTGGGTTGCTATGGTTACAGTGTGTGTGTGTGTGTGTGTGTGTGTGTGTGTGTGTGTGTGTGTGTGTGTGTGTGGAGGGGAATGAAAGCCTCTCTGTCTGTATGAAGCTCATCCCTGTCTGAGACGACTGAGCTGCAGCGGAGGACAGAAACTGAGCCGTTAACCTCCAGTGTCACGACTGCTTTTACACTCATTCCACACTGAGGATGACATATGTAACTGTCCATCTAATAACTGCCATTAATACTTTAATTTATTTAAAAATAACAAACCAATCAGGCAGATCATTTAATAAATGTAATACTGTAGTACCTGGTTGTTCCACCAGGTGGAGCTTCTTCATGTTTAACCCTTGTATAGTCCTGCGGGTCAAAACTGACCTGTTTTAAGGTTTGAAAATGAGGAGAAAAAAAATTATTTTCACAGTGAAACTTCCGATGTCCACATTTTCAACATTTCTGAGAAATCTCTGAACATCTTTTGGGAGAAAAAAAAGAAAAGTTAAAAATGTTTCTTAAGAACATTCACATAAAAATCAACCAAAATCCAGTGAATTTCGCTGGATTTTGGTTGATTTTTATGTGAATGTTCTTAAAGAAAATATTAGAAGTTTTACTGATTTGTAATCACTTTAGATATTTTTAGGATTTTTTGGAAGATTTTTACTCATTTTTTGAAAATATTTACAAGAATTTTCTTGCCAAATTTGGGGGATTTTTTTAATTTATTTTTTTATTTTTTAAAATAAAACTTTTAAGGGAAGCTTTTAAGGAATTACTGGAATTTTCTTCCTGAAGGTTTTGCAAATTTTCTGAAATTTGGGAATTTTTTTTGCTGACTTTTTGGATTTTTTTCAGACAAAGAAACAATATTTTTTGGTCCTGGTAAATGAGGACAACAGGAGGATTAAAGAGATGGAGTTACAGGTGTGTTTGCTGACCGCCAGTAAGGATAGTGTTACGCTGTAATTATATTTAAACAGTTTTTGTTATTATTAGGCCATTTTTATACTTTTATATCCATCAGCCAGGATGTCAGGGTCAACTAGGTCGATCAAAACACAAATTTAATCATCTCCTCAGTGCGAGTAGACCCATCTGCACACTATAAAATGAGTATAAAGCACTGTTACCAATTTTTGCCATTTTGTGTCTGTATGTAGTCTATGTTGCTGGTAATTTTGTGTCTCTTAGTCGGCATGTTGTGTAAGTTTGTGGCCATCTGTGTGTCTTTGTGGTCATTTTGTGCAAATTGGGGGGCAATTTTTGTCTTTTAGTGGTTGTTTTGTGTGTCTTTGCGGTCATTTTGGTGTCTATTTGTAGCATTTTGTATCTCTTAGTGGTTGTTTTGTCTATGGTTAGGTGGTGTCTTCGCATTGTCATTTTGTGTCTGCAGTTTTCTTTACTTCTGTGGTTGTTTTGTGTATTTTTGTCTCTTTATGGTTGCTTTTGTGTCTTTGTAGTCATTTTGTGCACATTGGAGGTCAATTTGTGTCTTTTGATGGCTGCTTTGTGTGTCTGTAGTTGTTCTGTGTCTTGTTATGGAAATGTTGGTGTCTATTTGTAGAATTTTGTATCTTAGTGGTTGTTTTATGAGTTTTTGTGGTTGTTTTGCATGATTTGCTGCCATTTTGTGTCTCTTTGTGGTTATTTTGTGTGACTTTGCGGACATTTTGTGTGTCTTCGTGCTTGTCATGTGTAGTTGTTTTGTCTCTTTGTGGTCATTTTGTCCCTCTTTGAGAATGTTTTGTGTCTCTTCGTGGTTGTTTTGTTATGTGTCTATTTGTAGTAATTGTGTGTGTCTGTGGGTGTTTGGTGTGGTCTTGCGGTCATTTTGTGTGTCTTTGCTTTCGGAAGGTGTCTATTTGTAGATGTTTTGTGTGTCTTTGTGATTGTTTTGTGTCTCTTTGCAGTCATATTGTACCTCTGAGATTAATTTGTGAGTCTTTGTGGTCATTTTGTATCTATCTGTAGTTGTTTTGTGTGTCTTTGTGATTGTTTTGTGTCTCTTTGCAGTCATATTGTACCTCTGAGATTAATTTGTGAGTCTTTGTGGTCATTTTGTATCTATCTGTAGTTGTTTTGTGCGTCTTTGTGGTTGTTTTGTGTGTTTATGTGGTTGTTTTGTATCTCCTTCTGGTCATTTTCTGCCTCTTTGTGGTCATTTTGTGTCTATTTGTAGTTGTTTTGTGCGTTTATGTGGTTGTTTTGTATCTCCTTCTGGTCGTTTTCTGCCTCTTTGTGGTCATTTTGTATCTATTTGTAGTTGTTTTGTGCATCTTTGTGGTTGTTTTGTGCGTTTATGTGGTTGTTTTGTATCTCCTGGTCGTTTTCTGCCTCTTTGTGGTCATTTTGTGTCTATTTGTAGTTGTTTTGTGCGTTTATGTGGTTGTTTTGTATCTCCTTCTGGTCATTTTCTGCCTCTTTGTGGTCATTTTGTGTCTATTTGTAGTTGTTTTGTGCGTTTATGTGGTTGTTTTGTATCTCCTTCTGGTCATTTTCTGCCTCTTTGTGGTCATTTTGTGTCTATTTGTAGTTGTTTTGTGCGTTTATGTGGTTGTTTTGTATCTCCTGGTCCTTTTCTGCCTCTTTGTGGTCATTTTGTGTCTATTTGTAGTTGTTTTGTGCGTTTATGTGGTTGTTTTGTATCTCCTTCTGGTCGTTTTCTGCCTCTTTGTGGTCATTTTGTATCTATTTGTAGTTGTTTTGTGCATCTTTGTGGTTGTTTTGTGCGTTTATGTGGTTGTTTTGTATCTCCTGGTCGTTTTCTGCCTCTTTGTGGTCATTTTGTGTCTATTTGTAGTTGTTTTGTGCGTTTATGTGGTTGTTTTGTATCTCCTTCTGGTCATTTTCTGCCTCTTTGTGGTCATTTTGTGTCTATTTGTAGTTGTTTTGTGCGTTTATGTGGTTGTTTTGTATCTCCTTCTGGTCATTTTCTGCCTCTTTGTGGTCATTTTGTGTCTATTTGTAGTTGTTTTGTGCGTTTATGTGGTTGTTTTGTATCTCCTGGTCGTTTTCTGCCTCTTTGTGGTCATTTTGTGTCTATTTGTGAACATTTCTCTTGTGGACAGTGTTGGAGTTGACTAAAGATGTCCATCTATCATAGCCGTCTGATCTTGAAATTTTCATTGTTCCATGTTGATTTTAGCTTTTTGACCAATTTCACTCATTTAATTCCAGTTTAATCCAGTAGTTTAGTCTAACAAACTAAGTAAACTGTGTCTGAGATGAATCCAGTCATTAGTCGCGTCCACACTGTAGACTCCTCCCATTCAAACTGAACTTTATCGACAGGCGACAGACACAACAGATCAATGCAGCAGCTGCTGATGCTGCATTATTTATCCCCATCAGAGGACTGGTTTTAGAGTGGTTCCCTCCCAGTGAGTCCTCCTCATCCTCGACACATACCTGCAGGGAAACTACACACTACAACTGACAGACACACACTCGACTATTCAACATGGCTGCACTGTTTGAGCTCACAACAAGGAGGAGAGAGTTGGTGCTAATCTTGTGTATTTTTGTGGTTGTTTTGTGTCCTTGGTCATTTTTATGTGTCTTCATGGTCTCATTCTTAGTGGTCATTTTGTGTCCATTTGTAATCATTTTGTGTCTCTTAGTGGCTGTTTTGTGTCTTTTTTGGCTAAATTTCTGTGTCTTTGTGGTCATTTTGCGTGTCTGTGATTATTTTGTTTCTATTTGTGGTCATTTTGTGTCTTTGTTGCTGTTCTGTGCATCTTTGTGGTCACTTTGTTTGTGTTTATGGTTGTTTTGCATCTCTTAGTGACTTATGTCTCTTTGTGGTTGTTTTATGCTTATTTGTGCTCGTTTTGCGTGTCTTTGTGATTGTTTTGTATTTTTTCGTCATTTCTCTCTTTACAGTCATTTTCTCATTCTTTGTGGTCATTTTGTGTCCATTTGTGTCCATTTGTGACTCTTAGTGATTGTTTTGTGTCCCCTTTGGCTAAATTTATGTCTCTTTGTGGTTGTTTTATGCTTATTTGTGGTAATTTTGCGTGTCTTTATGATTGTTTTGGGGTTTTTTGTCATTTCTCTGTCTCTTTGTGGTCATTTTTATCATTCTTAGTCATCATTTTGTGTCAATTTGTGGTCATTTTGTGCCTCTTAGTGGTTGTTTTGTGTCTTTTATGGCTAAATTTGTGTGTTTTTGTGATCATTTTGTTTCTAATTGTGGTCATTTTGTGTCTTTGTTGCTGTTTTGTGCATCTTTGTGGTCACTTTGTATGTCTTTATGGTTGTTTTGCATCTCTTAGTGGGTGTTTTATGCTTATTTGTGGTCATTTTGCATGTCTTTATGATTGTTTTGTGTTTGATTGTGGTTGTTCTCTATGTCTTTGCAGGCATTTTGTGTCTATTTGTAGTCATTTTCTGTTTCTTACTGGTCATACTGTGTCTGTTCGTGGTCATTTTGCGTGTCTTTGTGATTGTTTTGTGTTTTTTGTTATTTCTCTGTCCCTTTATGGTCATTTTGTGTCTCCTAGCGGTTGTTTTGTTTCCTTTTTGCTAAATTTGTGTGTCTGTGGACATTTTGTGTGTCTTTGTGGTTGTTTTGTGCTTTTTTTGTGGTCATTTTGTGTCTGTTGCTGTTTTGTGTGGTTGCTTTGCATGTGTTTATGGCTGCTTTGTAGATATTTATGGTTGTTTTGTATTCTCAGTGGTTGTCGTATGTCTGTCAGTGTCATTTTATGTCAATTTGTGGGGTTTTTTGTGTATTTATGCTTATTTTCTGTCTCTGGTCGAATTGTGCTTATTTGTGGTCGCTTTGCATGTCTTTATAGTTGTTTTGTGCACATTTATAATTGTTTTGCATCCGTTAGTGGTTATTTTCTATCCCTTTGTGTTTTTTTTGTGTTTCCTAGTGATCATTTTCTGTCACTTAATGGTCGTACTGTGTTTGTTTGCGGTCATATTGTGTGTCTTTGTGGTCATTCTGTGTTTCTTGGTGGTTGTATTATGTCTGCCAGTGGTCGTTTTATGTTAATTTGTGGTCGTTTTGTGTATTTATGATTTTTTTCTGCCTCTTTCTGGTCATTTTACATCTCTGAGTGGTTGTTTTGTGTCTCTTTGTGGTTGTTCTGTGCCTCTTTGTCGATGTTTTATGCGTCTTTGCAGTCGAACATGAAAACCCCACACAGCGCGACACGCTCCTGGACACACACTGACTTTAGAAGTCAGAATTAGCAGATTAATTCGGGGTGGAGACGGTCAGAATCAGAGCTGACAGTGGGTTTGTGGGTGGGTTGATGTGTCTAATCCAGCTCCTGTGGCGAGTCCAGCTGGCGACCGGAGCTCAGCAGCCAATCACACGGCTCCACATCATCACAGCAGCAGCTTCGATTGATAAATGTTACGTGATTGATGACAGCAGGACGACGATCGATACAGATCTATGTGTGGGTTTCATTGTTACAGTGTACAGTGGTCCTGGATCAGTGTTACCTCACAGTATAAAGTACACAACGTTATACTTTGTACCTTGTACTGTAGTTGAAGTATCTAATTTTTCCTGTTAAAACACAACAACCAAATAAAGTTTGGATCCATCTTGTGTCTTTTTGTAGTTTTTTGTGCGTCTCTGCTGTCATTTTGTCTCCCTTTGTGGCCATATTGCATCTATTTGTGGTCATGTTCTATCCCATTGTTGCTTTGTTGTGTCTGTCATTGTTTTGTGTCTCTTTATGGATGTTTTGTCTCCTTGTTGTTTTTTTCTGTCACTTTGTAGTCATTTCCTGTCTTCTTGTGGTCATGTTGAGTCGCTTCAATGCTTTTTGAGTTTCTGTTGTAATTTGTTCCTCATTGTGGTTGTTTTGTGTCTTTTTGTGGACTTTTTCTGTCCAAATGTTGTTTTTATGTGTCTTTGTGGCCAGTTTGTGTCTTCTTGTGGTTGTTTCGTGGGTATTTGTTGCTTTTTGTGTGGACATTGTCTATTTAAAGCTTGTTTTTATGTGTCTTTGCGGCTATTTGTGTCTTCTTATGGTTGTTTTGTGTGTATTTGTTGCTTTTTGTGTCTTTTTTGGGGAATTTTCTGCTGTCCTGCTGTTTTTTGTATCTTTGTGGTTGTTTTGTGTCTCCTTGTTGTTTTTTTGTGTCCCTTTGCAGCCATTTCGTGTCCTCTTGTAATCACGTTGTGTCACTTCAATGCTTTTAGAGTTTCTGTTGTAATTTTGTTCCTCTTTGTGGTTATTTTGTGTCTCTTTATGGACATTTTCTGTCTCCTTGTTCTTTTTTGTGTCTCTGTTGTTGTTTTGTGTGTAAATGTTGTTTTTTTTATGTCCCATTGTGGATATTTCATGTCTTCTTGTGGTCATGTTGTAATTTTGTACCTCTTTGTGGTTGTTTTGTGTCAGTTAGTGGTTGTTTTGTTTTCTGTTTGTGGTTATTTTGTGTCTCTTTGTGGACATTGTCTAAATGTTGTTTGTGTATGTCTTTGTGGCCATTTTGTGTCTTCTTGTGGCTGTTTTGTGTGTCTTTGTTGCTTTTTGTGTCTATTTTTGGGCTCGTCGTCTTGCTGTTTTTTGTGTTTATGTTGTTTTGTGTCTATTTCTGATCATTTTGTCATCATTTTGTGAACATTTTCTATCTCTTAGTGGTCACATCGTGTCTCTGTCATTGTTTTGTGTTTCTTTGATCGTTTTGCGTCCCTTTGATGTTTTTTGTGTCTTTCTGTCATTGTTTTGTGTCTGTCTGAGGTCATTTTGTGTCTCTTTATGGTCATTTGTGCATCTTTGTGGCCATCTTGTGTATCCTTGTTATTTTTTCTGCCTTTTTCTGATCATTTTCTCTCTGATTACTCCCTTTTTGCTGTTTTGTGTCCATTTACAGTGGCTTTATATTAGTTTTTACATATATATATTGTTGTCCTTTTGTGTGTCTTTGTGGTCATTTTGCTTTTCCTTGTGGATGTTTTGTGTTTCTCAGTGGTTGTTTTGTGTTTCTCTGCAGTCATAAAATCTCTTCGCATCATGAAACAAGTACAAACAAAATACAAAGAGACCCAGAATGACCAGAAACAGACACAAAACCACCAACATTCTCTCCTATTAAACTGAATAATTTGTGTTGTGTATTACAGAGGGTGTATTTTTTCCAGTGTAGGTTTGCAGATCTTTCGTTCACACATGAGAAAGCCTTTGAAGCAGGATAACGGTGAGTCTTTAATCCACTGAGAGCTGCTGTATTAAAGGCAGCAGGTTTCTCAGCACGGAGCTCCTGTAGAGGCTGAAGTGGAGCCACATTAACCTTCTATATGTTCCTGTCAGCACATCGCCTTCCTGCATCACATTATAGAGCATCACTGACTGGTGAATGATCTGTTACAGCCATTAATGAGGACATCTTCACTTTAACACACACTGGACTGGGAGATTCTGGACTCTACTGGTACGAACCGACCCAGTAAACAGGATGCAGCTCATTTAAAGGGAAACACTGAGATATATACATATATATAAATATAATATATAATACTGCTGCCTCCACAGAACACTCATTACTGCACTCATACATGCCTGAGGGGACATGGAGCTACGCCACTGCTATCACTGTATCTGCACGTCTGCAATCTGAATACACTGAATACAGGCCCATTAAGATGGTGTTTTTGTGGTTCTTTTGTGTCTCTGTGTGGTCATTTTTCATCCCCATAAACACCACAGACAGTAATATTAGTAAAAAATGGGTTTGGGTGTTGTTGTGGGCTATTTGGAGTCATAACACCTTCCAATTAATAAATTACACTACTAGGAATTATTGTTATGCACAACAGAGCAGAGAGCAACTTTAATTAAACAGAATAATTAAATACATTTAAATATGTGATTTGAAGGCAGTTTAATCACATAAAATAACATAAATTCACTACAGTCAAAAGCTATGCTGTTTAGTTAGCATATAGCTTGGAAGTATTACCTCTTATGATTGTTTATGACGTGAATTTTTTCATTACTTTTTAAAAAAATTATTTTATAATGTCTTATTGTTATTGCCAATGTGAGGAACAGTCGCTTTGCATTTCACTGCAAATATTGTATGACCACGTGACAAAAAACTCTTAAATTCTGAATCTTAACATGCCAGTATGATCATGTAATGAATGAATTCCATTTGATGTGTTATTAAAATGTGAATTTGGAATAATCAGGATGGTTTTCTATAGAAGGAACTATTCTGTTTTACATATACTACAGGGATCATCTTTTAACAAGCTGTAAAACTTTGCTAATAATTAATAATTGTCACATAAAACCTAAACCTTACATAAAATCTAAAAACATTCACTGCAGCTTTCGCTCACCTCTACAAAGGACCTACTTTAATAAATAAATCATGAATGAAATACATTTAAATATGTGATTTAAAGGCAGTTGAACTACATAAACTCCCATAAAATTCACTAAAGTGCAAAGCTATTGTGCTAAGTTACCATTTAGCATTTTATCTTTTAGAAGGAACAGTTTAGTTGGTTTTCATTCTACAAAACAACTTTAGATTTAGCGTTTGTTTATTTATGAGGTTAAAAAGTTACTCAGATATTGGAGCACAAAACGTATTCTCAAATTCCATGAATAAACAGGGTTTAGCTAATCTCGCTTTAGCTGTTATCTTTCTAGCTGTGCTGCTGCTCTAAGCTAAGCTAGTTAGGTTTTAGCTAGTTAGCCATTAGAAGAACAAGTTTAGTTACTTTTCTTTATACAGCTTCCTTTATAATTTACTATTTGTCATTTTTATGTGGTTTTTCAAACAACAACAGACTCACAAAAGGTCACCCGAATAAGCCCTTTTGAAAGCCAGCTAGCCTAGCTTAATACTCATGGCTAACAATTCTAGCAAAAAATTTGTTTATCTACATTCTATGTTTAATGGAACTGAAAAAAAATGTTTTCATGCGCCAATATCTGAACCGCTGTGTTTGTTAAAGCACGAAAATACAACAAAAAGAAAAACTGTACAGTAGAAAGAAAATCTAGCTAAAGAATGATTAGCAAGAACTAATTTACCACCGTTCTGATTTAAAAATCAGTTTTGAAGCTCCAAAATATGAGTAACTGTGTTTGTTAAAGCCTAAATATGAAAAAAGTTCATTTTTAATTGCATTGTACAAAGGACTGTAACAAAGCTAGTCCTTTCGAAAGCTAATTAGCATAGATTGGTGCTTAGGGCTAACAAGGTAATACCTAAAGAAGAATCAGCAAAACCTAATTTACCACAGTTTTTGTGTTTCATAGGCTGTATAAATATGATTTGATGTTCTAAAATCTGAGTAATTGTGTTTGTTCAAGCATATAAATAAGACGGAAGCTAAATTTTAAATTGTATGGTAGAAAAAAAGTGACAACGCCAATCCTTCTGAAAGCTAATTAACTAGCCTATTAGCAGTGTAGCCATTGACTCAAGAGGATATCATGTGATTTTATGTCATTAAGCTGCCTCCAAATCCCATATTTCAATGTATTTAGTTCATTATTAATTCATTAAGTTAGCTTCTGGGCACAAATGGATGACAAAGCTCAAAAAGAAACTGAAAAAAGTGGCTAAATGAGAAAAGTGATAAAACTAGCCCTTGTGAAAGCTAACTAATTTGTATCTTAGCAGTGTAGCTTCTTGAGTGAATTTCATTTGATTTTATGTGATTAAACTTCCTTTAAATTGCATATTTTAATACATTAATGAGTTGTTAAGTAAAATAGCACCTTGGTGCAGATGGACAAAAGAGATGAAAAGGAAACATTGGAAAAAGAGGCTAAACTGGGTTTACTAAATCAAGCTCATTAGCTTTAACTAGCTCTTAACTAGGTATGTATTAGAAAGGCCTAGATTTGTAACTTCTCTTTTTAAAGCATAGTTTTAAATTTATTTTCAAGACAAAAGAACATAAATAAGACAAAAGCTAACACTTAAATTGTGCAGTAGAAAGAAAGACGACATTACTAGTCCTTCTTAAAGCTAAATAACTAGCATCTCAGCAGTGTAGATTCTGACTTGAGTGGATTTCACATGACTATATGTGGTTAAGCTGCCTTTAAATGACATATTTCAGTGCATTTAATTCATGCTTAGTTAAATATATTAGCTTCTTGGTACAGATGGACAACAGAGATGAAAAAGAAACACGAAAAAGAGGCTAATATGGGTCTGCTAAATCAGTCTCATTAGCTTTAACCAGCCTTTAGCGAGTTAGCTATTAGAAAGGCCTAGATTTCTTACTTCTCTTTCTAAAGCATTATTTTAGCTTCATAGTTTTGAATGGTTTAAAACAAAACTGCTGCAAAAAAACAAAGCTAAACCTTAAATTATATTTTCAAAATAAACAGAACTAGTCCTTCTGAAAGCTAACTAGCCTAGCTTAATGCTTTCGACTGATGACATATTAGCTAAAGAGGCATTAGCAAAGCTTAATTTGTGCACACTTTTTTGTTTTATATAAGATATAATAAAAAAATAGACAAAATAGAAGGAAAATAGAAATAGAAAGGGAAGTGACACAAGTAGTCATTTTGAAAATGAAACAACTAGCATCTGAAGAGTATCCCAGTGTAGTGAATTTCATGTGTTTGTTTTATTTGCATATTTCAGGGTATTTAATTCATGATTAGTTAAATAAATTAGCTTCTTGGTACAGATTGACGACAGAGCTGAAGACTAAATCAGTAAAAAAGACAGTAAATGAGCTGAAGAAGCGAGAAGCTGTTTGGGTTTTCCTTCCTATTTTAACATTTGTACTGTTTCTGTCTCTGATAAAATACTGACTTTTAAGGTGAAATATTTAGATTTTGGAAGGTGAGACTTCTAAAATCATATTCTGGCCTTGACCAAATGTGTAATCGTGTATTTTCTGTCTTTGTAGGTCTGCCCTACATTAAACACACTTGTATATATTTCACAAGATGGCAGTAGGGCTCCTATTAAACAGCAGAATCAGGGTCAATCCCTCAGCAGTCTGTCCAAGTGTCCTTGAGCAAGTCACTTAACCCCGGGGCTGCTCTGCCGCCGACGCTGCCGCCACACGATCCAGATTGATTTCTGAATATTGACAGACTAAAAATAGGTGTTTGCTGAGAAACCTGCGAGAACAAACCGGTCGCTGTTGACTGGAGCTGCAGCATTTTCAGATCTGACCCAGTGCCAGCTCACAAACACACCCAGCCAGCCTCATCCTGAACGCTGGATCCTCCCAGGAAACACACACACACACACACACACACACACACACACACACACACACACACACACACACACACACACACACACGGTAACCCAGTTATTCCTCCAGGATCCACCCAGGACCTCGTCGGCCCACGGGGGACGGACCAGCATCCCTACCTGGGTGCCGGCTTGTGGCAGCTGGGGGAACAGAGCCAGGGTGGTGGGTCTCTTTGGTCGATATTTATCCATGACAGCTCAGGTTGATGCCCCTCTGACAGGCGACAGCTTCCTCCCTCCTCCTCCTCCTCCTCCTCCTCCACCACCTCCTCCTTCTCCTCTTCTCCTTCCTCTTCTCCTCCTTTATGAAACCTCCTCGGCTCGGACTAGGCCTCCCCCACCCTCCTCTGCCTCCCTCTCATCCCCGTCTTCCTCCTCTCTCCTCTCAGCATCGATCAGCTCTGAGCTCTTCCTCTGGACACGCCCCCCTCCACTCCCTGGCCGCGTGCTGATTGGCCGGCCGCGGTGTCACATCATCAGCATCATCGTCCTCGTCCTCATCCTCCTCGTCATCACCGTCGCCGTCGGCAGCAGCAGCATCGTGCTCCTGGCAGCAGCAGAGAGGCGGCAGAAGGAGCAGAGAGGAGGGAGGTGCTGAGCAGAGATGGAGTGAACGAGGAGGAGGAAGTAACAGCCGGCCAATCAGAGCCAAGCATGACATCATCAGCTGATCTGCCCCGGTGCTTTCTGAGTTAAAGCTAATAAACACTGAGTGTGTGTGTGTGTGTGTGTGTGTGTGTGTGTGTGTGTGTGTGTGACCCAGTGAAATAAGATTAGACAGCAACATGGTGAGACAAAAGGCCCAGACAGCAAACCAGTTTAACCAGTCAGACAGACACCAGTCAGTCAGCAAATCTGTCAAAAACCAGTTTAACCACTCAGTAAACAAACCAGTCAGCCAGCAAACCAGTCAGTTAATAAACCAACTAACCACCCAGTAAACCAGTTAATCAGTAAACCAGTCACTCTTTCTAGCGCTCTTTCAGCGAGTCCCAAAACCAGTCAGTAAATTAACCAGTTCTTCAACCAGTGAACCAACTGGTCACCAGTTTAACCAGTCAGTCAGTGAGTAAAGCAACACTTATAGATCAATGAAAAACCTCCTTTAACCTTCAGCTGATGGGATTTTAGTTTTTAAAGAGTCGGTGGAGACAGAACCAGGTCCTCTAGTTACCAGAACCAGGTCCTCTAGTCAACAGAACCAGGTAAACTAGTTAACAGAACCAGGTCCTCTAGTTACCAGAACCAGGTCCTCTAGTTACCAGAACCAGGTCCTCTAGTCAACAGAACCAGGTAAACTAGTTAACAGAACCAGGTCCTCTAGTTACCAGAACCAGGTCCTCTAGTTACCAGAACCAGGTCCTCTAGTCAACAGAGCCAGGTAAACTAGTTAACAGAACCAGGTCCTCTAGTTACCAGAACCAGGTCCTCTAGTTACCAGAACCAGGTCCTCTAGTTACCAGAACCAGGTCCTCTAGTTACAAGAAACAAGGTCCTCTAGTTACCAGAACCAGGTAAACTAGTCAACAGAACCAGGTCCTCTAGTTACCAGAACCAGGTCCTCTAGTTACCAGAACCAGGTCCTCTAGTTACAAGAAACAAGGTCCTCTAGTTACCAGAACCAGGTCCTCTAGTTACAAGAAACAAGGTCCTCTAGTTACCAGAACCAGGTAAACTAGTCAACAGAACCAGGTCCTCTAGTTACCAGAACCAGGTCCTCTAGTCAACAGAACCAGGTCCTCTAGTTACCAGAACCAGGTCCTCTAGTTACCAGAACCAGGTCCTCTAGTTACCAGAACCAGGTCCTCTAGTCAACAGAACCAGGTCCTCTAGTTACCAGAACCAGGTAAACTAGTCAACAGAACCAGGTCCTCTAGTTACCAGAACCAGGTCCTCTAGTTACCAGAACCAGGTCCTCTAGTCAACAGAACCAGGTCCTCTAGTTACCAGAACCAGGTAAACTAGTCAACAGAACCAGGTCCTCTAGTTACCAGAACCAGGTCCTCTAGTTACCAGAACCAGGTCCTCTAGTTACAAGAAACAAGGTCCTCTAGTTACCAGAACCAGGTCCTCTAGTCAACAGAACCAGGTCCTTAGTCAACAGAACCAGGTCCTCTAGTTACCAGAACCAGGTCCTCTAGTTACCAGAACCAGGTCCTCTAGTTACAAGAAACAAGGTCCTCTAGTTACCAGAACCAGGTCCTCTAGTCAACAGAACCGGGTCCTCTAGTCAACAGAACCAGGTCCTCTAGTCAACAGAATCAGGTTCTCTAGTCAACAGAACTGGGTAAACTAGTCAACAGAACCAGGTCCTCTAGTCACCAGAACCAAGTCCTCTAGTCAACAGAACCAGGTCCTCTAGTTAACAGAACTGGGTAAACTAGTGAACAGAACCAGGCCCTCTAGTCAACAGAACCAGGTCCTCTAGTCAACAGAACCAGGTCAACTAGTCAACAGAACTGGGTAAACTAGTCAACAGAACCAGGTCCTTCAGTTAACAGAACCAGGTAAACTAGTGAACAGAACCAGGTATTGATCATTTGTAATCTATAAATTCATCAACCTGAGGAGAAGAAACTTGTAGAGAAACTAACTCACCAGTTTCATGCATTTCTGAAGACTTTATCAGTTCCAGACAGCAGCTGATCTAAAGCTGTGATTTCTCTACAGTGCCTCCTGCTGGGTGGAGGTCAGAACTTAGATGGTTCACATGGGGACGGACGAAGATCTTTACCGCTTCTATGCAGCTCTCAGAGTAATTCGCCACTTCTAAGATACACAAACATGAAAAGACAAGTTTAGTTTTATAGTCCAATGAGAAATGCTGGTTTATTTGTGGACATGAAGTGTAGAAACCATGAAGGTTGTAGGTAAACTTGGTGGTTTCTTATTAAAAAAACAGTCTACAGTCGGCTCAGTTTCTGATAGCAGTCCAGTGGGTTTCACACTAAAATTATCATCCTGTATCAGAAGATTCATTAAAATTGCTGGTAAAATCTTGACAGTGGTGACACGTTTTAGTGGTTAAGTTCATCTTGTGTCCATTTGTGGCTGTTTTTTGGTCGCTTTATTGTGATTTTGTCTCATTTCATTGTCGTTTTGCATCTCTTTTAGGTTGTTTTGTATGTTTCGTGTCTCTTTGGGGTCATATTGTGTACGTGATTTGGTCTCTTTCAGGTCATTTTGTGTCCATTTAGTTGTTTTGTATGTTTGTGTAGCTGTCTTGGGTCTGTTTTTGGTCTCTTTAATGTAATTTTGCCACTTTAAGGTCATTATTGGTTGTTTTGCATCTCACATTGGTTTCTTATTTTCATTTTGTGTTTCTTTTGGTTGTTTTTGGACTCTTGAAGGTCATTTTGTGGCTATTTAGTTGTCTTGTATCTTTCTGCAGCCGTCTTGGGTCTGTTTTGGTTGTTTTTGACCTTTTTTTTTTTTTTTTTTTTAAATAAACTTTTGCCACTTTGTCAGTTTGTGTCACTATTGGTTTTCCGTTTTCGTTTTCTCTTCAAAAGTTTTTCTCTTTAAGGTCATTGTGTGTCCATTCAGTTGTTTTCCATCTTTGTGTAGCCGTCTTTGGTGTCTTTAATGTCATTTTGTCACTTTAAGGTCATTTTGTGTCACTATTGGTTGTTTTGCGTCTCTCACATTGGTTTCTCGTTTTCATTTTGTGTCTCTTTTGGTTGTTTTTGGATTCTTTAAGGTCATTTTAAATCTTTCTGCAGCCGTCTTGGGTCTGTTGGCCGTTTTTGGTTTTCTCAACAATTTTGCCACTTTCAGGTGATTTTGTGTAACGTTTGGTTGTTTTGCATCTTTGTCTGCCATCCTGGGTGCTATTTGCTTTGGTCTGTGGTCATTTCATGTCCCTTTCTATTTGTTTTGTGTGTTTTTCAGAGGTTTTGTTTCTCTTCTGTGCCTCTTTGTGGTCATTTTCTGTCTGTTTGTCCTTAAAGTTCAGCAGTCATATTAAAGTCCCTGTCCAGGTTCTCCTGATCTGGTTCTGGTCCTGTTGGGCCCTCAGTCATCTTTCCACGAGTTGCTGTTGAACAGAAATGATGCCATGAACTCAGCTTTCAATCACAGTTCCTTCAGCAGTTTTAATGAAAATAAACTCTGTTTGTACAAAACAAATAAATATCGGTGCGGCCCACGTTGTCGGACAGAACCTCCGGCCCTCAGACGGAACCTCGGGTCCCTCGGGGCCTCGGCTGTGGTTTAATGGACGTCCGCTCTGTTGCTGCGTTCAGGATCAGTGGGAAATTTTAGCGTCTCAGCTCCCACTCCTCTTGAACTCCCTCTGGGGGCCGGCGGTTCGTCTCAGACTCTCTCTTACCCCCTCTGGGGTAAATCTCTTCCCTCTAGGCAGCACTGAGGGGGTTTCACAAAGGCCAGCTGCTCCTATGGCTTAAATCCTCTGGAGGTCGCAGCTAAAACGTCACGAAGCCGTTTGGTTGAAGAAAAGTTAAACAAAGTGCAGGACGACTGATTGTCAGTTTGTAAAACGTCAGAAATAAACCGGATCCCTGCAGAACAAACCCGACAAGGCCAGATGTTTGGAAACGTTCGAGGAAACCCAGAAATGGATTTAGTTTTTGTATCACTTAGTGTGTCAAAGTTTTCTGACAAATCATTTTATGTGATAATTTAACCAGAAAAACTTAATTTAATGACGATAATTGTTTTGAAAGCAGAAATTATGAAGATTTTCTATTTCTAGGTCTTCAAATGTGAAAATCAGTTGATTCATTTTTTGCTTGTTTTGTTTTTTCGTACATAAAATAAGACACTAAAGACATCCCATCATTGTGGATATTAGAACAGGTTTTTCTAAAAATAATTTTCTGGCATGATTTTGACAAAATGCTTCATCAAATTCATCGAAAAGTGAAAATTTATGTTTAAAATGTGCAGTAATTAAAGTGAATATTTCTGGAAGTTTTAGACAGAAAAACTTATTTTAAAGACGCCTACTTCGACTTACTGCTTGTTATTTTCTAGCTTTCATTTTTTTGTTTCCAGTTTCTCAGTTTTTAAAGATTTGATGTTTTTATTTGTCATAAATAAGAGTAAACTGAACATTTTCGCAATTTAGACAAATTTGTCGCATTGGACTGTAAACCTTTAGGATGCATTTTATTTATTTTTATTATTTTCTGACTGTTTTTTGGACAAACGTATTGATTGAATGTAATCCATATATTGACAATATTTTAGAATTAAAGTTGCAGCAATTAGCAGAAATTGATAAGGAACTATTTTGATCATTTTTGACCATTTTCTGTTTCTAGTTTCTCCGTTATTGGTTGCTTTTCTTTGGTGCACATGAAAATAAACTGAATAAATTTAGATTTAAGACAAAATTGAACACTAAAGACGCCGTCTTGCACCGTTTTTGCTGTTTTCTGGCATTTTATAGACGAAAAAGTAATAACTGGCAGATAAATTGAACAAAAGTCATCATTTATTGAAGCCGTTTTTTCATAAAATGTTATTTTGTGGGATAATAAAATGGTTTTCTAATAATGTATTGAAAGCCAGATATAAACTGTAGCTTTAGCAGAATTAATAAACACATTTTAGTGCAACTAATCGATATTTTTGTCATTAAAAGCAAGTTTCCAGTTTAAAACTAGAAATTTTAAAATCTTTTTTTGACAAAGACTTTAAAGATACATGCTTTTTAAATTATCAGTGCTTTAGCGTTTGCCTTTTTTTTTTTTTTTTTTTACTATTTCCTGGTATTTTATAGACAAAAAACCCTAACATTTAGCAGATAAATCAGGTAAAAACGCTAATTATTAGAAGCCGTTGTTATGCCAGATAAGAAAATGGAAAGTTTTTACAGTTTTCTAACATGTTTAAGATGATCAAATTGTCATTTTAGTCTTTTTAAAAGCAAAGAAATGAAAATATTTTCAGTTTGCAGCTTCTCGCCCGATATTTCACACTTCATGACATGAAACCGAGTATATTTTTATCTTGAGACAAAATTAAACATTAAAGATGCTGCTTTGCACCGTTTTTGCTGTTTTCTGACATTTTATATACAACAAATGGATAATTGGCAGAAAAAATGGGTTAAAAAAGTCAATTACTAGAAGCTGTTCTGCCAGATAACAGGCAGTTTTTTCAGTTTAACATGTTTAGGACGATCAAATTGACGTTTTTAAGAAGCAAAAAACTACGTATTTTCAGTTCCAGCTTCTTGTCTCTGATATTTAGCGCTTTGAGACATGAAAGTGAATATTTTTAGATTTTTTTAAGACAAAATTAAACATTAAAGATCCTGCTTTGCACTGGTTTTGCAGTTTTTTTTATGTGGCATTTCACAGATGAAAAAATAAATCATTGGCAGATAAATCGAGTGAAAATGATAATTGAGGTTGTAGGAGACAAAGAATTGACCTTTATGAAGAATTTTGGTTAAAAAAGTAAATTTGAGTTAAAGTTAGCTGGTAATTGTTAATTAGGAAATTTAGATTGCATCTAAAACTGTGGATGTTTATGATTTTAAAGTGATTCTCTTTGTTCTCTGAGCTGTTTTCTGGCAGATTTCTCTGATTATTTCTGGACTGGTTGATAAATCGGACTAGACCTGTCGGGTTTGTGCAGTTCACTGACCTCGTGGTGCGTTCGCTGCCCCCTACTGGACACAGTCTTTGTGAAACCCCCGACTCAGACCTTTAGTGAAACAGACAGGATATTACAGCTTTTACAGCTTTATATATAAACTGATAAATACGTGGGGAGAACAACAAAGCAACATTTCTTTTTTTTTCTCTACATTCAAGTCACACAAGCAGCATTTTCAGTTGCCACAGAAAAAAATATGGCAAAAAAACAACAAAAAAAAGAAACTCTCCTCCATCCCCCGAATTCAGAGCGTCTCAGACCAGACGGGGAGTCGAGGACTAGAAAAACATCGTGTTCCCTAATTAGTTAACGTCGCTGCTAGCAAAAATATCAGAGATTCTCCTAAACATTCACATCGGGTCATTTACAAATGAACATTTAAACCGTCCACATCTGTCTGGACAAAACAAACGCAGAGTTCAGGCCTGAAAACGCTTCTTACAGGAAATACTACAGTGTCCCACCAATCAGAGCTCAGCGTCCTCTACAACCTGTGTGATGTCATCGAGAACACTTCCTGAAATGAGAACATCAAACAGAAGCTCTGAGTTTATCAACCAGTCTGTGGTTTAACCCTCGTGTCGTCCTGTGGGTCAAACTGACCCCTTTTAAAGTTTGAAAATGTGAGAAAAAAATATGTATTTTCACAGTGAAAACTTCCACATTTAACATTTTTGGGAAATGGTTTTTGGTTTAAAAAAAAAAAAAAAGTAAAAAAAGTTTCTTTAACCCTTTGATGCATAGACCACATGAGGAGATGCCCATTTTCCATTGGATTTGGGTCACTTTTGATCCAGGTTATGCATCAAAGGGTTAAGAACATTCAGGGAAAAAAATTTCAACAAAAATCTAGCGAATTTCACTGGATTTTGGTTCATTTTTTTCTGAATGGTCTTAAAGAAAACAAGCTTCACTAATATATATGGAATCACTTATTTTTTGGATTTTTTTGGAAGATTTTTGCTCATTTTTTGAAAATTTTTACAAGAATTTTCTTGCCAAATCTGGGGGATCTTTTAAAAATAAATCTGAAGGAAAACTTTTAAGGAATTATTGGAATTTTCTTCCTGAAGGTTTTGCAAATTTTCAGAAATTTGGGAAATATTTTTGCTGAATTTTTTTTTCAGACAAGGAAACAATATTTTTGGTGCCTGTAAATGAGGACAACAGGAGGGTTAACGGAGAAAGCTTTCAGCAAATACAGTGAAAAATAGAAAATATTTGTGGATTTTATGACAATATAAGATTTGCCGTCATTTTTTTGATGTTTAATGGACTAAACTGTTATTGTTGGAGCAGAAAAGACAAAAATTTGTACCAATTGGATGCTATTTTTGGTCCCATTTGGCCATAAACTGAACCTGTCGGGGTATTTTTATGACTTTTGGTCCAAAAAAACCAACATTTGAAGACAGTACTTAAGTTCAACATCCTTTCACGTTTTTTAATGTTTAATGGACTAAATGATCGTTTTTGGAGCAGAAATGCCAATAATTGGTGCCAATCAAGTGCCATGTTTAGCCGTACTTGACTGTAAACTGAATCTTTGTTTTTGAGACTTTTGCATAAACCAAAGACATTTAAGAAGATTCTTTCGGTTTCGCTGGATTTTGGTTGATTTTTACGTGAATGTTCTTAAAGAAGATAAAAGTTTTACTGATATATATGGTAATACTTTAGATATTTTTAGGAATTTTTTGAAAGATTTTTATTCATTTTTTGAAAAATATTTACAAGAATTCCTTGCCAAATTTGGGGGATTTTTTAAAAATAAGACTTAAGGGAAACTTTTAAGGAATTATTGGAATTTTCTTCCTGAAGGTTTTGCAAATTTTCAGAAATCTGGGGATTTTTTTTTGCAGAATTTTGGGATTTTTTCCAGACAAGGAAACGATATTTTTTGGTGCCTGTAAATGACAACAGAAGGGTTAAAACTCCTAAGCACCCTGAGATGACATATGCTGTGAATTTGTGCTCTATAACTAAAATGAAATAATATTAAATTGTCATAAGACAGTGAGGTGAATATTTTACGGTCAAATCAAAGAAGTGGTGAATCACGCAGAGGATTTTTACAAGTTTTTTAAAATCTAAGTCGTCACCTTCAGCTCAGCAAAACATTTTGGCATAACTTGGACTAAACAATCGCCAAAAAAAATTGATAATTATTCAAAAAACAGATTTTAAATTTCAAAATGTGAACGCTTTAGAGTCTTTGTAGCTTTTTAGCCTCGATTGTCATCAGAGCTTCTGCTGGAGACACGAGGAAAAATAAATCAAAAACAAATAAGGAAAAATAATCAGTGATTTTTTTCTTCTTCAGCTCCTCTGAATCAGGGAGCATCTTAACAAAAACCATAGAAATGTAGCATTTAGCAGCATAACTTCATCTGGTGCCACGTTTTATCGGAGTATAATTTGACTTTTGTGCATTTTATTTTAAAATATTAACGTCATGATAAACAGGAAAAAGTCTTGTTTGGCTGCTTGATTTCTTGCGGCATTTTTTGCCATTTAGCCCAAAAATTACAGTTTAAATCCTCTTCTATAGCGAGATAAAATGACTAATGCTGTTTTTTTGTGGCTCTGCTGGTCCTGGACACGTTAAAGCAGCTGAAGGTGCTTCGTTCTCTAGAATCGACCAAAAACAAACCAAAACTCCGTCACATCCTGAGGTCTGAACTCTGCATTTTACATTTTTACCGCTGCTGCTGAAACAGAAGAATCAGTTTTTGGTCTGAGAACGAGCTTCAGGCTGTCGATGAAGACGGACGAGCTTCACCCAAAGTGAAACCAAAACACCTCCAGAGTGTCGCCGTCGCCTCGTGTCGCTGGAATCATCCGTGTTTCTAAACTAATTTAAATGGTGAAAAGTTAAAGAAGCCATTTGTTCCGTCTTCATCCACAGCCTGAAGGTCAGAGCTTCTCGTTAAATCTTCAGAAAACCACAGAAACACAAACCAGCGCTTCCTTTTACAAACACAGACGCTGCTGTCTGGTCGCCATGTTCATTATGGGATGTGTGGAAGCGCGTAAGAGAAGATTACTCATCTAGAACACTCCGAGCTCAAACACTTCAATCATTCTTCGAGCGTTTTCGCTTCTTTCCGGAGTAAAATGCTTTTGCACCGTTTCCACATTGTGTTGCTGTTGTGTTGTTGTGCTGTTGTGTGCGTGCTGCTGCTGTGTGTATTCATGTCGTCCACGTTTCCAGGACAGCGTCTGTTCCTCGTGTGTCCAGGATGGATGTCTGCAGATTGTTCTTTAACGCTCCATCTGAAGACAAACAGGAAAAACAAGTTCAACCATCAGGAAAGTAGCTATGAGGAGGAGAGAAGGAAACACTGCAGGTACAGACAGACATATAGAGCAAAAAAATATGTAAAAAGAACAGGATATTAACACACAGTTATCAATCACCTGGATATTAATGCAAATAAAGCGTCAAACCTACATATTAATGGAGAAAATTGTACATAACTGATATTGACATACAAGATATTTCAGACGTCTTTGGTTGAGACTGAACTGAAACATTTTCTATCATTTAAAAAAATATAATTTGATGCATTAAATGATCATTTCTGGAGCAGAAATGACAAAAATTTGTGCCAATTAAGCGCTACTTTTGTCACATTTAACTGTAAACTGAATCTTTTTGCGGTTTTTGTGACTTTTGGTCGAACCAAAGACATTGGAGATGATAATTATTTCAGTTTCACAACAGTATTTGGCAATTTCTCATGTTTTATGGCCTAAATGATCGTTTTAGGAGCTGAACTGTCATTTAAATGCTATTTTTGGTCATATTTGACTGTAAACTGAACATTTTGGGGTGTTTTGGTCAAAAACCAACATTTGAAGACAGTATTTGTCAAAAATTATTAAAAGACAAAAGTGTCAAAAATTTGGTGAATATTGCAAAAAAAAGTCAAATACTTGGTTATTAATGCACAAGTGTCCAAACAAATGATGCTGATTCACACAAATCAAGTCACAAATCTATATATTCCAAACATCAATACCCAAGATATTAAAGCACCTTGAATACTGACACATTAACTTGGATTTTAGTGCAAAACTTTATTACCTGGACATTAATGCACAGAAATGTCAATAAACTAAATATGAATGCAAAAAACCTGCCAATAACCTGAAAATTGATGCAAAAGTGTCAATAAACTGAATATTAACAGATTAAAGTGTCAGTAAAGTACATTTTAGTCCATTAAAGTGTAAAAAAAAAACAACTACATTTTATTGCATTAAAGTGTCAATAACTGAAATATTATTAAAGTGTCAAAAAATAGATTTTAGTGCATTAAAGTGTCAATAATCTGAATATTAACAGAATAAAAATGTCTAAAAACTAAATGCATTAAAGTGTCAAAAAATTACATTTTAGTGTATTAAACTGTCAATAAACTACATTTTAGTGCATGAATTTGTCAAAAAAACTAAATAAATAAATGTAAATAAAGCTGCTGTAACAATGTAAATTTCCCCTGGAGTGGGGAGAAATAAAGAACTTTATCTTATCTTATCTTAAAAGTGTCAATAAACTACATTTTAGTGCATGAATTTGTAAAAAAAACTACATTTTATTGCATTAAAGTGTCAATAACTGAAATATTATTAAATTAAAGTGTCAAAAAATAGATTTTAGTGCATTAAATTGTCAATAATCTGAATATTAACAGAATAAAAATGTCTAAAAACTAAATGCATTAAAGTGTCAAAAAATTACATTTTAGTGTATTAAACCGTCAATAAACTACATTTTAGTGCATGAAAGTGTCAATAAACTACATTTTAGTGCATAAAAGTGTCAATAAACTACATTTTAGTGCATAAAAGTGTCAATAAACTACATTTTAGTGTATAAAAGTGTTAATAAACTACATTTTAGTGCATTAAAGTAAAAAAACCACACTACATTTTCATGTATTAAAGTGTCAGTAATCAGAGCAGTGTTTTCCTACATTTATGATACATTTCACCTGCCTTCACTGCTGCTGTCCCGTCGCCTCCTCCTCCTCTTCCATCTTCTCCTCTTCCTCCATCTTCTCCTCCAGCTGCTCCTCCTCCTCCATCCTCTCCTCCCCCATCTCCTCCCCTCTGGCTGCAGGAGGGCAGCTGGGCCTCCCCCGCTGCCTCTGGCTGCGCCTCGCCTTGCGGGCGATTCCCTTCCTCCTCTGGGCGACGGAGGCCGGGCTGGGCGACGGGGACGAGGTGGAGGACGGAGACGAGGGTTTGGACCTGGGGGAGGGAAGCCGAGGGAGGGAGGAGGTGCAGGGAGGCCGGTCCTCCAGGTCTGGAGGCGGGACGGAGAACGAACAGACGGTGGAGGAGTCCGGAGCCACGGAGCAGCCGGCGGCTTCACCGTCGGCAGCATCTCTGGGAGGAGAGTCTGAGAAACGGATCATCGGTTAATTTATCTCCTACATGATGGAGTTAGAAGATCAGTCAGGCCTCCTCCTACCAGGTCCACTGCTGGTCTGAGACTCATCCGTCATCGGCGGCTCTGCCTCCTCCTGGATCGTCGGGACTGAAGCCAGCAGACCTAAAAAAAAAAAACCAAGCAAATAGTTTTAAAAAGAATGAAAAACAAAAAAAAACACTAAACATGAAGCCAGACCAGGCTATGAGATGAAATCAAAATAGGACAAATCTCATCACTAGCTGGGCACAAAACTGGAAAAAAAAACAACTAGATATTAATGCTGTCCGGGTACTCCGGCTTCCTCCCACAGTCCAAAAATATGCTGAGGTTAATTGATCATTCTAAATTGCCCGTAGGTGTGAATGTGAGAGTGATTGTTTGTCTCTGTATGTAGCCCTGTGACAGACTGGTGACCTGTCTAGGGTGTCCCCTGCCTTCACCTGAGTCAGCTGGGATAGACTCCAGCCCCCCATGACCCTAGTGAGGATTAAGAGGTGTATAGATAATGGATGGATATTAATGCACAGAAGTGTTAAAAAAAAAAAAAAAACTGAAATAAAAGAATCAAAAACCAAGATATTAACACATGAAAGTGTTGAAAACGTGCTGATAAATGTCAAAAACTTGGATTTTAACGCACAAAAAAAGTCAAAAACTTGGATTTTTAACATATAAAAATGTCAAAAACCTGGATTTCAATGTACAAAAATGTCAAACTGGGTATTAACACACAAAAAATGTAAAAAAAAAAACAACAACACACAAACTTGTCAACATTCTGGATATTAGGGCATCAAAGTGATGCCCTAATATCTGAATATTAATGGATAAAGAAAAGCTGCTGTGTGTGTTTATGGAGCATTTTAAAGCCAGCGTTGCTCACTCACTCAGTCCTCTGTAGTGGGACAGCTGCTGGTAAACCTGCTTCATCCTCTCGATGTTCAGCCGGCTGCCCTCGGCGTGGTTGATCATGGGTTTGGGGTAGTCCACTCCCACCACGCAGTTGGCCGCCTTCTGTAGCGACTCGGGGGCGTTCCAGGGCTCGTAGATGTAGCGGTTTGGGTAATCCTTCAGGATGGGGATGTAACGTCTGCAGGGGAACAACAGCAGACTGAAATACCGCAGCTAAACGCACCAACAGGAAGTAAACGTGGATCCATGAAGTCCAACCACAGCCAGGAAGAGTAACTCAACACAGATACACCTGAGCTTACCAGAGAACTGTCATCTAAACCTGCTGTGTTCTGTATCTCAGTTCTGCTTTTTTAAATCTAAAAATATGTCCTTTATTTTCTCAAATATTGACCTTTATTTACCTCATCTGGAGAGAGAAACACCTTCAGTTTTGGGTTCCTCGTTCTCTATTAAAACATGTTCTCGATCGGTTCATTTTGCGCTGAAAACGAGTCAAATGATAAACGCTCGCATTTGTGTGACAAGTTTAAAGCAGAAAGTCTGAGTTAAAAGAGAAAGTTGAAAACTACCTTCATACCTGTTAACTCTGACTGAGGTTTTATTTTTTTTCGACTCACACAAAGAAATTTTGATTGTTAAAGTGTCTTCATAGTTCAACCTCGGATCTGATAAACGTCGTAAACATGAGAAAAAGTGCTCCGGTTAAAAAAGAAGCGCCAAATTAAAATCTCCTTATAATTTATTGATTGTAGGTCAAAGAAGACGACAAAGATGAAGACGAACATGGAGACAAAGAAGACGAAGACAGAAGACGACGACAACGATGAAGACGAAGACAACAAAAAGACAAACATGAAGATGAAGAACATGAAGATGTAGAAGATGAAGATAATCAAGAAGACTGAAGAAGATGCCAAAGAAGAAGACAAAGAAGATGAAGACAAAAAAAAGACGAAGATGAAGAGCATGAAGACAAAGATGAAGTAGTAGAAGACAAAGACGATCAAGAAGACAGCAAAGAAGACGGCAAAGAAGACGAAGTCGATCAAGAAGACGGCAAAGAAGATAAAGGCGAAGAAGACAAAGAGGACAAAGACCATTTTTGAGTAATGTTGGGAACAGACAGACAAACGTATTGTTGGTGTGGTAGGACTGACCTGATGTAGTCTCCTGAAGGGTCGGTTCTCCGTCCAAAGCCGACGGGACAGTAGCAGTGGAAGAACTGCTGGAAGAAGGCACTGCAGGACAACCACATCCAGCTGCCGGCGTTGACGCTCCAGTCGGCGTCCAGCAGCAGCTCCTCGAACACCTGCAGCAGAACAGACCTCATCATCAAGAACTTCATCCTGAGGTACAGCCGGTTCCACCTGAGAGGATCCAGCTCACCTTCATGCCGCTCTCCCAGCTGATCCACAGGTCTCCTCTGGTCAGGAAACAGGCCACGGCGTGTCGGGCCAAGTGGTGGATCCAACCCTCCTGCCTCAGCTGGGTCATGATGGCATCGATCCAGGGGAACCCGGTCCGACCCTCGGCCCATTTAGCCAGGGCCTCCGGGTTCTGGTCCCACGGGATCTGGACACAAGCATTAAGTAAATACGCACATTTTTACACCACTGCACTCATTTATTCACCACAACAACAACACATCACTTTATATCTAAAAGTTTTAATCTTTTATACTCCGTCTCAACTGTGATAATCACTAGAAGATTCTTTACATTAAAATTCCACTGAACAGGGTCCATAAACACAACGTATCATGTTTGACTGCACTTCTTTAATACGTTAATAAAATATTATTGCATTAAATTTTCAATAACCTGAATATTAACAGATTAAAGTGCCAATAAACTACATTTTAGTGCATTAAAGTGTCAATAATCTGAATATTAACAGATTAAAGTGCCAATAAACTACATTTTAGTGCATTAAAGTGTCGCTAACCTGAATATTAACAGATTAAAGTGACAATAAACTACATTTTAGTGCATTAAAGTGTCAATAAACTACATTTTAGTGCATTAAAGTGTCCATAATCTGAATATTAACAGAATAAAGTGTCAATGTCCATAAACACAAGGCATCATGTTCGACTGTGCTTATTTACACATAATTTTTTTTTGAAAATATGTCCATTTTACCCATTTAAAAACTGGCTCAAGATGACCTTTTTTACATTTGCTGCATCCAAACTTTTCCATCATGAATACACTTTTATGACTGACATTGTGGAGACATTTTTCATATTCCGACGCTTCGACGGCAAAAGTTCTGTCCTGAAATTAGGTCGACGGGTAACTTATTCCAAGAAATTATCTCAGAAAACGTTCGATATATCAATCCAAAGTTTCACAGGTAACATTTTAGCAGACGCTGCTATTCGGTTGTGCACCGAGAAGCTTCTAGTCTCCATCAGTGACCGCAGCAGCTCATTGTAGTTTCGTAATTCTTCTCCTGCTTCTTCCAGGTCTCATTGGTATTTAGCTGCTGGAACATCTAGATTTCCCCAGTAAGGTTCCTCTTATTTTATCTATTTATCAGATTTCAGAGGTTCTGTGTTGAAACTCACCTGGACACAGATGGGATTTCCTTCCATACGGTCGAAGTTTGGGTTGTTTGTTGCTGCCGTGTAGAAGAATTCCCTCCATAAGAGCTGCCCGAACAGAGACAGAGGAGGACTACAACGCTTCCGGAGCTGAATGGAGACACCAAGAGGAAAAACAAGACACAAGGTGATGATGAGGATGATAAATTCAATTATATTGTAAGAACACAAGACCGCTTCTGTCTTTTTACAGACCTAATTTCATGAGTCAAAACGACGACATTTTGTTGGAACGATTGTCATTCTTACACTCCAAATTTCACAACAAACTGCTACAATTTCCTTAATAAAAAAGTGAAACCGACACTGTAGATTTTTCTCTCGGGTTAAGACGGAGCAGCTTGTAAATGTTTACTTCAGACGTCACCGTTTTTACTGCAACAAACTTTGTAACACAAAAGGGACGGCTGCCAAATTCAAACCAAACTAATTGCAGTTTTTGATTTTTATCGGCACAGTCCAGTCCTAGAACTTTTTGATTCCACTACATCAAAGATTTGTGTGTTTAGCAGATTCTCATCTTCATCTAGTGAATGCTTTGTTCAGAAGATATTTCTTCATGTTGCCGTTTCTTCCCCTCTTCTTTGTTAACCATTAGATGCATCCGCGAGTTTAAAAAATGACCCAATGAGGTCATTTTCGTGCAATATCTTCATAACAAAAAGTTTTTATCATTTCATATTACAGCTATTCCTCAAAAAAACATGCTTATGATATCATTCCATTTAAATTTAAGTTGTCTTTAATACTTAAAAAAAAAAACTCTAATATTTGTATTACTACCACAAGCTCTTTATCACTGATTATCATATAAGAGGTGATGCACAAACTTGGAGGAAAAGAGTAGAAAAATGTCAACAAAATGGATGCTGACCTCCTATTGCTGCTCTGTGCATAATATTCTTCTTTTTCAATTATCAAAATGTATTATCAAAAAATAAACATATCAAACATGAAATCATTCTTGTGTGGACTAAAATATAAGACAAACAAGAACACAAATGATTATTCTGAACCAAAATGACAAATGTGGCATAAAAACACATTGATTCTTATACGGCTCATTTCTGACCCACTTATGGAGGAGTGTAGGGTCCAATCACTCGTACATCTGACGGTTAACAGAATGCTTCATTTTCTTAGGGAATCATCTCCTTCATTTGGAAAATGATTCTCGTTTCATAGAACTACAAATTCCATGACTTTATTTAGTGGCTTAATCTGAGCCTTTTAAACAGTATAAGCAGTTAGATTGTTTCTCATTCTATGTTAGCGTTGAATCATTTTACTGACACTACAGTCAGATTTTTGAGTTTGAAATCTCCCTATGGACATTTTCTGGTTTGTCACTTTTTGTGCAGCATCACAGCCAGAAAACAGAACAAACCATCAGCAGTGTGATGTGATGTGATGTCTGAACGTGTCCACGGCGTCGTACCTTCATGTAGAGCTCTCTGAGGTTGTAGTACAAAACCCGACAGGACAGACAGCCGAAGCGCAGGTAAGGACTGAGGCCTGTAGGACTGGCGTACAGGGAGCAGGTGTTCACCCGGGGGTGCTCCAGGTTGGCCACCCACACCTGAGCAAAGACACCACATCATTATTAGTAGCATTAGCATTATTAGTCTTAGTATTATTGAGCGGTGTCAGTCGGCAGACCTTAAATATGAACAATGACCGTAAACACAAGGTATCATGCTCGACTGCACTCATTTAATACATTTTAAAAAACATTTTCTTCAATATAATGACTTTTTGCTCATTTTTAACTTATTTAGTTTATTCTGACTTGCATTAATAATTGCACTGAGATGAACACATCTTAATAAACAACCATAGGGGGGAAACAAAATTTAAAAGATTTATTCAACATAAAAGTAACTTTGTGCAAAAAAATGCATCTTAACAGAGCATTTCCTATTTCAGTGACCAAAGTATTGCACAAATATTGATCAAACTGTGAAAAATTAATGCAGTCTCAGGAATCCAAGGCACAAAAATCTTCCTAATAGTTTATTACAAAGGAAAACTTAAACATCACCTCCTCATGCGTCTGTACAGAAGTGTTTTTTTGTAGATTATCCAGCCGAAAAGATGAAAAACAAGCATGCTGACAAACAGCTGGTGTTGGACCGTTAATTTAAGAAACAAAATGAACCATTCTGGGTTAATATAGTCGAATATCAGCTTGTTTTTTAATGTACCTTTTTGTCCAGATGTTTATTGAGTCTGTCCAAGGCCTCCGACTCTCCTCCTCGCCACACAGCTGGAGATAAATCCTCTGTCCTGAAACCTGCAAACAAAAACCTGTAAATTATCTGAACTTTAAGACCTCTTTAGCTGCACTTCCAACCAGAAACAAAGGCGTAGGAAAACCAACCGTACGTACCGAGTTCCTCCAGTGACGGTATGCTGTACAGCAGGTCGTGGTTCTCGCCTATCTGAGTGTGACATTTGTCCATCTGTTGCCGGGTGATGGGAGGCAGCGGTCTCCGTGGCAACTCCAGTCGACTCACAATGGTCTGGAAACGCTTAAAGGTCAGAGGAGGACTGTTGTTGTTCATCTCAATGATCCTGAGAGCACAAAAGAAAAGGAGAGCGATCAACTGCAGAACTAAAAGCTGTGTCAGTGGTGTGATGGTGCAGTTTTACTTATTATACAAACAAGAGAATTTAAAACCAACACTAAAAACTGCACTTTTAGTTCATCGAGGTGCAGATTTTTAAATAACTTAAGCCTTAAAGTCTTCCATCTTTACCAAAGATCAAAATATAATCAAAAATACAAGAAAACAACCTTAAAAATCCACAAAACTGCACAAAAAGACATAAAATGAGATCATAAATACACCAAAGAAGCTGAGAAAGACATAAAATGCCCAAAAAGAGACAGAACAACCACAAAGAGACAAAATATTTGCAAAGAAGACATAAAAACAACATGGATGTCCAACAACCACCAAAAGACATCCTAACTACCAAAAGGTGCAAGAATAACCACAAAAAGACAATAAACTGCCATAAAAACACACAAAACAACCAAAAAAAGAGAAAGATCCAAAATGATCACCAAGAGACACAAACTACCTACAAAGAGACGGACTATATTTTAAAACCTTTAATTTCATTCAGAGAGGAACAATAAACATTGTGTTTTTTTTTTATTCCGGTATTAGTGATTCATTTTTATGTAGAGCAGAAAAGATTGATCAATTGAGTGGAAAATACTAACAAACTGATCGATTTGATTGATTGCTTTTCTACTACCCACTGCATTTAGTATCGTCATTTTCTGAGCAATATCTGGCACAAGAATTGAAACTGTCACTTTCATTTAATTTTATATACACAAGAATTTATTTAAAACCAACAAGATGCTAAAAAACTGCACTTTTGGTTCTGTAAGGATCAGACTTTTTAATAACAAGCCTTAATGCCTTGCATCTTTAACAAATATTAAAGTATGATTAAAAATACAAGAAAACAGCCTTAATCTACTAAACTGATTCTAATATTTTGAAATCATAGGAACCTTCAATTTAACTCAGAAAGGAATAATAAACAGCTTGTTTTTACATTTCCTACCAGTTTATTGTCATATATGCTTAAAATTAGCACATCTGAGAGGCTAAAGTCTTCATAAAATTGTCATTTGACAATTTTTTTTTAAAAACAACAGTAAAAACTGAGCTGAAGGTGACATCTTTAAATTCTTTTTTGTTTGAGCAAAGAAAAATACTCAATATTTTGTTTGCGCAAAAGTAAAACACATATTGTTAAAATGTGACATTTAAAGAAAAAAAGCAGCAAATCTTGATGAAAATCTGCAAATATTTCACTTTCTTTCATATTTTTACTGTTAAAGG
The DNA here is from genome assembly GCF_022539595.1 of Amphiprion ocellaris. Lineage (NCBI taxonomy): Eukaryota > Metazoa > Chordata > Actinopteri > Pomacentridae > Amphiprion > Amphiprion ocellaris. The sequence goes on from NC_072768.1 coordinate 36,892,500, forward strand.
AGATCAATGAACTAAAAACTGTCAGTTTAATTTAATATTACATCAAGAGAATTAAAACTAACATGCTAAAAACTGCACTTTTGGTTCTGCAAGGATCAGACTTTTTAAGCCTTAAAGTGTTCCATCCAAAATATAGTCCAAAATACAAGAAAACTACTTTAAAAATCCAAAAAACTGATTCTCAAATATTTTTAAAATCATAGGAATCTTCAATTAAATTCAGAAATGAACAAGAAACAGCTAATTTTTACATTTCCTACCAGTTTATTGTCATATATGCTTAAAATGAGCACATCTGAGAGGCTAAAGTCTTCATGTATTTGTCATTTTTTTAGCCAAAAAAGTAAAATAAACAAATAGCAGTCACTAAAAACTGAGCTGACTGTGACATGCATGTAGTTAACAGTGATATATAAAATAAGAAAAAAAAAGCATCAAAACTTAATGAAAAACTGCAAATATTAGATTTTTTCCCACTATTTTTACTGCTAAAATGCCTAAAATGATTGGGAACATATCTGAATAGTTCCCTGCTTCTCTACAGCTTAATTAATGGACTATTTCTTGCAGCTGTGATCATATTTTGGTAGGTTTTTGTCCCCTCTGTTCAGTAAACAGACGTCAGTGTTGGACTTTTTGACCTGCTGCTGCTATAACAACGTTCAGGTGAGCTGCAGTGATGGACAGGAGCCTTCCAGGTCGTGTTGTCTGCCGTATTTATAGTTTACATCTTATACAACTCGTCTATATCTGCGATTCAGCTCTGCGATGCGGTTGGTGGATTTGCGGCAGCCTCCCATTGGCCGTCCCGCCGCGGCCGCCATGAATGTGCGCTCTAAGCCGGGCACGTGTCCACGGCGACCGATTTAAACCCTGCAGCTGAGCACCGACACAAAGCTAAGCTGCCTCAGACCGAATCCTCACACAGGTCAGCGATATTCCAGCATTATGTAACACAGTGCCGTAACACTGAACGCACAGCGAAGACACACAGAGGCTCGTAGAGGAGAAAGTCCTCCACTCTTACTCACTCAACCACCTGATGCCAGCACATGGACGGAGGTGTGACCTGCAGTGACGGCAGCCAGCCACCGGGGGGCTCTGCTGCATGTGCTGCTGAAGGGTTCTAAAACATGACACCTCAACATACCTGCCTTTAACAGGTGGACCAAATTTAGCTTTCCACCCACTTGAGGTCAGTTTTTCACCGTCATACCACCAAAGAATGACAAAGAACAGAACCTACATCATCTACTGACATTTATATAACATTTGAATTGTTATGTAACGTAGAGTTAACAATTAATATAAGCTACACACATGTATAGATTACTGAACAGGCCTACAGGGCACAAACCAGAGGGCATGAGGGGGTCAACAGGCCTCTATAGCTTTATTTTAAGACCACAAACAAACAAAACTATTGGAAAACAACACATTACCACAAACAGAGAATTTAGAGACACCAAACAACAACAAAAACAGCATAAAGACCAAAATTAGGCCCAAAATGATTACAAAAAGACATGAAACAACCACACAAGTAGACCTGGATCAACTACAAATAGTCCCAAAGTAACTATAGACATGAAACAACAACAAAGAGACACAAACTAACTACAAACAGACCTAAAAAGAACAACAAAACCACTTGAAACAACCACACAAATAGACCTTGATCAACAACAAATAGATCCAAAACAAGACAAACAACCCTCAAAAGATATCCTAACTACCAAAATAGGTGCAGAATAACCACAAAGAGAAAAAGAGACACAATGTAACTACAAACAGACCTAAAACAACAAGACAAGACATAAAATAAGCACCAAAGAAGCTGAGAAAGACGAAACGTCCAACAACCACAAAGACAGGAAGCAGTCGCAAAAAGACAAACTGACAAAACAAAAGATGTCAAAAAATGAACAAAAGACATCCTAACTACCAAAAAGGTAAAACCGTCATAAAAACACACAATGCAACCACCAATAGACCCTAACCCTAAAACAACCTTAAAGATAGCAAAAAACTGCCACGAAAGACACGAAACAGCCACAAAAGAGACTTAAATAACATTCAAAAGGACAAAAAAAAAACAACCACAAAGACTCCAAAAAAAAAGTTACATGAAAAAAAAAAAAAAACATGAACAACCACCAATAGACCCCAGCTGTGTTACGAACCTGTCCAGGTTGTAGAGGGTGTGCGAGTTTCTGATGACGGCTTCAACTCCGAACTCTTGGGCCATCTTGATGATGGCTCCGTCTCTTTCCTTCCCATAAGGCTCGGGGTCGTACTCAAACGTCAGACGGGTCACGTTCCACTCCTGCAGTGAGAAAAACAAAGGAAATGAAGGGACGGCAGTAAAAACATCAAATGATCCTGATGACCTGGTCCCGTCACAGTGTTTAGGTTCAGCAACATCTGGTTTGTTTAGTATCACAACTTCATACGAGGCAATAAAACCTGAGTTTCTACGATACTCTTTAGTTCTGACGGAGCACCAGTCTGAGCAGAAAGGGACAAAATAAACACATACCGATGTCTTCTACATCTGGTCTGTTGAGTGAACACGTATACAAGTACATGTACTTCAGATTCCATGAAGCACATGGAAAAATTAGCTCAAATATTCTGAAAAAAAGAAATTACAATTTGATTAACAAAGGAAACACCTGCAGTAAGTCATGTTGAACCATGGTGATTAAAATACATAAAAACTGGGCAGCAGTAAAGCAAAAAATTTGAAACCGTTTCCAAAGTAGCGGCTAACTAGAAGAAATAAAGAGCCAAAAATATTAAATAGGTAAACAGTTCCCTAAAGCAGTGGCTAAATGTGTAAAGTAAACAACCAAAAATACAACATAAAACTACTGGATTAACATTTAGTTATAACTAATGAATTGCTAAAAGTAATGAATTACATGTTTTGCTAAAATAAATAAAAGCGATAGATCAAATTGGTAGCCAACTGTTAACAGTAACAAATAGTAAGCTAAAAAGTAATTACAAGCTAAAACTAATGACTAATGTAAAGCTAAAATTAACGAACAGTTAAAAGTGACCGGTTAATTTGTTTGCTGAAGCTGATGTATAAAATGCTAGCTAAAAGCATCAAATAATTAGCTAGTGGTAGCAGATTAAATGTTACTTAAAAGTACCAAATTAGCAAAAAGTACCAAATAATTAGAAAAAAGTAGTAGATTAAATGTTAGCTAAAAGTACCAAATAATTAGCTTAAAGTAACAGATTTAACAGTTAGCAAAAAGTACCAAAATAATTAGCTAAAAGTAACAGATTTAACGGTTAGCTAAAAGCACCAAATAATTAGCTAAAAGTAGCAGATTAAATGTTAGTTGACAGTACCAATTTAGCAAAAAATACCAAATAATTAGCTACAAATAGCAGATTAAATGTTAAAGTAACAAATTAGCTAAAAGAACCAAATAATTAGCTAAAAGTAGTAGATTAAATATTAGCTAAAAGTACCAAATAATTAGCTAAAAGTAACAGATTTAACAGTTAGCTAAAAGTAATCAATAGCTAAAACTAACTGATTAAATGTTTGGCTAAAATTAACAGTTTAAAGATAAAAGATTAAGTTTTTTTCCTAATAGTAACAGTTTAAATGTTAGTTATAAGCAATAAATAATTAGGTTAAAAAAAAGAATGCATAGCTAAAATTCAAAGAGCTAAAAAAAAAAAAAAAAAAAAGTTAGCTGAATGGAATACAGGTGACGGATAAATAGCTATTTAAAATATAATCGGTTAAACAGTCCAATAGTTTTAAGCTAAACAATAAAACTGCTTAAAATGTAGTTATCTAGGACTAACTGAATGACAAAAAAATCCTAAAAATAGCTAGCTGAATATTAAAAACTGTTAAAATTAACAGTTTATTAGCCAACAGTAATGTCTTCAATGCCTGACAGAGCTAAATATTAGATAAAATTAGACTAAATTTCTAGAAGTGGTGGATAAACGGTTCTAACAGTTTTAGCGAGAGCCAATGGAACAAATGGTTAAAACTGTTTTATATAAAGGGACACGTGGCTGAAACATCCAAGATCTGCCCACAAATACAAACTTTACCAAACTGACGGTTGAATAACACCAGAAAATATTGTAATATTGATTTTATATAACTAGTGGTGTTAAATAACAGTCACGGAATTTAATCTGATAAAAAAAAAAATGGAATTACAGATTATACAACCTCACAATTCACAGCCATTTTAAAAAGATGCTCATTTGTTTACTAGTGGGGTAATTACATTTAAGTTATCGTTTAATCACACTTCTGGCAAATGAAAAAGCTGCAGTTGCTTTGAGGTCAGAGAGAAACGTTATTACATTATCCAACCATCAGTCTGCCCAGATTTATTTAACAAGGAGCTGAAAGTTGCCTGAACAGATGACCAAAACATGAGATCACATCCTGGGTCAGTCTGAAGTCTGACAGCTTCTAAATGTTCACGTTTTCATCGCTAACGAGGGAAACTCAGCCCCCAGGCATGACGTGTTACCTGGCAGAGCCTCGGCAGCCGACCGTATGTTCGGTTACAAAGAAAACCTGCAGACTTTCTGTGGGATATAATGGAAAAGCGGCCTTATGTAACAGCTGCTGCATAGAGATGATGCTAGTCAGAACCGCTCATCTCCACATGAATGTTAACGTCGTCTGAGGCTTCAGGAAGCTCCGCCGCCTCACAGACGAGAAAATTAAATGACAGACTTTTAGTTTTCGGTGTCCGCAGCTGCTCAGGTCCATGAATTTCAATTAGATGGTCACATCTCAGCCACAAAAACAATAAACTGCACAAACATCCATAAATAAGACTAATTATTCTCCAAACTGATGCAACACAGGAACTAAATATAACGCAAACCAGTGTATTTAGGAAAAATAGACCAAATTAACCAAATAAAAACTAATAGCAGAAGACAACAGTGCAACGATTATTATCCTCTTTACCTGTTCTACCACTCTGGAGGAAGTTCAAAATTGCTCACAAATTAAACCAATTTTTATTCCTTTCTGATAGAAATGTGGTCTAGAATTTGGATTTATTTGTAGGTTTTTTTTAATTGTTTGGATTTGATTGTATTTGCTTGGAGTCGTTCATTTTTGTGTGTTAATTGACTTAATTGGAATGATTTTTCTAGATTTTTTTTTACTTTATCCGGAATTTTTTACTTTAATTTATACATTTAGGTTTATTTGTTTCAATCCATTTTGTTGGATTTATTTGACAGAATATGCTTTGATTACTTTAATCAGATTTAGTTTGGATTTTGTTTACTTGGATTTACTTATATTTAATTGGATTTAATGAATACAATTTATTTGTTGCAATTTATTTAGTTATTTGGATTTATCTGATTTGATACAATTTATTTTGTTGGCTTTATTTGTTTTATATATCTGGACTAATTTGATTAGATTTATTGAATTCAGATTTATCTGTTGGGATTTATTTAGATGCATTTTGATCGTATGGATTTGATTTGATTTATTATTTATTTATTTACCTGGAATTGTTTCTTTGAATTTATGCGTTTCAGTTTATTAGTTTGGATGCATTTTATTGGATTTATTTGACAGAATACATTTAGATTTATGTAATCGGATTTGATTACTTGGATTTACATAATCAGATTTAATTGGATTTACTGAATCCAATGTATTTGTTGGGATTTATTTCTTAATTTCAATTTATTTATTTGAATATTATTGATCAAATGTATTTTTTTGGATTTGTTTAGATTTGTCTGCATCCATTTAATTGGGGTTAAATCATTTCAATGTATTTTGTGGGATTATTTCACCGCAAATATTGATTAATTTAATCAGATTTGTCTGGATTTGTTTACTTTGATTCACATAATCAGATTTAATTGGATTTACTGAATCCAATTTATTTGTTGGGGTTTATTTATTAGTTTAGATTGATTTACTTGAGTATTATTGATCAGATTTATTTTTGGGGGTTTGTTCAGATTTATCTGACTTTTGCTGAATTTATTTGTTTTCTATATTTGGATTTATTTGATCAGATTTATTTATCTGGATTCATTTAGTTGGATTCACTTAATCAGATTTAAGTTGGATTTGTAGAATAAAATGTATTTGTTTGGATACCTTTAGATAAATTTGTGTGGATTTATTTATTTAGATTTACTTGGTTGGATTTTTTGAATACAATTTACTCGTTTGGATTTATTTGGATTAAAATTGATTTTTTAAATTTTATTAGATTTTACAACTTCATTTGTTAAGATCTGTATAGGGGTTTAGTTATAGATTTATTTGGATTTGTAGGTTTTTTATTTAGCTTGTTTCTATTTATTTTGGGGGGGATTTATTGTTTGGACTTTTAAGACTGTTTTTGATTGGACTTATTTGGATTAATTTGGCTTTGCTTGTACGTTTGTGATTGTTTGTGTAAGGAGGTAGATGGTTAAATTTTTGGACTGTACCAGCAGGTGAGACATCATTGTATCAAAGGTGTGGTTTTAAAAAGGTGCAACAAGATCCACTAGTGAACACACCCTAGAATCACAGCAACAATACAGAAAACACAGAGTTCTCTTTCTACTTCAGTAACAGACACCAGTGAATATTTATTACAGCAGTTTTAGTATTATCTGGCTGTTGTCCTTCTGAACACGGATAGAAATCAGAATCTGTTCTTGCTCTAAAAACCAAATTTAGAACCACAAATCCAACAAAATTACACAAACTGGGGAGTGAAGCGGATTCAAGAACCAGAAATTACCAGAACCTGAAGTCATGAGGACGTTATCAGAGAGCATGCCCGATTTAAAAAAGAAAAAAAAAAGTCTGCAGATATTAACCTGAACCTCCAATACAACCTATAATTGGTTTGTAATGTAAATATTTGCAACGAGATACTAAAACATGCAGGTAAACAATACAAGTCATCCTGCTTATTTTAGTCTGGCCTACATTTACTGCAACAGTTCTATAAATGTCTTTTTTAATTTCATGTCAGTGAAAACTCCAAATATTGAATTTACAGTAATATAAGACAAAGAAAAGCAGCAAATTTCCTCGTTTAAGGCGTTAAAATGTGAAAAAGTGCACAGATTTTATTACTGTGCAGATGTTTTAAACTTCAAACTACAATTTGGGTATACATAACCACAAAAACAGTCACAAAATACATAAAATGACCAAAAAGAGACCTAAAACAACCTTAAAGCAGATAAAGAAAAGCCAAAGACACAAAATGACCAAGAAGAGCCCCAAAATAATTTCTAAAGAGACAAAAACTGGACACAAAAGACACAAAGGGCATGAAATGACCAGAAAGAGACCTACAACAACCTTAAAAGATGATAACAGCCACAAAAGACATGAAATGAGCAAAGATATCTAAAACAATCTTTTAAAAAAAAGATTAAAAAACTGCCACAAAAAGACAAAATAACCAAAAAGAGACCTAAAATAATCATAATGATAAAAAACTGCCACAAAAGATGCAAAATGACCAAAAACAACTAAAACAAGCTTAAAGACGATAAAAAACAGCCAGAAAAGACATGAAATGACCAAAGAAACCTAAAACAATCTTTAAAAAAAGACAAAAAAAACTGCTACAAGACATAAAATGACTAAAACGAGACCTAAAACAGTCTTAAGAAGATAAACTGCCATAAGACAAAAAAAAAGACCAAAAAGAGACCTAAAATAATCTTACAGACGATAAAAAACTGCCACAAAAGGCAGAAAATGACCAAAAAGAGACCTATAACAATCTTAAAGACGATAAAAGAAACACCATACGAAGACACAAAAGACACCTAAATAACCTTCAAAAGGAAAAACCAAACAAATGCCTGCAGATAAAAACCTACACCTTCAATAGCATCTATAACTGGTTTGTGCGACTCTGCTGGACTAAAGTAAATGAGACGCTAAAACATTGCTTATTTCTGTCTGGCCTACATTTCCTGCCACAGTTCCACCAAAAACATGGAGATCAGACCCAGAACTCTGAGCTGGCAGGACTACAGACCTTGAAGAGCCTGGGGAAGACCTCTGTGGGCTGCCCTCGCACTACAAACAGCCTGGAGTTGAGCTTCTTCAGGCTGTTGTCCAGGTCCTCCAGGGCCTCCAGCAGAAACCTGCAGATAAACAGCAGAAAGTCAGAAATATCCACCTACAGCTGTGTGGACACACATGTTAGGAGGCGTCTCAGGTTTCAGAGTTGATCTGTGGATTGTTTTAGACCGATTCTGACTTTTAAAACCGACCTGCTGAACAAAAAAGCAGCTAAATGCCTAAATATTTATGTAGATGTGTTGATACAGGATCAGATTTGAGGATTTTCTGCTTTTTCTGAGCTGCATCGTTGCAAATGGAGTGTTTTGATGGTAGATATTTGGACAAAAACAACTTTTCTAGCATTATTTTTAAAGACGGCTATCAGTGACAGTTACACACAAGTGACACTACTCGAGGTAAGGATACACACTACCATTCAAAAGTTTGGGGTCACTTAGAAATATCCTTATTTTGAAAGAAAAGCTTTTTTCCTCAATGAAGATAACAATAAATTAATCAGAAATCGAGTCTAGACATTATTAATGTGGAAAATGACTATTCTAGCTGGAAACAGCTGATTTTTAATGGAATATCTCCATAGAGGTACAGAGGAACATTTCCAGCAACCATCACTCCTGTGTTCTAATGCTACATTGTGTTAGCTAATGGTGTTGAAAGGCTCATTGATGATTAGAAAACCCTTGTGCAGTTATGTTAGCTTAAAAAAGACAAAATAGCCACAAAAGACATGGAACCTGAAAGAAATTTTAAAAAAGCCAGAAGACAAAATGACTAAGAGACCTAAAACTATCTTTAAAAAAAAGACAAAACAGCAACTAAAGACACAAAAAGACAAAAAAGAGACTTACAACAATCTTTGAGGCAATAAAAAACAGCCACAAGACATAAAACGGCAAAAAAAAGACAAAACTATTTTTAAAAAGACAAAACTAAAACGATTCAAAACAGCCACTAAAGACAGAATGACCAAAAGGAGACCTAAAATAATGTTCGAGACCAAAAACAACCACAAAAGACACAAAATGACCAAAGAAAGACCTAAAACAATCTTAAAGATAAAGAAATAAAGTTACCAAAAAAAGAAAAAAAAATCTAAAACAACCTTAAAAACAATAAAAAAAAAATTCAGTGTGAGCTATAAAGATATGTATATGTATGATAATTGTGCAACTTTGGTCAGTTTTATGGAAATATTTCAGCGACCAAAGACGACTATTCCGCCTTTGCATTGTTTCCAACCACACAAAAACCACAATTAATCAGTTTGACAACTTAAATCAGTGCCACAAAGTTCTGTTCGACCGACAAAGCCAGATCTGAGCGTCACCCAACGCAAAAAATAACTAATTTGGGTGATTTTTCCAGTATTACATCAACTGAGAAACATTCCCTAATGACTTTTTTCTCTGCTTTACTTAAACCATTTATTTTCTGTACAGACACTCCCACACTAAATCACAGCAACCACTCCAGGATGATTAATTCTTTCTGAGCAGAGTTGATCGAGTCATCTGGTGGAAATCTGTAGGGGTTTTTGGTTCGTATCGTGGACAAACTAAATGTCACTCCAGTTTTTTTTCCAAATATTGTACTAAGAGCATTTTAAAGTGGTCATATTTTTGTGTAAATCTGGAAATAATCAGAAAGTTGAAGAAACATTTTAAAAACAAGAAGTTCTGACATGTAAATGAATAAATCAGACTCTGCTTTAATTGATTAGATCAGCAACAGCATTAACTCCTTTGTACCAAAGGTCAGCTTTATGGAGATGGATCTTTTCATTAATGCATCTGACTCATCAAAGTCTGCTTTAATGTGAATATTTTCTGGTTTCCTTCTTCATCTATAACAGTAAACTCAGTATATTTGATTGTGGACAAAACAAGACTGTCAATTTGGAGTTTTATGAAACACTGACCAACATTTTTCACTATTTTCTGACATTTAGACCGACAAATTGATTTATCAAGATTAAGGAAAAAAGTTATTGCAGCCCAAATTCTCAATTAACAAACATGAAAAATCTGGATAAAGACGGAAATCCGGTATTTCAGGCTGTCTTGAAGGTTCTTAAACATGTAATTTATAACAAGACCATAAATATTGATGCATTCATGCATATGCAGCTGCATCTGTGGAGCTAATTTTAGATGTTCTGTGTGGGCCTGCAAATTATTATTTTAATTATTGATGAATCTGCAGATTATCTTCAGGAAGTGAACCAGACCTCAAAGTGAAACCATCGCAACACTACTGACCAAAACAAGAGCAGAAACCTTCACATTTCTAGAGGGGAAAAAAAAAAAAAAAACAAAACAAAAAAAAAAAAAAAAAAAAAACGCTGAGTCACCAGTTTTGGGGCATTTTTCAAAAAGAAAACCAACAATTCCACACCAGTAATCATTTCCATTAGCCAATTTCTTTATTAACTAATGTTTTGTATAATTATTGTTGGGTAGTTTGATCTAAAACATCATGTTTGATTAAGTTTTCATACATTTGTGGGCAAAAATTTTAATAAAAAGTTAAAAATTCGTCTCTAAAATTCAAATAAAAGGAAACAATCAAGTAAATTATAGCATTTTAACATCTAAAGCAAAGTTTCAAGAAGCTGCACAAACTGCAGCAAATAAACCTAGGTGGATAAAACACAAAATGTATTAAAAAAATAAGATAAAATAACTGGAAAGAGGACAAAAACCAAGCAGATCAACACAGCAAAACACATAAATAATTAAGCAAAGTACAAAAGAAGACAATAGATCCAACTGAGGGAGGCCCTTATGATAAAATAAAGCTTTCAGTGGTTTAAAAGGAGCCTGATTAACAAATTAGCGTATTCCTAATTGATGAATTGGTCAAAAATATGGGAGAAATGTAATCGCAGCTACTCAGAACTAAAGTGAAACAATCACAACCAACAGTCAAAACTTTAAAATCATCATCAGTACATGAAAAATACAAACAGAATTCAAAGGAAAAACAGAAACTTGTCACATTTGAGAAGCTGGAATCCTGAAATTTGAAGCATTTCTTTTCAGTCACTGGGTTAAAAATTGGTTCCAGCTGTGCTTGTTTACTGTTGGGTAGATTGATCTAGAACATCTCATTGCATAAATGCTACATAAGTATGGATGCAATAATCTTAATTTTAAAGAAGGTATAAATTGTGACAAAAAGCAAAAACAATCATTTTAACCGTCTCAAACTTGTGCTTAAGTAAATCTACCCAATAAATTCCCACCTTTTTCTTTTCCATGTTTACAGAAATGTGCAAATCCAGCCCACATATTGGGTCATTCTGTGTGTGCCATGTTAATGAAGACGTGCTTATATAAAATGAAAACGTGTTTTATAACCATGACTGTGTGCACATTCTCACACCAGACTGCTGTGAGAAAAACAGCTCTGCTAACAGTATGGAAGTGCTAGCTTGAGGTTTTATTTAGCAAAAAACGTGTATGCCGAACAAACCACTGGACGGCACTGATTGAATTAAGAATGTAGTCCTCCTATAATTGGTGATTAGTTGCTGCTGTACAATGATAACCTAAAATCGCACGTTTCTTCTATGGAGTTCTCCATTGCATATCTGTTGTTTGCACGTTTACAGCAAAATGCACTCACCAAATCCTGCCGACATGTTATATAATTCTGCATTTGCATAATTAAGGACCCTTTGCTTAAACCTCATGAAAAAATAAATGGTGTTGTTGCCATAGCTGTCCACCAAACTATCGTGAGAAAAACTGCGATGTTGACCATGTAAACCAACTCTGCTAAGGGTTAGCTAACTTTATCACCAAGTTAAACACTTAGGCAGTTTAAACTTATGCCGAACTACCCAGTGGGTAAAACTAGTTTGATTAATTGCGTGGTTCTGTGACAGGAGGGGACGTTTTGCTGATAATCAAAGATTATATACAAAAAAATGTGTGCTTCTTCAATGGAGTTCGCCATGGACCATCTCCATTTTATGCTAGCTGACTGACGTGGAGCGGAGGCCCAAGCCTAAAGTCCCAGCCAGCGCATTCATAGGGCAATGAATCACACATATGGCGACCTAAATGGTGTCGATGACTCAATTTAATAACGTTTAAGGGGGTTTAAGGGAGTCAATGACGGAGAAAAGCCACAGACCTCCATCGGTTGATTCCCACATTAGCGGCGCCAGCGAACCACGGGTCCAGGATATAAACACAGCGCACCGTGTCCGCTCCATTCAGGGCCTCCTGCAGCGCCGGATTATCGTGCAACCGTAGACACTTGCGAAACCAGTGCACCGAATTCACCACCATGATGGCTCCTTATTCCATCTTCAGAGTATAATCCAGAGAGAGTGGCTGAAACAGAGCTGAAATGCGCCGGTTTCGAGGTTAAATTAATCGCGAAGAGCTGCGGAGACTCCGACAAACTTTAGTTAAACCAACATTCAAGGGGGCGTGGCCAGGGGTCGGGCTCACCGCATCTGCCTGCTGATTGGTTAGACTCCACGGCGTCACATGAATTATAAAACCAGAGGGTCGTGATTGGCTGATTAGACTGACGGCAGGCAGCTGTGTGAAGGGCTGTGTCACGTTTTCTACTGGGAGCATTTGATGCAGGCAGGTAATCAGCCATTATCTCACCGCAGGAGGAGTAAATTGGCAAATTAAATGTGCACTTTGTCTATCATGAGGAGTGAAACCACGGCGAGGCCTGACTCAGCTGCATGAGAGATGCAAAATAGAGCTTTCTGGAAAGGAGTCAGGGTTATTCACACCCATAAAAAGAGATTTAAAATGACCGTTAAGTGATTAAAAACTACAAACAAGTGCATGATTCCTGCAAAGACATGCATAATAACCAAAAAGAGGTGCAAAATAACAACAAAAAGACACAAAATTACCACAAAAATATCAAACAGAGAAAATAAAATGATACGCTAAATCATGAAAGATGCAAACTCAGTACAGGGTTATGCAAAGTAATTAACTATAACAAAGGCATGCAAGATGGCAACAATAACACAAGGAGTAACTGCAAAAATGCACAAAATGACCACAGAAACATCCTAAGCAAATACATGGGGGCTCAAAATGACCACAAGAAGATTTAAATCAAACACAAAACTTGCAAAATAACCACAGAGAATCAAGAAACTAGTGTAGGGATCCTACAAGGACATGCAAAATAACCAAAAAGAGGTGCAAAACAACAACAAACACACACAAAATGATCAGAAAAAACAAACAGAGGGAGGGTAAAAGTGATAACAGACATTAAATCATGAAAGATGCAAAGTAAGTAATTAGAGCAAAGGCATGCAAGATGACTAAATAATAAATAAATGACAAAAAATGCTGCAAAATGACAACAAAAACACATAGAAACCATAAAAATTTACAAAATGACAATAAAAACACATAGAGTAAACACAAAAATGCACAAATTGATAACAAAAACGCTCAGAATAACCACAAAAATGCACAAAAACATCCTAAACAAGTATGTGGGGGCTCAAAATGACCACAAAAAGATTTAAATCAAACACAAAACATGCAAAATAACCACAGAGAAGCAAATTAAGAAACTAAAATCAGCAAACAAGTACAGAATTCCTACAGACATGCAAAAGAAATAAAAAGAGGTGCAAAATAACAACAAAAACAAAAAAAAAAACAGGGAGGGTAAAAACGACAGACGTTAAATCATGAAACACGCAAAGTAAGTAATTATAAAAAAGGCATGCAAGATGACAAAAAAATAAATGACTAAAAAGTGGCGCGAAGTGACAACAGAAACACACAGAATCACCACAAAAATGCACAAAATGACCACAAAAGCACACAAAGCAAATACACAGGGGCTCAAAATGACCACAAATAGATTTAAATCGAACACAAAACATGTACAGTGAGCACAGAGAGTAAAGTAAGTAACAGTAACATTTAAAATCATTATAAAGAGATGCAAAATGACCAAAGAGAGGTGCAAAATAACAACAAAAACAAACAGAGAGGGTAAAAATGACAGACGTTAAATCATGAAACATGCAAAGTAAGTAATTATAACAAAGGCATGCAGGATGACAAAAAAATAAATGACTAAAAAGTGGCGCGAAGTGACAACAGAAACACACAGAATCACCAAAAAAATGCACAAAATGACCACAAAAACATCCTAAACAAATACATGGGTCCTCAAAATGACCACAAATAGATTTAAATCGAACACAAAACATGCAAAGTGAGCACAGAGAAGCAAATTAAGAATCTAAAATCAACAAACAAGTGCAGGATTCCTACAAAGACATTCAAAACTAACCAAAAAATGTGCAAAACAACAATATAAACACACATAAAACAAACAGAGAGTGGAAAAAACAATAACAAATTAAGTTACTTAAGATCACTACTGACAGACACAATATGATGGAAAACATGCGTAAAACAACCACAAAAACACAAAAAACAAACACACAGAGGTTAATAATGACCACAAAGATGAAAACAAATCTAATACAAAACATGCACAGATAGATGCAAAAGAAGCTGTGGACAAGATACGCAAAATCAATACAAGGAGATACAAAATGACTAGAAAATGGAACAAAATAATAACAAAAACACAAAGAGTAACCACAAAAATATCCACCATGACCACAAAAGCACACAAAGCAAATACACAGGGGCTCAAAATGACCACAAAAAGTTTGAACTATAACACAAAACATGTACAGTGAGCACAGAGAGTAAAGTAAGTAACAGTAACATTTAAAATCATTATAAAGAGATGCAAAATGATCAAAGAGAGGTGAAAGACAACAACAAAAACATACAAAGCAACCACAAAAATGAACAAAATGACCACAAAATGCATTCAAAACAGTGGCTCAAAATGACCAAAGACATTAAAAACTAACACAAAACATGCAAAAATAACCACAGAGAAGCAAATTAAGACACTAAAATTAACAAACGCAGGATTCCTATGAAGACATGAAAAAGAAATGAAAATAGGTGCAAAACAACAACAAAAATACAGAAAATGACCACAAAAAATAAAAGTGATAACAAATAAGTCATAAATACCTTCAAAAAGGTTCAAAATGATCACAAAAATTAAAAAATAAAAATAAAAAATGATGCAAAGTAAGAAACTTTAACAAAGACATGCAAAATCGCTCTGAGGAGATGCAAAATGACTAAAAAATGGTGCAAAATGACAACAAAAACACACACAGCAACCGCAAAAATGCACAAAATGACCACAAAAAATTGAAATCTAACGCACAGAATGCCAAGGTCAAAACTAACAAACCCCAAATCATGTTCCAAGTTAAGACCTACAAATTCAAATGCATTCTGCAATATGTAAATCTGATCAAACTTGCCTACTGAAAAACTTTGTTTATAGATTTCCAAAAAATCCAGGCGAAGTTCTTCTGCATTTCTTTACTGTTTGCTAAATCAGGATATAGTTGAGCTTCAGAGAAAGTTATCATGGTCACTGCTTCTAATCTGATCAGAAATAGAGTCTAAAATATTTCCTCATCAGTTTACATTCAACCTTCCTGTGTTTCTACATGTCTACATTAAAATATGACACATTTTGATGACTAAGACGTGGCTACAAATGATTCTGTCAGTGTCCACACTGGAGGGAAATGAAATACAGGAGGTTCACATGTAGAAACACCTGGATGTCTGGATTCACGACTCCCTCACTTTCAAGACACATCTGAAGAAACTTGTGAAGAAACTCAAGACTAAAACTGGGTTTTTATTTTCAAAACAAGTTGCATTTTTATTTTAATGTAAAAATGTGGCTTGTCGCTGCCACTTTTTTGTCTCGTTGGAAGACGGAGATCTTTTATATATGAATGCTTGATCTTTCTTCAAAAATCCTTTGCTGCTTCGATGGCCACACCTCCTTGACCTTTCAACTTCTCTCCACACTTTCTTCAGGTTGGCTCGCTAGACACTAGCTCATCCAGATTCATTAGTTTGTGTGCAATTAGAAAATTACTGACGGAAACGGTGTTGAAAAACGCAAAACGGGTGAAGATTCATCAGTACCTAAAAACTTCAGCTATACCTCGAGAGTTACCTTAAATTTGATTTTATTAAAGGACAAGACAGAATTAAGTTATTTGTGGTGAAATGCTCACAAATGACAGCATGAAACCAGCGAATTACAGCGACATCAAGAAACAAAAGACAGTTTGGTAAAGTCAGAAAGATATTCACAAATTCAGACTTCCGGCATCAATAACTCATTAAATATACGTTGTCTAAACATAAACGATGCCTCTTTCCTATCGTTGTAAGGTACACAATGTGCTACAAGTAGGTTTAATCAAAACTATCTGTCTTTCCAGCTGCAGAAATAACATTGGTGTCTATGAGCAGCTGGCTGTGTGACGAGTGAACAGGGACCGTCTGCAAAATGCAAAACTGCTGCAAACAGCGAAGAGACACAAATATTCAACAAATTTACTGCAGCCAGCAACTGACTCCTGCTGGTCATACTACAACTCTTGGTTTAATATTAAATATTTTTTTCATAATTTTAAGGATTTTTTTTTATAGCAAAAAGAATCAATAACTTAACTCTTATGCATTGTAGTGTCACCAAATTTACTGCAGCCATAAACTCTCTCCTCCTCATAGTACAACTCTTGGTTTAAAATAATTTATTTTTTTCATAATTTTAGGGAATTTTCCATTAGCAACACAATTCAGTAACTTCCCTCTTATGTTTTGTAGTGTACTTCTGGGGTGGTGTCGTGCTGGGGAGGCAGCTTATAGGGGGGCTCCAAGCCAAACAGGTTGGGAACCACTGAGCTAGAAAATGGTTAACTAGGCCTTTTTAGTTACTAGCCAGAAATTCATGAAGGGCACAGACAGGAGAGAACCTCCTGTTTTAAGCTGCTAATGAGTTTCAGAGTAGCCAACAGATTAACTAGTTCTTGTGAGCAAGTAAGGTAGAAAATAGCTATGGTGTAACTTAGACAGAGCTACAGTAGATGAGGGACACCAATTGGGGCCAATTTCCACTCTTGTTTATATGCCGAGTTAGCATGACTGAAACTATACAACACTACCAGACAGCAAGTTGGAAGCCAGTTGAAGTGTTAAACTTCACCTACATGAAGAGCACTCTGTTCAAATACTGTTAATTAGCTTCACTCAAACTAGCCAAAAATCTGCTTTCCATTTACTACCTTGCACAACAACTTAGAAACATGCTTCAGTGCCAACTTTGTTCAACTTATGAGCTACTTGCTGAGTTTCTCCATTTACGAGAATCTTCACAACCTATTGTAAATTGGTCTGCAGCAAACGGATTTGAAGCATTTGAGCCAGTAAAACTTTGATTCGGAGGTTTGTGCACAAATGGTACTAACAGGTCAGTCTGTAATGCATCAACCAGTCACAACTGAGACTAGCATTTAGAGACAAGTCTTTACACTAAACCAGCACTTGGACCTTCAGAGACAAGAGGGTCACCTTTAAATGCTCGAAGGCTAACGTCAATAGTTTTAGCAACCCTGCTTGCAGGAAGGCTTCATTTAGCACAGCTGTTGGAGATTCACAAAGTGATGAAGACTGACAGAAACTGGTTGTGAAAAATTTATTAAATCTTTTACAGTTAGAAGCAGCAGTAGAACTTCTGGAACATGGAGCCCTGCAACACAAACAGTCAGCTGGTAGCAGATCCAAAGAACAAATCCTGAGAGCTCAGAGACCCACCTCCAACATGTTCAGTATGCTTTGACTGGAACTTGGTCGCCCTTTGGAGGCAGGTAGCCTTTCGGAGGCAGGTAGCCCTTCGGAGGAAGGTAGCCCTGTGGAGGCAGGTAGCCTGGGTAGCTGAACACTGGACTGTACAGAGAGTCAGTGGGGACGTAGCGGGTCTGAGAGAAATGGGCTCTTCCTCTCCTGTAGCGGGACCGAGAGTGGAAGTTGTAGACTGGATCCAGACCGGACACATCAGTGAAGAAGGGCCCATCAGGGGTCTGGTCAGAGATCTGGTCAGTGCTCTGGTAGGTGTAGACACCCGGATAGCCGCCGTAGAAGCCTGTATAGCCGCCATAGACATACTTGACCTGCTGGTCGGGTTTGGTGGTTGTAGTGGGGACGGTCGGGTCAGGACTTGTTGGTCCGCTGACCCAGGGTCCCGGATAATAACCTCTGGGGTTTGGTTCTCTGCCTGCTGCTAGTCCAGAATCTGAGGAGAAACAGGTTAGTAAGGAGACAGCTGAGAGCTTCAGAACAGCTCAGTGAGCTTCATTAGCATCCACTGACCTTGTACAGGCAGACAGGTGATGCTTCCAACCAGCAGACAGGAAATCCACAACAGCCTGAAGACACACCAGAACATTTCAGAGCAAATTCAGTTTACAGAGATAAAGTCTGGCAGCAAGGGTGCCAGAAAGTGAAATAATGCAACATCCCAAATAGTAATAGTTCCCTTGTACAGTTACGAGACAGAAATGTAGATCTGGACATTAACCAAAGTTCTGACCCCTTTTAATGTGGTCAGCATGTAAATTATGAGCTTGTGCCAATGGTTTATACATTTAAACTGAAGATTTTAATTGTTTTTCCAGGAATCAATTTTTAAGAACATTTTGTGGTGATTGAAATATAGTAAAGAATTAAACTATAATGCAGATTTGATAAATAGTTACAGTTCCAGCATTTTGTTATTGTTAATTTTTTTCAGATTCTTCCACTGTAATTTAACCAAAGCACAGAAAAAAGTCATTTCATGGAGCTACATGATGTTTCAGTGTTTAGACTCTTCAGATTCTGATCTCAGCCTCCTGCTTCACTGACTCACCTCATTGTGATTGTGAGTAGATCTAAAGCCGACCCGTGACCTGCCTCCAACGTGCTGCAGACACACAAAAACACACTAAGTTGAGCTGCAGACACAAAGAAGACAATGAGAGCAGATCCAGTCGTTACCTTCTAGCAGAGCTGCAACTTCGTCCCAACAGGAGCTGATCTATGGAGCTTCAACCTGCAGCAGCTGCTTTATATGAAGCTCAGAGCAGAAGCAGCTGATTGGAGCTGATTGATCAGAGACAGCAGCTGATCGTCAATGAAGCTCAGCTGCACATTGTTGAAGCTCTGAGATCAGTCTGAGGTGAAACTCACCTGCTAGAAGATACACAACAAAGATCTCAACTGGAAAATCCTCCTACAGTCCAACACTGATGAAGAAATGAGTCTGAAAACATTCCTCTGCTGAAACACAAACATGGAAATCAGAGTCTGAAGGAACTATTGACGTTTTAATGTCATGGAGATTTAATAAAAGGATGGCAAAAAGACATAAAACAAACACAGAGAGATTGAAAAGAAGGCAAAAAACTGAAAATGATTCAAAAGAGACACAAAACAACAAAAACACTCAAACATTTGTGTCTCTTTCGGGTAATTTTGTAGATTTCCTGGCTGGTTGAGTATCTCTGTGGTGATTTTGTGTCACTGTTTTCTAGTTTTGTGTCTCTTTCTGGTTTTTTGTGTATGTATTTTTCTATGTTTTGTGTCTTTGTGGTTGTGTGGTGTCTCATTATTCTGGTTTTGTGTCTGCAGTTATTTTGTATTTTTGTGGTTGTTTTATGTCTCTTTATGCCACATAAACATTCAGATTAAAGATAAAATTGGTTTGTTCACAATAACTTCAGACAATAAATTTCCACAGACACAAAACCACCATAACGTTACACACAGCAACCACATACATACAAAACAACAACAAAGTACACAAAATAAGCCAAGGCAAGTGTAATGAGATGAAAAACAACCACAGAGACAGAAAACAACCATTAACAGAGAGAAAACAACCACAAAGAGACGTATTAATATCATAGAAATTTCATAAAAGGACGACAAAAAGGCACATAAGTTTCAAAAGATGAAGGAAAATGTTGCAAAGACCTGCAGCATCACAACACAGACACATAAACTGACCACAAAAAGAGACAAAACACAGTGAGGCAAATAAGAAACTACAGCAAAGACGTGCAAAGTTACAAAGCGATGAGATATGTCATTAAAAATGACCAAAACAAAAAAAAAATATACAAAATAACAAAAATACTAAACCGATTTGTTCTGTTTGGGTCTCTTTGTGTATTTTGGGGGTTTTTAGTGTCCGCTTAAACATTTTGTGTCTCTGTATTCTGATTTTGTGTGTCTTTGTGGATATTATGTGTCTCTTTGTGGGCATTTTGTGCACATTTGTAGTTGTAAACAGCATTGCTTGTTAGAAAATTCATCAAAGGATTAGAAAGATTTACCAAATGACCAGAAATACACACAAAATGACCAAAATCACACACACAACACAACCCCAAAGAGTTGCAAAACAACCATGGAAACACAAGTCGACTACAAGGAGAGACAAATGACCAAAACCAGACAGAAATTCTTAACTGATTTTCAAACTAATCAAAGAAGGCCTCACACATGAAGTTAGTCTGTAGGTCGGCCTTCTTTCACCTGCATAATATATTTAGATCATATTTCTCCTGCATTAGCTTCTCTTCACTGGCTACCTGTGAAATCAAGGACAGAGTTTTATAATCCTGCTTCTCAGATTTAAAATTCTCAATGACCAAACTCCGTCTTATCTTCAAGACCTTTAGTGCCTACAGAACCCTTTGCTCTCAGACTGCAGGTTTACTTGCGGTTCCCAGAGTTTCCATAAGCAGAATAGAAATACTGCGACGCTAATAGAGCTGAGTCCTTAATGAAATGAGTATAACAGCTTCTCCTGCTGTGAGAAATATCTGTTACATGATTCCAGGTTCTCTTAGCAGTCTGAGTAAGGTCAGCACTCTTTAGCCAGTTAGCTAATTGGTTAGAAACAAGCTTACATATGCAGACATATGTGCTGTCATATAGTAATAAGTACTAACTGAGCTTACTAGCTATTGTTCATAAGCTGCTACTTAAGTGTGAAAGTTAAGCTCACTAGCTCTGTTAGCTATTAAGATAGTTAGCTAATAGGCCTTATTTAAGACTAGCCAGAGCTACATGAGAAGCACAAATGGAGCTAAGCTCAATTTATCAGCTGTTAGCAAGACTGAAACCAGCTAACACACTCATCGGTTCTTATTTGACACCTAGTACATTAGAAACTAGCTTTAGCACAAACTTAGTTTGACTTACAAGTGCTTAGCTAGAGCTTCATGTGGGGTTAACTTTAGTTGGTCACATGGTGTTAGACTGGTTTGAAACTAGCCAACTCATTATCTAGCATGACTTGCTAGTAAATTAGACACTAGCTGACAAGCAAGATTTTACACCTCAGACACACTGCTCTGCAACTAATCTTTACATTTATAGTATGGCTAACAGCTAGCTGGTTGACTTGGATCTTCCACAACAATATTAGTCTGAAGATGTCCGTTGGATCTGAAGTTATGCACAGCCAACAGGATCAAGTTATCACTAGCTAGAAGTTGGTGGGTCCAAGATGAGTTTCGATGATGTATTTGGCTTCTGTATTTTAGTATTGCCCCACAAAACAGAATCTGCAGTCACTGGCCTCAAGCGCCAAAACGTTTATTACGGATTGCGTTCATTATCCTCACCCTAACCAGTCAAGGCAGATGGCTGCTATCCCCTGAACCTAGTTCTGTCAGGTTGGTCCTTATGACCTAGTGCTTGCTTAAAGTGAACCTAAATATTTCCAGTTTTTGGACGGTGTTCACTTTACTGTATGAAGTTCTGCAAGACAGTTTGAAGTTTGTCCTATGCAATCAAATAGGTTTTAAAGTGTTTAATCTATAAAAACTTGGGACTCAGGTTTAGCATTACATCAGGTTCTTACAGCAAACTGGAACATTCAGAAACAAGATGGTCACCTCGAAATGCCTGAAGGCTAAAGCTAATGGTTTTAGCAAAGCTGTCTACAGGAAACCTTCATTTATTACAGCTCTTGAATATTCTCACGATAAAGTGACGAAGACTGACAGAAACTGGTTCTGAAAATCATTTATTAAATCTTGTACAGTTAGAAGCAGCAGAAGAACTTCTGGAACATGAGACCTGCAACACAAAGAGTTAGTCAGCTGGCAGCAGATCCACAGAGCAGATCCTGAGAGCTCAGAGACCCACCTCCAACATGTTCAGTAGGCTTTAACTGGAACTTGATCACCCTTTGGAGGCAGGTAGCCTTTCGGAGGCAGGTAGCCTGGGTAGCTGAACACTGGACTGTACAGAGAGTCTGTGGGGACGTAGCGGGTCTGAGAGAAATGGGCTCTTCCTCTCCTGTAGCGGGACCGAGAGTGGAAGTTGTAGACTGGATCCAGATCGGACACATCAGTGAAGAAGGGCCCATCAGGGGTCTGGTCAGAGGTCTGGTCAGTGCTCTGGTAGCTGTAGGAACCCGGATAACCACCATAGACACCTGGATAGCCACCATAGACATACTTGACCTGCTGGTCGGGCTTGGAGGGTCCAGAGGGGACGGTCGGGTCAGGACTTGCTGGTCCTCTGACCCAGGGTCCCGGATAATAACCTCTGGGGTTTAGTTCTTCTCCTGCTGCTCCAGAATCTGAGGAGAAACAGGTTAGTAGGAAGCAGCTGAGAGCTTCAGAGCAGCTCAATGAGCTTCATTAGCATCCACTGACCTTGTACAGGCAGACAGGTGATGCTTCCAACCAGCAGACAAGAAATCCACAACAGCCTGAAGACACAACAGAACATTTCAAAGCAGCAATTCAATTTAAAGAGATTCAAATCTGTAAAATAGTAAAGTGTCCTGTAGCTTCATGTTGTTTAAATGTTCACTCACCTCATTG
This sequence comes from Amphiprion ocellaris, assembly GCF_022539595.1. Lineage (NCBI taxonomy): Eukaryota > Metazoa > Chordata > Actinopteri > Pomacentridae > Amphiprion > Amphiprion ocellaris. The sequence continues at coordinate 36,915,401 of NC_072768.1, forward strand.
TGATAATAAGCAAATCTAAAGCCAACCCGTGACTTGCCCCCTCGTCCCAACAGGAGCTGATCTGTGGAGCTTCAACCTGCAGCAGCTGCTTTATATGAAGCTCAGAGCAGAAGCAGCTGATTGGAGCTGATTGATCGGAGACAGCAGCTCATCGTCAATGAAACTCAGCTGCAGATTGTTGAAACTCTGAGGCCTTGTCCACACATAGCCGGGTTTTTGTAAAACCGAATATCCTGCCCCCTCCGTCTAGAAAAAAACTTACGTACACACCACCTCGTTTTTAGAAAAAAACTTCATCCACACCTAACCGCATAAGTGCGTTTTTAAGCACATTCATAAGCATGCCGGACTTTTAGGTGGCAGTAGTTCCCCAAATCCTAGCAAGGTGGTGGAGAATAACCGTCCTTAACGTCATCCTTCGCCTGTGTTGTTGAATGTAGAGCAGTATCTGGGCTTGTAAAAACAAGCAAGTAAAAAGCGCCTGTACAAGAAACAGCGGCCAAAACCTTGTGAGAGCATCCATACTGTTACCCAATGTAAACACAGGTCGCATATGTGACGTAAGAACATATTTTGTCGCAGGCGGTGACGTTTCGAAACGCAAAACCCCGGTTACTGATGTCCACATGCAGACGCATAAAACGGAGAATTCGCAAATCTTCACTTTGGTCGGAGTTTTTAAAAAGAATCGTTTTTGATGACGTAAATCTGCGTTTTCGTGTGGATGATAGGCCGAATCGTAGAAAAATATCTTCGTTTTGTGAGATACCCGGCTACGTGTGGACAAGGGCTGAGACTCATCTGCTGGAAGATACACAACAAAGACTAAACTGCAAAATCCTCCTACAGTCCAACACTGATGAAGAAATGAGTCTGAAAACATTCATCTGCTGAGACACAAATATATAAAAATCAGAGTCTGAAGGGACTATTGAAGTTTTAATGTCATGGAGATTTAATAAAAGGATGACAAAAAGACACAAAACTACAAAGGATGTAAGAAAATGTTAGAAAGACCTGCAGGATCACAACACAAGAACACAAAATGACCACAAAAAGTATGCATGCAAAAGAAGAAACTTCCAGAAAGACATGTAAAGTCGCTACAAAGAGATGGGATATAATGTCAGTGAAAATAACTTAAAAGAGACACAAAGAGACATAAAATGGCCAAAAATAGTCACAAAATGACCACAAACAGATGCAAAACAACAAAATGACACAAAATTATCACAAAAAGACACAAAACAAACACAAAAAGACAATATAAAAATCTAACAAAGAGACATGAAATGATTAAAAAGAGACAGACTTTTATTGATTTTACTTAGTTTTACCTTTTATGCTGTATTTGTGCTCCTGTTGCGAGTTCAGCTAAAAAAAAGTTATTGTAATCAACAGTCACTCAGTGTAGTGTTTTGTTCTCCTTCCTCTTCTGTTATTAAATGTTCTCTGCTCTTTTTTATTGATAAGGCTGTCTATACTCAATATCTTTGATCCCCTCATAAGTGATCATGAACATTTCTTGTTAGAAAGTTCATCAAATGGTTAGAAAGAGACACAAACTGATCACAAAAAGACATAAAAAGACCACAAAGAGTCACCAAATGACCAGAAATACACACAAAATGATCAAAATTACACACACAAAACAACCCCAAACACATGCAAAATGACCATGGAAACACAAGCCAACTACAGAGACCTAAAATGACCAAAACTAATCAAAGAAGGTCTCACACATAAAACAAGTCTGTGGGTCGGCCTTCTTTCACCTGCGTAATATCATATTTAGATCATCTTATGCCAGTGTTAGCTTCTCTTCATTGGCTCCCTGTGAAATCCAGGATAGAGTTTAAAATCCTGTGCCTCACAGATTCATTTCTTAATGACCAAATTCCATTTAATCTAAAAACTTTATTGTACAACATCATCCAAACAAAACCCTTTGCTCTCAGACTGCAGGTTTACTTGCAGTTCCCAGAGTTTCCGGAAGCAGAACAGAAATACTGCGATGCTAATAGAACTGAGTCCACAATGAAATGAGTTTAACAGCTTCTCCTGCTGTGAGAAATATCTGTGACATGATTCCAGGTTCTCTTAGCAGTCTGAGTAATGTCAGCACTCTTTAGCCAGTTAGCTAATTGGTTAGAAACAAGCTAACAAGAGCTAGTTTAGTACTAACTAGCTTACAAGTGCAGACATATGCGCTATCACCTAGTAGTAAGTAGTAACTGCGCTTACTAGCTACAGCTCGTAAACTGCTACTTAAGTTTGAAAGTTAAGCTCACTAACTTGTTTTGCTAAGTAACATTATTAGCTATAAATATAGTTAGCTATAGGCCTTATTTAATAACTACTAGCCAGAGCTACACGAGAGGCACAAATTGGAACTAAGTTCACTCCATTAATAGGCTGTTTGTGAAATTGAAACCAGCTAGCATGCCAATGAGTTCTTATTTGACAGCTAGTACTATAAACTAGTAGGTTAGACGTTAGCTTTAGCATTAATGTGGTTTTACTTACAAGTGCCTAATTAGACCTACATGAGGGGCTAACTTTACTCTGGTCAATTGATGCTTGTTAGGTTTGAAACTAGCCAACTCACTAGATAGCAAAACTTGCTTTAATTAGAAACTAGGTGACAATGCTTCACTTCTCCCCCCACCTCAAACACACTGTTCAGAAACTAATCTTTTGCATTTATTCTAACAAGGTTACATAATGCTCGGTCTAGCCTGCCAACTGGGCTTATTCCTGAGCTGTTCACCAGCAGCTAGCTGGTTAATTTAGAGTTTCTACTGCCATGTTAGTCTGAAGATGTCCAGACTTGAACATGAAACACAAGAGGATCAAACTAACATTAGCTAACTGGTTGGCAGTCAATGAGCCTGAGATGTCTTTATCATGTTAGACTTTTACATTTGACTATAGCACCACAAAATGGGTAACTTGACCTGCAGCCACTGGCCTCAAGCTCCAAAGTGTTTATGGAGTGTATGTTAGCCTCACCCTAACTAGTTGAGGCTGCACTCCCTGAGCCTGGTTCTGTCAAGTTGTTTTTGAGTCCCTCCCACCAAAACCAAGTGCTTGTTCAAATGGTATCAAAAAACACTAAATTGGAAGGGGTTTCCTTATATAAAGTCCAGTAAGATGTTGAGAATTCATGCTAGGCAAAAATGTTTTAAGTGTTCAAGCTGTTAAAACGGTGCACTCAGGTTTAACATCTTAATTTCTTACAGAAAACTAGAACCATAATACAAGGTCACCTTGAAAGTGAAAGCTAATAGCTTCAGCAAAACTGCCTGCTGGAAACCTTCATTTATCAAAGCTGTTGGATAGTTTCAGGATAAAGTAATAAAAACTGAGACAAACTGGTTCTCAAAATCCATTTATTAAATCTTGTGCAGGTCTTGATCTTGTACAGTTCGAAGCAGCAGAACTTCTGGAACATGAGACCTGCAACACAAACAGTTAGTCAGCTGGCAGCAGATCCACAGAGCAGATGCTGAGAACTCAGAGCCTCACCTCAAACATGTTCAGTAGGCTTTGACTGGAACTTGGTCACCCTTTGGAGGAAGGTAGCCCTGTGGAGGCAGGTAGCCTGGGTAGCTGAACACTGGACTGTACAGAGAGTCAGTGGGGACGTAGCGGGTCTGAGAGAAATGGGCTCTTCCTCTCCTGTAGCGGGACCGAGAGTGGAAGTTGTAGACTGGATCCAGATCGGACACGTCAGTGAAGAAGGGCCCATCAGGGGTCTGGTCAGAGGTCTGGTCAGTGCTCTGGTAGCTGTAGACGCCTGGATAACCGCCATAGACGCCTGGATAACCGCCATAGACGCCTGGATAGCCGCCATAGACATATTTGACCTGCTGGTCGGGTTTGGTGGTTGTAGAGGGAACGGTCGGGTCAGGACTTGTTGGTCCGCTGACCCAGGGTCCCGGATAATAACCTCTGGGGTTTGGTTCTCTGCCTGCTGCTAGTCCAGAATCTGAGGAGAAACAGGTTAGTAGGAGACAGCTGAGAGCTTCAGAACAGCTCAGTGAGCTTCATTAGCATCCACTGACCTTGTACAGGCAGACAGGTGATGCTTCCAACCAGCAGACAGGAAATCCACAACAGCCTGAAGACACACCAGAACATTTCAGAGCAAATTCAGTTTACAGAGATTAAGTCTGGCAGCAAGGGTGCCAGAAATTGAAATAATGCAACATCCCAAATAGTAATAGTTCCCTTGTACAGTTACTAGACAAATATAGATCTGGACATTTACTAAAGTTCTGACCCTTTTTAGTACGGTCAATATGTAAATTATGAGATTGTACCAATGGTCTATACACTTAAACTGAAGATTTTAATTGTTAAACCATTTTCCAAGAATCCATTTTTGAAACATTGCGGTGATTGAAATATACTTGAAAGTCAAAACTATAACATAGATTTGATAAATATTTACAGTTCCAGCACATTTGCATCTTAAAGTTAAAACTAATTTTCCAACCTTTCTACCTATGTGGAGTTCAACAAAACACAAAAACTCTAAAAACAACAAGCCATTCAAAATTAAAACAGTGTTTAGACTCCACAGATTCTGATCTCAGCCTCCTGCTTCAGTGACTCACCTCATTGTGATTGTGAGTAGATCTAAAGCTGACCCGTGACCTGCCTCTGACACGCTGCAGACGCACAAAAACACACAAAGTTAAACTGCAGACACAAAGAAGACAATGAAAGCAGAGCCAGCCGTTACCTTCTAGCAGAGCTGCAACTTCGTCCCAACAGGAGCTGATCTGGGGAGCTTCAACCTGCAGCAGCTGCTTTATATGAAGCTCAGAGCAGAAGCAGCTGATTGGAGCTGATTGATCAGAGACAGCAGCTGATCGTCAATGAAGCTCAGCTGCACATTGTTGAAGCTCTGAGATCAGTCTCACCTGCTGGAAGATACATTAAAAAAAAAAAAAAGATCTCAACTGGAAAATCCTCCTACAGTCCAACACTGATGAAGAAATGAGTCTGAAAACATTCCTCTGCTGAAACACAAACATGGAAATCAGAGTCTGAAGGGACTGTTGATGTTTTATTGCTTCAACGATGTGCAGCTGAGCTTCACTGATGATCAGCTGCTGTCTCTGATCAATCAGCTCCAATCAGCTGCTTCTGCCCTGAGCTTCATATAAAGCAGCTGCTGCAGGTTGAAGCTCCATAGATCAGCTCCTGTTGGGACGAAGTTGCAGCTCTGCTAGAAGGTAATGACTGGATCTGCTCTCATTGTCTTCTTTGTGTCTGCAGCTCAACTTAGTGTGTTTTTGTGTGTCTGCAGCACGTTGGAGGCAGGTCACGGCTCGGCTTTAGATCTACTCACAATCACAATGAGGTGAGTCACTGAAGCAGGAGGCTGAGATCAGAATCTGAAGAGACTAAATGCTGTTTTAATTTTAAATGGCTTGTTTTTTTGTTTTTTTTTTTGTTTTTGTTTTATAAAGAGTTTTTATGTTTTGTTGAACTCCAGATAATGTAACTTTATGACACAAATGTGCTGGAACTGTAAATGTTTATCAAGTCTGCATTATAGTTTTAACTCTTAAGTATATTTCAATTACAGCATTGTTTCAAAAATGGGTTCCTGGAAAATGGTTTAACAGTTCATCTTCAGTTTAAATGTATAGACCATTGGTACAATCAGGTAATTTACATGTTGACCATATTGAAAAGGGTCAGAACTTTAGTAAGTGTCTAGATCTATATTTGTCTAGTAACTGTACAAGGGAACTATTACTATTTGCGATGTTGCATTATTTCACTTTCTGGCACCCTTGCTGCCAGATTTAATCTCTGTAAACTGGATTTGCTCTGAAATGTTCTGGTGTGTCTTCAGGCTGTTGTGGATTTCCTGTCTGCTGGTTGGAAGCATCACCTGTCTGCCTGTACAAGGTCAGTGGATGCTAATGAAGCTCATTGAGCTATTCTGAAGCTCTCAGCTGTCTCCTTACTAACCTGTTTCTCCTCAGATTCTGGACTAGCAGCAGGCAGAGAACCAAACCCCAGAGGTTATTATCCGGGACCCTGGGTCAGCGGACCAACAAGTCCTGACCCGACCGTCCCCACTACAACCACCAAACCCGACCAGCAGCTCAAGTATGTCTATGGCGGCTATCCAGGCGTCTATGGCGGTTATCCAGGCGTCTACAGCTACCAGAGCACTGACCAGACCTCTGACCAGACCCCTGATGGGCCCTTCTTCACTGATGTGTCCGATCTGGATCCAGTCTACAACTTCCACTCTCGGTCCCGCTACAGGAGAGGAAGAGCCCATTTCTCTCAGACCCGCTACGTCCCCACTGACTCTCTGTACAGTCCAGTGTTCAGCTACCCAGGCTACCTGCCTCCACAGGGCTACCTTCCTCCAAAGGGTGACCAAGTTCAAGTCAAAGCCTACTGAACATGTTGGAGGTGGGGCTCTGAGCTCATGAATTGTTCTATGGATTTGCTGCCACCTGACTGTTGCAGGTCTCCATGTTCTAGAAGTTCTACTGCTGCTTCTAACTGTACAAGATTTAATAAATGATTTTCAGAACTAGCCTTTGTCTCAGTCTTCATCACTTGATCCTGAACATGTCTGACAGCTGTGCTAAATGAAGGCTTCTTACAGGCAGCATTGCATGACTATTAGCTTTAGTCTTCAAGCATTTAAAAGCTGCATCTTGTCTCTGAAGGTCCCGGTAGTGATTTAGGGAGAAGAACTGGATCTAAACATCTCTGTTGGGCCTGCTTCACATTACAGCCTGCGTGTTTGAGATTATTTCTGCTGCTTTTTTTTTTTTTTTTTTTTTTAAAAACCTGAGGTCAAAGTTTTTCCCCAGCTTGTATGCTTTGAAACCTGTTTGCTTATGTAATGTACTTCGAACATGCCATCAGCACTTGGTAAGGTGAAGGCCATTCCAAATTTGACTGGAAAGAACCCAAACTTCACTGACGCAGCCATCTGCCTCAACTGTTATGGTGAGAAGCCAATCCATAAACTGCTTGGTGAGGCCAATGCAAGATCATGTGAGCCAGGTTGTGGGGCTACTGTCAAATACACAAAGGCCAAAACTCATCTTAGGCCTGCCAACCAGCTAATGTTAACTTGATCCTGCAACTGTGCTTCATAGTAACTTCAGGTCTGAACATCTTCAGACTAACACATTTGTAGGAACTCTAAATTAACCAGCTAGCTGCTCATGGTAGAACTAGTAAATGGCACTCATGAGTCTAGACAGGCAGATGGCAGCCTTGATAAAATGTGTGACAAAGATTAGTTGCTGAAGTGTTCATGAAGTGCAAAAAATATTGATTGAAAAATGTCAGCTAATTAGTACTAGTGAGTTGCATAGTTTCAAATCTATTAACTCAGTTTATAAACAGAAGTTTGCCCCTCATGTAGCTCTAAGTTGGGGCTTGTAAGTTAAGCTAGCTAGTTTTTAAGTTACTACCTGGTAGTGCTAGCTAGTAAATAAGAGCTAGTTATGATGCTAGTGTCAGATATGCTAACTAGCAGCAAATGAACAGAGTAAAATTAGCCCCAAGCTGTGCCCCTCATCTACTGTAGCTCTGTCTAATAGCTAGTAGGTAGTTAGCATTTAAGCTGTGTTCTACTCACAAGCTTACAAACAAGAACTAGCTAGCACGTTGCTGGATTCAAACATATTCGCTAGCAGCTTATTGACAGAGTGAAGTTAGCCCCAGTCTGTGCTCCTCATGTAGCTCTGGCTAGTAGCTAGTAAGTAAGGCCTAGATAGCCTGTTGTTTATTTTTTAGTTTAATAACTACTCGTGCGAGCTAGCAAAAAGAGCTAGTTAGCTGACTAGGCAGGTAGTATATGTGACCTTGTTAAAATAAATGGAAAGAAAGATTAGCTACTGAGCCGTGTATTTTTGAGGTGCAAAACATTCTTAGTTGATTCAAAAGTGCCAAACAAGCCAGGTAGCTTCTAATTTACTTGAAAGTCATACTAGCTAGTGAGTTGACTGTTTTCAAACTTATTAACTAGCAGCTTATGAACGGAGTAAAGTTAGTCTCTCATGTAGTTCTAGCTAGTAGCTTTTAAGCTAAACCATGTTAGCACTAAAGCTGGTGTCTATCTTACTATCTGGTGGTGCTGCTAGGAAATAAAAGCTACTTAGATTGTGAGCTAGTTTCAGACATACTAACTAGCAGCGTATGCACAGAGTGAAGCTAGCTCTAGTCTGAGCCCTTCATCTACTGTAGCTATACCTAGCAGCTAGTGAGTTCGACCTTGTTAACCTTAAAGTACTACTCAGCAAATGAAAAGCTAGTTAGCATGTTAGCTACTTTCAAACTTATGAAACAGTCATGTTAGCTCCAGTCTGTTCCCCTCATGTAGCTCTGGCTAATGGCTTGTAAATGAGACCTAGATAGCCTTTTTTTTTTGGTTTAGCTTCATAGCTAATAGTGCCAGCCAGCAAAAAAAACCCCTGTCATCTTTTTCAGATAACACAGTGACTTTATTAGCCCACAACAGGAATAGAACAGCATGAAAGACAAAATAAATGTAATCAATAGAGCATTGTGCCTCTTTTTTGGTCATTTTGTGTCTCTTCGTGCTTATTTTGCATCTCTTTGTGATCATTTTGTGTCTCCTTGTGGTCATTTTGTGTCTCTTTATGGTCATTTTATGTCTGTTTTGTGGTGAGTTTGTGTCTCCTTGTAGTCATTTTGTTTCTCTTTACAGTCATCTTGTGTTGCCTTGTAGTCAGTTTGTGTCTCTGTGATCGTTTTGTTTTTCATTTTGGTCATTTTGTGTCTCCTTATGGTCAATTTATGTCTCTTTGTAGTCAGTTTGTGTCTCCGTGTGGTCATTTTGTTTCTCTTTACAGTCATCTCGTGTCTAATTGTAGTCAGTCTATGTCTCTGTGATCGTTTTGTTTTTCATTTTGGTCATTTTATGTCTCCTTGTGGTAATTTTGCATCTCTTTGAGGTTGTTTTGTGTCTCCTTGTGGTCATTTTGTTTCTCTTTAAAGTCATCTTGTGTCTAATTTTAGTCAGTTTGTGTCTGATCATTTAGTTTTTTGTCTCTGGGAGATTGCTTTGTCTCTTTTTTGGGTCTTTTTTTGGTCCCTTTTGGTCATTCTGTTTGTTTATGGTTGTTTTGTGGCCTTGTGGATGTTCTATGCCTATTTTTTGCTAACTTTGTGTCTCTTTATGGGTGTTTTGTGTCTTTTTGTTGTTGAGCCTCGAACCACTTGGGCCTGCTGGGTCTTTTGAGGAGATCAAAGATATTGAGTATTGGCAACCTTATCAATAAAAAAAGTACAAACAATAATAGCTTTATTAATCCCAACTCACAGCAGAAATATAAACACATCAGTTAAAATAAAGCTTGACAGGAAAAAGGTGATTGTTTCATGTGCAGGTATAACCTAAATTCACCTGTAAGAACAGCTGAAGCTTCTGGAGGATTCTTCTTCTTCTTCCATCAGTGAAGCTCACAGGTGTCCTCCATCAGCAGCTGTTTCCTGCTCATCAATCAGCTTTTGTTCATTTAAGAGCAGCTGCTGCAAGTTGGAGGCACCACAGAGGAGCTGCAGCTGTTATAAGGTAAGACCTGCAGTTTGTTTGAGCTTTAATGTTACCCCCGATCAGCGATTTAAACTTTGTGTGTTGTTTGAATTTGCAGTCTGTTGGGGAGAAGTTACAAACCTTCTGTCCGTAACTCTACAATTTACCCATTTAATTCTGCAAGAATGAGGTGAGGAAAGTCCTAAATGTTCCTAGACTTTGCCTAAAAAGAATAAAAATTAAAATGTTGTTTGATTCCAGGGTGTTGTGGATTTCATGTTTGCTGATTGGCAGCATCAGCTGCCTGCCTGTTAAAGGTAAAACACCATTTAAACCAATATAAGGAGCTCCAGCTCTGGAAAACTGGATGCTTCTAACCATGTTTCTCCTCAGATACTGGACCAAGCACCGATCCTGTTTGGTCGCCGTACAGACCTTCGTGGTACCCGGGAACTGGGGGTTCTGACCAGGCCTCTGACCAGTCCGCTGGTGCTGCAGGTTATGTTGGCGGCGACTGGTTCCACACTGGACAGGTAGGCGGATCTCAGGGCTCCCAGGTTTCTACTGGAGATCCTACAGACGATGGCGATGAGCCGTTCTTCAGCGACACGTCCGACCTGGATAAAGTTTACGCCTTCAGCTCTCGGTCACGCTACCAGCGAGGACGAGCCATGTTCGCTCAGACCCGCTACACCCCGACGGAGCCGCTCTTCCCCCCGGTGCCGATATTTAAATACCATGGAGACTCTAAAACTCCAATCAAAGGCAGCTTCTAAACATCTCTGTGGTGAGGATCAGTTCGTTCAGCATCATCATGGTCTTCTGTTGGTAAACTGATTTTAATCTTTTGTGTTTGCTTCTGCAGGTCTTGTGTTCAGAGAACTCTGTTGATTCTCTTAATGACCAATAAACCACCTTACATGATCTTCTGTTCATTCTTGGAGGTTTTTCTAGTGAACTTCATATGAATATGGCTTTATATGTGCATATTAGTATATATTACTGTTAAATCTGACTTCCTTCAGTCCCCTGGAGGAGACCAAACTTGGGTTTCCAGATAAAATGCTCCCATTACATTGGGCGTCTAAGGTCAGTTTGTTCTTCTGATTAAAATGGCAGTAAGAGGTTTGCGATCCAGGATGAGCCCCCAGAAGATGTTGCGAATTCTAAACTATTGGAAAACTGAGCTTCATCCAGCAACCTCATTCCTCAAAGCTTTTTTTTTTTTAAATTTTTCTCTATGTAAAGCTAAAATAGTTGTCATTAACCTCAGAGCATTTTCTTGCCCCCAGAATTGACTAAATGTAATTAATGAATCACAGATATAAAGTGGTTGCACATCATTTTTTCATAGGTAACATGGGTTTTGCTTGTATTTGACTCGATTACCACTGCAAATTCTGGCTGCGTTCAAATGCTGGACTACAGGTCAAGAGCTTATTTGTCATTTAACTTTTTATGGAAAAAAATGCAAAAGGTCCTTAAACCACCAACATGGAGAAATTCAAAATGGAAGCTGCTGTACTATCTGTGATCATTTACATAAAACCTGAAGCCAGCTGCTCCTTGTTGATGCTTTTGGTTGCAGCAGTCATGCAGGTATTTATTCCAAGGTCTATATGTTTTGATGGGACTTTACTTATCCTGCTTGCGTCTGATGAAACAAAGGATGTCTTTTTTTCTAGTGGAGAAGTGCTTCAAACTACAAATGCTATAGAACTTATGTGAAGCTTCTGTGCTTGTAAGTAAACAATGAAAGCAATTACGCCACTGTGTGGCCAGTTATAAAATCCTGATGCTGTTTAACATTAACACTCCAATTATAAGAGCAAAATTGCATTTTTTTTTTTTTTAAATTAAAAAATACTTCTGCAGCCACCGTAAAATGCTGCACACACACTAATGCATCCTGTCTAATTCCTCGCTTAATATCATTCAATTGCATAAGAAGTATTTCTACTTTGGACACTTTAGGTACATGCTGATTTAAACATTTCTCTACTTTTACTGAAGTATAATTTCGGGTCCAGCAATTTTATTTGTAGCTTAAACTGTAGAATTAGTACCTTTACTTGATTAAATCCACGTTACGTTGTAAAAATGTGTTTATTCTGAGGTAAATCCAAGTACTTTGTCTGATTTTGTGAAAATTCCGACTTTTTCAGTGTTTTTTTGAACGTAGCGCAGCGTCAGCCAATCCCATCACCGCAAGGAGGCTGCGTGATGACGTTTAATTTAGGCGCCATTTTGAGTTGTTTTTAGCTTTAGCATCGTGAAACCTGATGCGGATGACCAACTGGTCAGATTTTAGAGTAAACGCTCATTCTGAAAATCATTTTTCGACTTGTAATGCATCGTTAGCAGTCAGTGTTGCATCGAAATGACCTCCGCTATACTGTCGGCCTTAAATATCCTCACCAGACCCGTGAACGGTAAGTTTAACTGACAGAAGCTAACCCAAGAAGCTAACTTTAACAGGAAAATGTGAGAATGTTGAGACATGGTTCTAAAGTTAAATTGATCACAGATATGAAACTATGCTTTAAAAAGTCTTTAAGCTTCCTCTGATGATCTAGTCCAGACTTGACAAGCCTCTGTGTGGCGGAGTTTGATGTAAACCTGGTCTGATGTGGACTAGATGTGAAAAAGCAATGAAATTACTCTTAATTTGCGTTTTTATTGATGGAATAATTGATTTGGAAATCTGCACGTTTGTTTTAAACAGGCTTTGATTTAGCTGGGATAATGTAGCCCACATCTGGTGTCGTCTTTATCAGCACCTCATCCCATATGGTTTAAATGATGAGATCAAAAAGACATTATAGGTTTTACATTTCTTGTGCCTGCATGTTATTTAAGTACAGGTGAGTTTTTCTGTCATAAATCAATTGATGTCTTGTACGGATTTAGACGTGGGTTTTTAGGCAGTGTTTAGACCCTTTTTTCTTTCGAGCTTTCCAATTAATTGGATAAATAAAAGTTCATGTCAGTGTCATTAGTTGGCCGAAAAGCATTAGAAGAATCCTTTAAAAAGTCTCAATAATCTGGATGAAAAGGTTGAAAGCTGTGAGCTGATTTGTTGCACTTTCAGAAACACAGTCACGTCTTTATTATTTCCAATTTCCTATGTAATGAGGAAATCTGACAGTGTTTGATAACTAATTACATGTAGCATTCAGATTCATTCATCATGTTTTTATATTTTATGTTTTATTGCTCTTAGAGTGTTTTGTTTTGGAAATTTTTGTACTTATGTTGAAAAATGTTTATTTTATTCTTTATTTTTTTGTTTAGAGAGCCCTGCACAAGAATTCCTGTGTGTCTAGACTGTCTGTTTGCAGATATTGACAAATGAAACATCTTGATTCCAAATAGTGACAGTTAAAAGATAAAAAAAAAAAAGGTCATCTTTATTATTCCTGAGGAGCAATTTGTCCTATAGTGAACAAAATAACACAGTGGCAGATTATTATACCACACTTTAAAACCACACAATAGACAATAAACATATAGAAATACAATGAAACCATGTCTCTGTGACCAGATACAAGGATGATGACTGGGCCTTTTTTATTCTCCATCTCTGTAATATACAGAGATTTCCAATTTCAGTCCAGTTTTAGTACTTTTTGAGGATAAGTGACCCAAACCAGCAGACAAAAGGAAAATGTTAAAACAGATTTAATTAAACATTTTCATGAATGAGGTGTCAACATTGAACCTGCACTGCTGAGCCACAAACAACCTCCATGTTTGAGTTAAATGTTTAGTTTGTTCTCCGTTATTGTTCCTGAGTACCTTTACTGTTGGACAGTTTGAGTAAATCATATATAAATATGTTATTTATTCAGTTTCTATTTAATAAATACAAGAGGAACATTTGTAACATGTTTGTCACTGAATTATCCAGGACAATCAGTAGTTATTTCATTATTAATTCCTTGAATCATTCACATTTATTTATCATATTTTTGTATTTGATCTGTTATCATTCGTGTAGTGGGTTTTGTTTTGTTCTCCTATTCTGATTGGTGTTTATCTTATTCTATTTTTTACACGACACCAAGAGAGCCCTGCACAAGAATTCCTGTGTATCTAGACTGTCAGTTTGCGCACAAATGGAAACTATAGATCTTGAATGTACAGTTTGAAGCAGAGGCTTCATCCAAACCTCTCCAGAGTTGTTTAAGCTCCTCCTACAGTGTGATGTTCTGTGTTTCTGTCTGTAGAGGCGTCTGGACCCGATGCTCAGTCGTCTCAGCAGCAGGTTCTTCTGGCGGCTCTGGAGGCCAACAGGACTCTTCTGCTGCAGCGTCTCCAGACGGAGAGCAGCCTGGAGGAGGTGAGGAGGCTTCGGGAGGAGGTGAAGGTTGAGGCCGGCTGGTTCTGCAGCAACACGGAGGACGTCACCTGGAGCTTCGTCCAGGAGTGTCTGCTGCTGCTGCTCGCTCTGACCCGACACCTCTCTGAAGAACTGGAGCGTTTCCAGCAGACTCCGCCTCCTCCTGCAGCCAGACGCCGCACACCTGAGCTGGCTCCACCTTTACCCCCCGACGTCCTCAGCGTCGCCCAGCAGAAGACGCTGGCAGCTGCTCTACAATTCGTTGTATCTCTGGGTGTCTGCCCCTACCTGGCCCCAGGTGTGGGCGTCCCTCTGGGCCGCAGGTCCACGTTTGGAGCCTTGGTGGAGAAACTGGTCCGTGGGGGGGCGGAGCCTGCAGGGGGACGCCGTCTTCTCACCACCACTAACGTCCTGCTGCAGCTGGCTGAGCTGTCCACTCTCGCCACGCTGGTGTTCACCAGACATCTGGGGGACGTGATGGCGGCGCTGTGTCAGCTGGGCTACCAGCCTCACCGAGAGGAGCAGAGGGTCAGTCACGTTTAAATACAACATTCATCATCATTCAGTTTCTGTTTAACCCTCATGTTGTCCTCATTTACGGGCACCAAAAAATATTGTTTCCTTGTCTGAAAAAAATACAAAAATTCTGCAAAAAATTTCCCCAGATTTCTAAAAATTTACAGAACCTTCAGGAAGAAAATTCTAATAATTCCTTAAAAATTTCCTTTAAAAGTTTTATTTATTATTTTTTTTTAATTCCCCAAATTTGGCAAGAAAATTCTTGTAAATATTTTCAAAAAAATGAGTAAAAATCTTCCAAAAAAATCCTAAAAATATCGAAAATTATTCCATATGCAGTGGTATGTAAAAGTTTGGACACCCCTGTTAATTTTCAAGATTTTCCTTTATAAATCACTGGTTGTTCAGATCAGCAATTTCAGTTAAATATATCATATAGCAGACGAACACAGTGATATTTGAGAAGTGAAATGAAGTTTATAGGATTTACAGAAAGTGTGTAATAATTATTTAAACAAAAGTAGGCAGGTGCATAAATTTGGGCACCCTTGTTGTTTTATTGATTTGAATACCTTTAGCACTAATTATTGGAACACAAAATGTGTTTGGTAAGCTCACTGACCCTTGACCTACATACACAGGTGAAGCCAATCATGATAAAGGGTATTTAAGGTGGCCAATTGCAAGTTGTTCTCCTCTTTGCATCTTCTTTAAAGAGTGGCAGCATGGGAGCCTCAAAACAACTGTCAAATGACCTGAAAGCAAAGATTGTTCAACATCATGGTTTAGGGGAAGGATACAAAAAGCTAGCTCAGAGATTTCAGCTGTCAGTTTCCACTGTGAGGAACATAGTGAGGAAATGGAAGACCACAAGCACAGTTCTAGTTAAGACCCGGAGTGGCAGGCCAAGAAAAATCTCAGATAAGCAGAGGGGAAGGATGGTGAGAACAGTCAAACTCAACCCACAGACCAGCTCCAAAGACCTACAACATGATCTTGCTGCAGATGGTGTCACTGTGCATCGTTCAACTATTCAGTGCATTTTGCACAAGGGGATGCTGTATGGGAGAGTTATGCAGAAGAAGCCTTTTCTGTGCACATGCCACAAACAGAGTCGCTTCAGGTATGCTAAAGCACATTTGGACAAGCCAGCTTCATTTTGGAATAAGGTGCTGTGGACTGATGACACTAAAATTGAGCTATTTGGACATAACAAGGGGTGGTATGCATGGAGGATGAAGAACACAGCATTCCAAGACAAACACTTGCTACCCACAGTAAAATTTGGTGGTGGTTCCATCATGCTGTGGGGCTGTGTGGCCAGTGCAGGTACTGGTAATCTTGTTAAAGTTGAAGGTCGCATGGATTCCAGTCAGTATCAGCAGATTCTTGCGAACGATGTTCAAGAATCAGTGACAAAGTTGAAGTTGCCCTGGGGCTGGACACTTCAACAAGATAACGACCCTAAACACTGCTCAAATTCTACTAAGGCATTCATGCAGAGCAACAAGTACAACGTTGTGGAATGGCCATCTCAGTCCCCAGACCTGAATATTATTGAAAATCTGTGGTGTGATTTAAAGCGGGCTGTCCATGCTCGGAAACCATCAAACCTGACTGAACTGGAGATGTTTTGTAAAGAACAATGGTCAAAAATACCTTCAACCAGAATCCAGACCCTCATTGGAAGCTATAGGAAGCATTTAGAGGATGTTATTTCTGCAAAAGGAGGATCTACTAAATATTGATGTAATTTCTCTGTTGGGGTGCCCAAATTTATGCACCTGCCTACTTTTGTTTAAATAATTATTGCACACTTTCTGTAAATCCTATAAACTTCATTTCACTTCTCAAATATCACTGTGTTCATCTGCTATATGATATATTTAACTGAAATTGCTGATCTGAACAACCAGTGATTTATAAAGGAAAATCTTGAAAATTATCAGGGGTGCCCAAACTTTCACATACCACTGTATATCAGTAAAACTTCTGATATTTTCTTTAAGAAAAAATCAACCAAAATTCTGCGAAATTTGCTGGATTTTGGTTGATTTTTTTTTTGTGTAAATGTTCTTAAGAAACATTTTTAACATTTCTTTTTTTCCACCAAAATTGTTCAAAGATTTCCCAGAAATGTTGAAAATGTGGACATCAGAAGTTTCACTGTGAAAATGTATTTTTTTTCCCCACATTTTCAAACTTTAAAACGGGTCAATTTTGACCCGCAGGACGACATGAAGGTTAAAGAATTACAGACGACATCACACCAAAGAACCAGGCCGCTAAATTTAAAATAAAACAAGAAAGGACATCTAAAATAAACAGGACATAATACAGAATAAAACACTAAAACTAAGTAATACTAAAAGTAAACTTCAAATAGAAGCAAGTCCGTGAAAGTGGGTTTTAAGAAGTGATTTAAAAGAAGTGGTGCTTTTCCTTTAAATTATAAATCAGAACATCTCCTGTAAAGACCAAGCTGTGTGTTATGTGATATTTTTGATGTCTGTAAATAAGTTGTTTTGTCTTTCCTCTTTTCCTCTGCAGCCGCTCACAGCTGAAGAGTGTCGATTGTGTAAAGAGGCCCTCAGGAACCTGCTGGGTAAAGTCTACCAGCCGATCATCATCAAGGAGCTGCTCATCCTCCAGGGAGGACCCAAACAGGTGGAGATCACAGCCGGCTTTTAATCGGAGAAATACACCAATATGAAGTTCCTGCAGGTTTAATGTTTCAGGAATCATTTCTGTTTGAGCTGAACTCACTTAAATAGCAAAATTACTAAACTCAGGACATTTTCTGACGTGCAAGTCCTTCATATTCTGCCTTTGTGGTTAATTTGTTGTTCGGCAATTAAGCTGTTAATGGCAATTAATCGATTAATCATTAACATCCCTGTTTCAAATCAGCCTATAGCTGCTAACAACTTCCTGCAAAGTGCTACAGTATTTATATTTTTGCTGCTACATGTTTAATTTTTACATTTTTTATTGAAAGCTATAAAATATCTACCTGATAATAAATGTTTATAATAACATTAGAAAAAGGGAATAAAGCTTATTGATGTTTAAAAATGCTGGAATAAATTAAATAATTTTTCGTTATTTGGAAAAAATTACCCATGAAACATACAGTGTATATTCTGTTTTTTTTTTTTAAATACACAATGAATTAAAAAATAACAGTTTCAAATGTAAGAAATCTGAATTTATATGTGTTTTGAGTGCTTTAGGACATTGTTAAACTTATTTGGAGAGGTTTTTAGTCATTTTGGACAAGTTTTAAATAATTCTGGACAAATTTTGAGTCATTTTGAACGGATTTTGAGACATTTAAAAAAAAAAAATCTTAGTCATTTGAGAAATGTTTAAAGTTATTTTGGATATTTTTTTGTAATTTTAGACATGTTTCCGAGTAATTTTGGACAAGTTTCAAGCCATTTGAGGCATTTTTGGAGTCATTTTGACCAATTTTAGGTCATTTAATTCCAGTTATTTTGGAAGGATGTGCAGACTCAGTGAATTAATGTTTACTTTTGGCATCATGAAAATCACCACATTATGTATCTTTAGAAGAGCCTGTTGTCCTCATTTCCCTATCTGGTCATAAATACTTGTTTTTATTGTTTCTTTCTGCTTTAAACTTAGTAAACTCCTGTGTATCTTCATCTCTTCCTGGTGAAAAGTGTCTCATGAACCAGGTTTCATTCAGATCCTCCAGTTTAAACGCTCCTGGTTTCATCTGTTTGTATCTCTGCTGTTCTCCAGTCTGGTCCAGCAGTGACCTCCGGTGGATCCGGCAGCAGCAGGGCAGGTCTGGGATCAGCTCCGGCCTGGTTGAGGCGTCTGTGTGGTCAGCTGCTGTCTGAGCGTCTGATGCAGCCCAACGGCGTCCAGGCTGTCGTCAGAGCTGTTCTGGAGGGAGGAACAGGTGAGGCTCAACTCTAATGTACAAACATGTAAAGAAATAAATGCATCCCAACACATCTGAACCAAGATTTGATCCCATTTTAAACAGAGCTGACTGATAAAGCTAACAAACCTGAACCAATGACAGATAAAAATGATATTTTGCTTATTTAAATAAACATTCATCATGTTAACCCTCCTGTTGTCTTCATTTATGGGCTCCAAAAAATATTGTTCCCTTGTCTGAAAAAAATCCAAAAATTCCCCAAAATTCTGAAAATTTGCAAAACCTTCAGGAAGAAAATTCCAGTAATTCCTTAAAAGTTTCCCTGAAAAGTTTTATAAAAAAAAAACAAAAAAAACACCCAAATTTGGCAAGAAAATTCTTGTAAATATTTTCAAAAAATGAGTAAAAATCTTTCAAAAAAATCCTAAAAATATCTAGTGATTACATATATATCAGTAAAACTTGTAATATTTTCTTTAAGAACATTCACAAAAAAAAATCAACCAAAATCCAGTGAATTTCGTTGGATTTTGGTTGATTTTTTTTTGTGAATGTTCTTAAGAAACATTTTTCTTAACATTTCTTTTTTTTTTCCACCAAAAATGTTCCCAAAATCTCCCAAAAATGTTGAAAATGTAGAAGTTTTCACTGTGAAAATATACATTTTTTTCTCCACATTTTCAAACTATAAAACGGGTCAGTTTGACCCACAGGACGACACGAGGGTTAAACCTATCAGATTAAAATCAAGGTTCCAGATATGTTGTCAAAATTTGGAAACTTACTTAACTCTCTGAGCTCCAAACAGTTTTTTGGCCATTTTTTAGTCACTGTAGGTTCATTTGTTACTGCAATATAAAATCCTGCACCTCTATGGAAACAGAACAACCATGAAGAATCAGAGAGAACTCATGTATGACACTGTTTGAATGCCTCCACAAACTTTGCATTCCTTTCTACTCTGCTCATCATCTATAGAAAGATGAATCACCGTTCTGAATGTATCTCCAACAGCTTGCTCCTCTGTTCACTGTTTTTGAGCCATGATCAATTTTATTGATACACTATGTTTTTCTAAGTCTACAATTGTCCAAAAGGATGTGAAACTTACCCCAAATAATATAAAATTTCCAAAAATGAATTAAAAATCTGTCTAAAATATCTTGAAAGATCTCCAAAGTCAAATTGACTCGAAATTTGCCCAAACTAACTCAAGAATTGTACAGAATACCTTTAAAAATAGCCCGAATTACTTGACTTGCAGAATTAATGACTCAGAATTTATTTAAAATAACAACTTACAATTCATTTTAGACTTTTTTTTTGAAATTTTGGTCAATTTTGAGTTCTACGGGTGTTATAAATACTCTGCTCATCATCTGTAGAAAGATGTTTCTCCATGCTGAATGTATCTTCCAATAACTTGCTGCTCTGTTCACTGTTTCTGAGCCATGATGCATTTATTTATTCATCCACTATGTTTCTCTCGGTGGAAACACTGCCTGCAGTGTTTCCTCTCAGAATTTTTGTAATTTGACTATTGGTCACAGCTGAGTCAGTCATTGCTTCTCAGTTACACAGAGGAGTGCAGAATTTTTATATTTTTTACAGAAACTGATTCGAGCAAACTGTTTATTTTTGGAGAATTTTTAATTGAAACATGTAGAAAAACATTCTTCTTTTGAAAACATCACAATTTTAAACTTAAATTTGTCTGTTTCTCCTGAAAGAACTTCACATCACACTGTCAGAAAACTTAAAACAAATCAACTCTCTGTTTTTGCAGTTTCTTTTGCAGGTTTTGGGTTTTATAAGCTATCAAGCAGTGCAGCTTGTATTTGATGCGTTCTGACCTGCAGCGCTGTTTCCGTCCTGCAGGGGGCGACTCTGACTGGAGGAAATGTGACGCTGTGGCTCGGATCCTGGTCGCCTGTCCTCAGCAGTCCACATCTGCAGACGCCTACTTCAGAAACATCTGTCCTCAGGTCAGCTGCACACAGAGAGACACTTTGTGGAGATTTACACCTAAAATACTCAATGCCTGAATAATCCAGACCCTTTTTCTGGCCTTCAACTAAACTAAAATGAACCTTAACATGATCTTAACCAGGCCTGATTTCCTTTATGGACATTAATCACACTACATTACTTCTACTCTCATAAAATACATCTCTGAGAGTCGATTATTAGTGATCAAATAGGCTGACAGCAGATATTTAGGAACTTATGTACATTAGAGTTGCAGTGGTTTATTGATTCGCTGTCAACTATTAAATTTACCTGCTAATTATTTTGATAATCAGTCTGAGTATTTTATTTAGGACAAAAAGTCAAAATTCTCTCATTCCAACTTCTTAATTGTAAATATTTTCAGTTTTTACCTCTTCTGTCACGATATACTGAATATCTTTGGGTTTAGTTAAACTCTGATCCACATTTTTCGCTATTTTCTGACATTATAGTCCAAAAAAACAGTTAATTCAAACAGTAACTGCTATCTGCAGCTGTATTAGACATTTGCAGTAGAAATTATAATCCTAGTGTCAAAAATTTAGAATAACACAAACTCCAGCACAAAACTTTGTTGAAATTGTTTATGTATGTTTAATTAAAAGAGAATTTTCTAGCATTTATTAGCAGTTAACAGTGTTTATTGGCTGTTTCTCATGATATGTAAACAATATTTCCACAGTTTTAAATCAATTTATTTTATTAGGAATTCATTCAAACAAGACACACTGACATTTGGAATCACAAACCAACATTGGATTCCATAATCTGTCATCACCCAACATGACTGCATGCTTAGAAGGACGTTACTGAGCATGCTCAGTGGGCCGATAATGGCAGAAGCTGCTTTATTTACAAACAAAACTTGTTTATGTTTGTTTTATTACGTCTTCAAATGAATAAACATGAATCTGCTGTTTAGATCCTGGAGCTCCTGCACTTCAAAGACAAGCTGACAGCTCAGCAGTTCCAGCGAGTGGCCACCAGGGCGGCGCTGTCCATGGTTCAGGAGAGGAGCAGCTTCGCCCAACAGTTCCTGCTCCGCCCCCTGCTGGCAGCACTGCAGCGCTGCACCACCGCTTCCAGTCAGTAGCATCTGCATCTATACGCCTGAGTTAGCTATTAAATTAAACGTACGGTTTCTTCTTTATTTGTTAATTACTTAACAGAGTGATTTTTAGAAAACAGAAGAGATTTCTGTAGGGTATTTGGTAATGCTACACACTTGGCGAGTCCAACTCCTGCTGGTTTTCACACTGAGCTACTTTGTTAAATTTCCTTTACAGAAATAAAATATACATAAAAAATGTTCATTTAGATGAAACAGAAAAGTCCATTTCTCAGTTAAACTTTAAAAAAATCACAGCTCTGCTAGAGGTTATAGCCGTTCAAAGTGTGGTGAGCTTAAAATAGGACAAAGCAGACAAAAAAAATTATAACAATAATAATATTAATAAAAATTCTTCTTCTTCTTTTTATGATGATGATGATTATTATTGTTATTATTATTAACAATAATGATATAATAATAATATCAACAATAACAATAATAATTATTATATTAAATAATATCATAACATTATTTTATTATTAATGATATAATAATAATAATATCAATAATAACAATAATAATTATTATATTAAATTATATTATCATAATATAATATTATTATTATTAGTGATACAATAGTAATAATAATAATTTTTATGTTAAATTATATTATAATATAATATATTATTATTATTATTAATACAATAATAACAATAATTGCTATTATATTTAATTATAATATAATAACATAATATACTATATTATTATTATATTTTTTATTATTAATGATACAATAATAATGATAATTATTATTTTTAGTAGTATTATGGTTATTATTAGTAGTATTGTTATTAATTGTATAATTGAAGCTGAATTATTAATAATAACAATAATAATAATAATAATAATAATAATAATAATAATAATAATAATAATAATAATAATAATAATAATAGTGGTAACAATAAAGCTGCAATTGTAGAATAATAATTCAGAATAAATTAAAATTAGACAGAATAAGACTGGGTCAAGTAAAATCAGTAACAAGAACAATTTAATAACATAAGAAAACTCCAAAATAATGATTTAGTTTAAAAATTAAAGGCAATATAACAGTAAATAAAATATTATCTAATAAATATCTGATCAAAAATAATATTTAATCAATGTTTAATTATAAGCCGGAATTAAAAAATGCTTTAAAATTTGTGTTTCAGGAAGCAGAATTAATAAATGGGGAAAAACATTAAAAGCAGACAATTCAAAGTAAGATGTAGTAGTTGTGTTTTTGTGTTCCCACCTGTTCACCTGCATGTTTGAAGACGTGTGTTTGTTTATGGGTTTATAGCCGTCATCATCTTGTCACAGTGACACTAGGTGGATGATTGAAGGTCTTTTCTGTGTTTTCAGACCAGGAGGATTCTCAGGTTGCTGTAGAAGAATCAGAACTGACTCGATGTGTGGAGGACGTCTACAAGGTGAAGATGGAGGAACTTTAAAGAACCCAAGTTCTGATTCTGGAGGTTCCTTCAGTTGGTTGTAAAGCTGCTTTAGTGGTTCTTTATTCATTCAGTGTGTCTTACAGCTGCTTTTTGCAGTTCCTCCAGTGTGTTATTTAGCTGCCTTAGTGGTTCTTTATTCCTATTAGTCTGTTCTAAAGCTGCTGTTTGTGGTTCCTTCTTTCCTTCAGTGCGTTTTTAGATTTTTCTTGTCATTCCTTTATTCCTATAGTGTACTATGAAGCAGTTTTTGTGCATGTGAATCCTTCTCCCACTCTGACATCTCCAGCTGCAGCTGTTACTGACTCAGCACAAAGATGCAGCGTACATTTATCTGCATCATCCAGTAGGTGACGTTCTGATTGGCTGTAGAGGCCACACCTGCAGCCAATAGCTAGATTTCTGCAGGTAGCTCTAGAACCTGCTGCAGGACAGAAAACAAGAAATATTTGTGACTTTAGATGAATAAAACGTCACAGATCTGATTAAATTGATCTAACAGAGGCGTGTAAAGGTTACATTTATGCAGATATGATAACAAACAGTGTTTTTCCTACTTTTTAACCCTCATCTTGCTGCTAACACAGTTTTTTTGTGTCTCCTGGTGTCATCAGGTCTGGGTGGTTGGAAACAGTCCGTCAGTTTCTCTCCTGGAAGCTCTGGAGGAAGTTCTTCCTGTCGTCTTCACGCTGTTCTGCTTCACCAAGAAGAACGTCTCCCACCTACGGTAAGATTTATAGTCACGTTTGTGGGCCAGTTTCATTAGTTTTCTGTGACAAATGTAGCAGTGCAGTGCATGGGTGTCCAACATGCGGCCCGTGGGCCAAAACCGGCCCTTCAGAGGTTCCAATCCGGCCCGACTTTGAAAAGTGTTAAAATTCCAGAGAAGACATTAACTGCAGATTGTGAATTAGTAAAACTATAAAGTAATTTCTAGACCATGACAAGTTGTTTGGATCATAAAGTAAAATACTAGATTATTCATTATTCTTTTGTTGTTTTGTGTCTCCTCTTTGTAATATTTTGTCTTGTTTTTGTTGTTTTTTAAACTAAACTGAATTCGATCCCCCTGGTTTAGAGGGTAAATCCCAGTCTGATAATTCCCCGTTTGCTCCACAGCGCCCCCTGTCAGGAGATCTTAGTGTGGTATCTGAGCCACGCTGAGTCGTCTGCAGGTTTGTCGATGATCAGGCAGCTTTCAGGCCTGCAGGGACGCAGAAACGAGGTGGCGGCGGGTTTTCTCTTCACGCCGGGCAGCGATGGAGGAGCCAGACTGGTCTGCAGAGGAAGCAGCAGGTGATTAAGCTCTCAGCTCACATATCCGTCTTTAATAACTGTAAATATGACTATAAATAACTGTCCTCTCCAGCGACGAGGACGATGAGCTGTACGAGAAGCTGTCGGGGGAACAGTGGAGACTCGAGTGTCTGATGCAGATTCTGTCTGAGCTCAAAGACTCCGACCTGCCGGGAGACTTCTTCCTGGAGCTGCTGCAGGTAAAAACACAGAAGTTTTTATGTGATCAAAACTTCCACTTCCTGCACAGCTCAGCAACCACAACTGACCCTTTACCCACAATTATCCATGAATTAAATCAGTTAATGAGCCTCCAATTAAACACACAAACTGCACCGTCACATCAGGAAAATGAATCTCCTGCAGAGAGAGGAAGAGGACAGAAAGGACAGAAACAGCAGCTCAGAGTTAATGGCATGCAGAGGTGGTGTGTAGGTGTGTTTAAAGTGAAGGAGAGGAGAGCAGTGCATCATGGGAGGTCACCCAGCCGTCTGGGCCTGTAGCAGCGTGACTAAGGGATGTTCAGGGTCATCGGGATTTATGGGAAAAAAAAGTTTGAAGCCTTATCTTGAAAGTAGAGAAGGTGACTGGATGAGTTTCAGACGGTTAAAGTTACTACAGGGTAAAACCCTGCTTTTATATTAATGCAAAACAAGTACAAATAATCTAATTATGTAATATACTGAACTGTATTTAGTTTTTCCTGCACTTTAAATACCACGGTACGTTTTACTAATTATACCTCAGTGCTTTTGCTTTAACCGTCTGAACTCAGCAGCAGGTTCTGGTTGTTTTTTTGCTCCTTTTACATATAGTTTTTTCCACTGTTGGTGCATTTTTCACTGCAATCTAAAGTCCTGAACGTCTATGGAAACAGAAAAACCCCGAAGAAGAAGAGGAGAGAATTTAGAAATGTCTTCTGTGCAGAATGACACAGTTAGAATGTCATAAATCTGAAAATATAATAAAATAGAATAGGTCTTTATTGTGGGCTGTACAGTGGTGTAGTGGTTAGCACTTTCGCCTTGCAGCTAGAAGATCCCTGGTTCACGTCCCGGCTTTCCCGGGATCTTTCTGCATGGAGTTTGCATGTTCTCCCTGTGCATGCGTGGGTTTTCTCCAGGTACTCCGGCTTCCTCCCACAGTCCAATATGCTGAGGTTAATTGATTATTCTAAATTGCCCGTAGGTGTGAATGTGAGAGTGATTGTTTGTCTCTGTATGTAGCCCTGTGACAGACTGGTGACCTGTCTAGGGTGTCCCCTGCCTTCACCTGAGTCAGCTGGGATAGACTCCAGCCCCCCCATGACCCTAGTGAGGATTAAGTGGTGTATAGATAATGGATGGATGGAGGTCTTTATTGTCCCTGTTACAAAAAGCAATGAAAATCAGTTTAGCACTCTCCGTATAGCAGCATTAAAAGTAAACTACATAAGGCAATATTAACACACACTAAAAATATATAAAGCCTAAATATGAATAGAAAAACGGGGATAAAATTTAAATTATTTAAATTATTTATACAAAAATTTGAAAAAACCTGGAATCATCATGTCCAGTATTTCTCCAAGTGTCCACATGTTACCAGAACTAGAAGAAATGTGACTCTACATACTATAAACATTTTACTATTTACATTTGCACCTCGTCTCCTTTCTGCTCTGTGTACACTTCCTGCAGTTCAACCTCAAAACTCTCACACTTTTTGTCATATGGCTGTTGATCGCAGCTGAGTCAATCATGGCTTCTCTGATCAAGCAACAAGCACAGAATTTTAAAAATTTTTTTACAGATTCTGCTTAATGTAAATGGTTTATTTTTGCTGAATTTATAAATAAGATGTGTAGAATAATGTGATTTTGCTGAAATATTAGTGGTTACAATCTTAGATTTAGTTAGTTTTTCCCAAAAAAACTAAACAAAAGGCACACTTGAGTACTTCAAAGACCACGTAAAAATTTAACAGCTGCTAATTTTTTCTTTTTTTTTTCTTTTTACAGTTTCTGTCTGATAAATAGTCTCTTTTTTGCAATTTTTGTTTTGTAAGTAAGAATAACATGCCTTATAAATGTGTCAATGGGTTTTAGGACTCAATGCAGGACTCTGGTATTAATAGGAGTGCAGTATTAGTACTTTTAACTAAATAAAAGATTTGAGTATTTCAAAAAAGTATATAAAATAACATGAGATAAAGCATACTTTACTTGTGCCACATGAGAATAAATGCAGTAAAAAAATAGGTAAAAGTAAATGAACACTAATTTCCATAGACAAATGTTAGCAGCAGAAACAGATAAAATAATCATGGTGTCTTTTCTGGTCCTTGTAAAGAGTTTAGTATCAGCGACTTGGCTGAAGTCAAACACGGTGAGTTCAAGAACCGTCTGAAAGTTGAAAATCTGCTGATTCTCTCAGTTTCTGGCTGATAAATGGTGTCATTTTTGTTTTAAAGTAACGTCCCTTTTAAACCCGTTGTAGTGATTTCTCTCCTGAACCCAAAGTGCCACATCAGAGGCTCCAGACAGCTGAAGGTTCTGCCTCCAGTTCTCTTTCGGAACTCTGAGTTAGCTGCATTTTAAAGTGAGGACCTCTGTTGGGATAAGATGCCACTAGGTGGTCTTCATAACTCTGCAGAAACCCAGAGGAGGAACCCTGTTGATGATGTTTAGTAGCTTCAGCAGGTCTTCAGGTGGATCACGTTCTGGTGTTTGTTCTACTGCTGACGTTGTTCTTCCTGTAGGAACTGACCAGCTGGGCGGCTGCAGCTGATGATGAGGAGAAGGAGGATGAAGAGCAGCCAGATGTGGCGGCCATGACGCTGCTGGAGGTGGAGCAGCAGCTGTTGGGTGGAGCTGAGAGACGAGCCCAGAGGCTGGTTCTGCTGCAGGTTCTGGCCGTGATGGTGGAGAGTTTACAGCACACCGAGCTGCTGAGGAGAACCTCACAGGTGAGAAACCTGGAGCTCTGGAACCAACATGATGCAGAACATAAAGTTCTCTACCAGTGTTCTGCGTAGATGCTCAGTCATCCTGGTCATGGTAAACCTAGACGCTTCAGTAGGAAGCAACTGGACTTTTCTTTCAGGTTCTTGAAGACATTTTAAGAGGTGAAATGTCTTCAAGAACCTAAAAGGACCTAATTTTCTAATCTTTCATCCAAGGGGCTTCTTCAAGAAATGTCTTCAGGAACCTAAAAGAACCTCATTGTCTTACCTCTCATCCAAGCGGTTCCTCAAGAAACGTCTTGAAGAAACATCTTCATCAAACATCTTCAGGACCCTAAAAGAACCTCATTTTCTCACCTCTTTTTCAAGAGGCTTGTTCCGAACTGAAATGTCTTCAAGAACCTATAAGAACCTTATTTTCTCACCTCTCATCCAAGTGTTTCTTTGATGGAACATCCTGAAGAAATGTCTTCAAGAAACATCTTCACGAAATGTCTTCAAGAACCTAGAAGAACATCATTTTCTCACCTCTTATTCAAGATACTTCTTCAGAACTGAAACATCTTCAAGAACCTAGAAGAACCATGACTTTTCATGCCTCTCATCCAAGCAGCTTCTTAAATTCTGAAGAAGTCTCTTGAATCAGAGGTAAAACATCTTCAAGAACCTGAAAGAGAGGTCCAGGTGCTTCCTACTGGAGCTTCTAGGTTCTCTACCAGTGTTCTCTGTTCTGTACCAACAGAATACTGCAGCAGCCTGTGCAGGTAGAACATGTGACCTGATTGTGACAGTTTCTGTGTCCTGAATTCACGTTGCATTGTTTAAAAAGTGCATTTAATGAGGCAGGAAGTTATGTTCTGTGACGTCCCGTCTCTGTAGGCCTCTGAGGATCACACCTCTCCTTCTCCAGTGTATTTTAGAATCAGCCTGCGGTCCTGAGGGAGTTGTTTAAATGGAATCAGGCCACTCTGAGTCATGCTCAAACACTAAAATAGCCTTAAAAGTCTCTGATAAACTGGCCTCACTTCACCAGATAATGTCTCACTTTTAGCCTTTATAAGGACTGAATGTTTTCAGAGCTAAACTTTCCTCCCTGACACATTTGTCTTCTGTTTATGTCCTCTAGGTGGTGGACTTCATGGTGACCCTCCTCCAGAGGGCCTGTGTGGGCCTCGATCAGGCCAGTGGGCCACGTGTTGGGAACCCGGTAGAGAGCCAGACTCTGAGCATGGGGATGGGTCTGGTGGCCACCATGCTGTCTGGACCTCAGGTACTGGACAAATCCTCATTCAGTTGCTGTTTCCTCTTCTTCTAGCTCAGGTTTACTTGTTGTTTTACATCATATGTGGATACTATCAGAGTTCCTACAGGTCTTGAAGTGTTCATTTCCTCAAGAAAACATCTTTAAACCTCTGGGCTCTAGACTCCTGTCACATGTTTCCCCACTGTGGGCTCATTATTTTCACTGCACTATAGAAACCTGCAACCATGGCTAGAAGTAGAGAATTCCAAAATGTCCATTAATCATTATTACAAAATTGTACTTTTTGATTGCTTGTTTTAGAAAAATTGACCACATGTGTTACCAACACTAAAACAAAATGGTGGCTCCACATATTATAGATATTTAATGTTTTTACAAACTCTACTAACTTGAAGAAAGATGTTTCTCCATGCTGAATGTATCTTCCAACAACTTGCTCCTCTGTTCATTGTTTCTGAGCCATGCTGCATTTATTTTATTCATCCAGTGGGTTGGATTTTCCTCCCAGCCTCTCTTGAGATCTTCTTTTGTCATTTTGTCACATTTGTGTGTCTTTTTCTTATTTTTTTGGCCTTCTGTGTCTGGTTTGTGTCGTTTTGTGGTTCGCTTCTGTCACTTTATCTTGGTTTTTGCCTTTTCGTGTCTTTTTTTTGTCTAGTTCATGTGATTTCCTGTCTTATTTGGGTTGTTTTGTATGTTTTTGGAAGTTTTTGTCTTGTTTTTAGCTGTTTTGTGTCTCATTTTTGTCATTTTGTGTCTCTTTGTGGTGGTTTTGTCACTACATTCTATCTTTTTCTCTCTACTCTGCTCATCAGCAGTAGAAAGATGTTTCACCATGTGTTGGAGCTGATCCTCATTCTACCCATAAACAGACTATGTGTGAGATCACTCCAGCGCATTCGTTGAATGAAGCGATAGGAGAAGGTATTCAGGTCTCATCCAGTATGTTTATTACAAATAGACTGAATATAGCAGACAGAGCTCTGGGTCCAAACTTCTATCCCTGACAACAACAGAGTTCTTGTCAGTTCACAAAGTCTGACACACTATTCTTCCCCTGATCCAGCCTTATATCTAGTTTCACAGGTGCATAAGCATTCAGGGTGTGTCTTTCTTCTGATTGGTTGTCTTGTGCCCATCTGACCCCCTCCTTTGTGTATGAGCAGCCATCTTGTTGTCCTGGTCAGGATGCCCCGAACCTCACAGCCTCTTTGTGGGGGAGGATGAAACCTCAGCAGTTGTTCTAATCTGTGGAACAGAGTCTCCAGCACAACCTTGAAACACAGTCTCCATCATAACTTTTCACCTAGTTCTTTTCCACTCTTGCATACTTCCCTTATCCAGTATTTTCCCATCTTCATAGACAGTGTAAAACATTAGGAATATGATTCTATAAAAGCAAGCAGTTAGTATGAAAACAGTTAGTATAAAAACTTAGAAATATCATGGAAATCCCACACATGCTGAATGTATCTCCAACAACTTGCTCCTCTGTTCACTGTTTCTGAGCCATGCTGCATTTATTTTATTCAAGTAGCTTTGACTTTCCTCTCAGTCTCTCTTGCCGTCTCAGTTTTGTTTTTTTCTTGTCATTTTGTTGCGTTTGTGTTGTTCTAGTTCTCGTTTTTTGTTGTTTTGTGTCGTGTTTCTGTCATTTTTTGTCTAGTTTTTTTCTGTCTAATGTTTTTGTCATTTTGTCTTCCTTTTATGTCATTTTCCATCTTATTTATGTCATTTTGTGTCTCTTTGTGGTGGTTTTGTATCCACATTTTATCGATACTATTTCCATGTTTCCAGCCTCCAGACTTTTTCTCTCTACTCTGCTCATCATCTGGAGAAAGATGTTTCACAGACTGCTGTTATTGAGCCTGTGCAAACCATCTGATGCCGGTTTTCATGATAAACAAGGCATTCAGATTCAGCTGAAGACTTTGAGAACTTTAAATATCAGGATATAAACTCACTGAACCCATCGTCTGTCTGCTCTCAGGTCAGTGCAGACGACTACTCATCCATGTCGAAGCTGCTTCCTGCTCTGCAGACTTTGTCTCAGCAGCATCCGGACGTCTTCATCCAGGAGTTGGCGTCCAACCTCAGAGGCGTCATCGCGACTCACGGCGCCTACCGGCCTGAAAACCTCAACACCGCCGCTGGTTCATCCTCCAGAAACCCCGAATCAACAGCAAACCACATCAATGGAGCAAAGACTCCTGTCAGCAAACTCCCAGCATCCTCTGCAGGATCTACAAGAGGTTCCACCAGTGACCCTCCTAACAAGCCCCTCTCTGATTGGCTGCTGGAGGCATGTGACCCGGATGTGCCGACCAGAGCGTTCGCCCTGAGGGTCCTGAACCAGAAGGTGCACCACAGAGACCCGGAGGCCGTCCAGAACCAGGAGAAAGTCCTCATGGTAAGTTGCTCAGTTCTGAAGCTTCACCTTTTAGTATTTTTTAGTACTATTTTTCACATGGAACCTTCTTGA
The DNA here is from genome assembly GCF_022539595.1 of Amphiprion ocellaris. Classification (NCBI taxonomy): domain Eukaryota; kingdom Metazoa; phylum Chordata; class Actinopteri; family Pomacentridae; genus Amphiprion; species Amphiprion ocellaris. The sequence continues at coordinate 36,946,282 of NC_072768.1, forward strand.
GAAGATGAAAAAATGAGAAATTCAACGTAAATTAGAACCTCGGTACATAAACATCTTTAGATTACAGTATTACGTATAGTTAAGCCCCAAAGTTATTTATACACATTCCAAATTTGAATTCATAGTGAACTTTTGTACCACCAGAACCTAATTTTCTTACTTATTGAAGAGACTTCTTCTGAACTGAAACATCTTCAAGAACCTTAAAGAACCTCATTTTCTAATCTGTTATCCAAGCAGCTTGTTCGGGAAATGTCTTCAAGAACCTGGAAGAACCTTACTTTCTCACCTCTAATCCAAGCAGCTTCTTGAAAAAAATTTCTTCAAGAAACGTCTTCAAGAAACATCTTCAAGAACCTAAAAGAACCTTATTTTCTCACCTCTGATCCAAGCGGCTTCTTCAAGAAACATTTTCAAGAAACTAAAAGAACCTTATTTTCTCGCCTCTGATCCAAGCGGCTTCTTCAAGAAACATCTTCAAGAACCTAAAAGAACCTTATTTTCTCACCTTTAATCCAAGCGGCTTCTTCAAGAAACGTCTTCAAGAACCTCAAAGAACCTTATTTTCTCACCTCTAATCCAAGCGGCTTCTTCAAGAAACGTCTTCAAGAACCCTCTTTAAAAACCTAAAAGAACCTTATTTTCTCACCTCTAATCCAAGCGGCTTCTTCAAGAAACGTCTTCAAGAAACCTCTTTAAGAACCTAAAAGAACCTTATTTTCTCATCTCTGATCCAAGCGGCTTCTTCAAGAAACGTCTTCAAGAAACCTCTTTAAGAACCTAAAAGAACCTTATTTTCTCACCTCTGATCCAAGCGGCTTCTTAAAGAAACGTCTTCAAGAAACATCTTTAAGAACCTAAAAGAACCTTATTTTCTCATCTCTGATCCAAGCGGCTTCTTCAAGAAACGTCTTCAAGAAACCTCTTTAAGAACCTAAAAGAACCTTATTTTCTCACCTCTGATCCAAGCGGCTTCTTAAAGAAACGTATTGAAGAAACATCTTCAAGAACCTCTTTAAGAACCTAAAAGAACCTTATTTTCTCACCTCTAATCCAAGCGGCTTCTTAAAGAAACATCTTGAAGAAACATCTTCAAGAACCTAAAGAAACCTAATTTTCTCACCCCCATAGAAATTGTTCGAATTTATCAATATCTCAAAAAATGTGAATATCTTGTATGAAAAATGTTGGATTTAATTGTATTTATCTGATTTTGAATTAAAAAGTACGTATCTAGACAGTTATATTTATTTTTCCTTCATAAATTCAAGATTTTTACATTCCTTTTATTTGAGCTGATGCATTATAGACCCTTTATTTTTGTGGATTTTACGTCTTGAGTAGTTATGGATCCACAAGTGGGATGTTTTCCATCTTCTATTGTACTTTTTCTTTTTGTGGTTGAAGTTTGTGTCAGTGAAGCTCTGAGGAGAAGTTTTGGACCACAATATGAAAACCTTCCTGCAGAGTTCTTCTTGTTTTCTGTGTTTGTCGGCGCCTCCTGGGACATTTATAATAAATGAGGCAGTTGAACCTGGTCCTCAGGGGGCTGAAGAGGGCGCTGCTGCTCTCCTGGGGCTTGTTAAAGTGATCAGAAGTGAACGAACTCATCTCGTATTCTCTGTAATCCGGAGCTCCTCTTCAGACTCCTGCTGTTACCCCAGAAACGCCCAGTATTGATTTCTTTTCTTGGATTTGGTTGAATTTTCTCCACCTGTCAGCTCTTGGTCCTGATTATTCCCTCAGATCTTTAATGTGCTCCAGTATTGATCCTCTGCTAGTACTGACGGTTTCTGTGATTAATTCTGCAGATTTTTGTGTCTTTTCTGCAGCTCTTCCTGGAAAATCTGGAGCATGAAGACTCATTCGTCTACCTGTCAGCCATCCAAGGTAAAATAAAAATGCACATTTTGACAAGTTTTGCCATCTTAAATCATCACATTCCTTCTGCTTGACTGTCTTTCATTTGCCTGAAACCTTTTAATCATAAACTATAGATGTTCAAAATGGTGTCTGTGACATTTTTAGTTGAAATATCAAATACTTTATGAGATAAAATCTTTCCAAAAATTGCCTCTTGACCCACTTTTAGCAATGTTAGCATTAGCATAATTCCATCTCAAATCATCAGATTTTTAGTAAAAATTTCTGCTCGATTGTCTCCGTTTTGCCTCAAACTTCTATCGCATAATATATGAATATTTATTAACAAATTTCTTCAATTTTAGCTTCATATAACAAATACTTTCCAAGATAAAATCTTTTTAAAAATTGCCCCATGACCCTCGTTTAGCAGTGTTAGCATTAGCATCAGCATCATTTCATCTTAAATCATAATAAAATTCTCAACTGTCTCCGTTTTGTCTGAAAATTCTCTTGCATAAAATTTGAATATTTATAAACATATTTGTTCAATTTTAGCTTCATATATCAAATACTTTGAGATAAAAATTTTCAAAAATCAATTGTCGACCCACTTTTAGCCCTTTTTTGTCCATCTGCCACCAATATTATCTGTCTAATCAGTGCTAGCATTAGCATCATTTCATTTCAACATCAGATTTTTAGAAAACTGAAACTTCTCTCGTATAAAATATAAATACTTATAAACATATATGTTAAATTTTAGCTTTATATATCAAATACTTTCTGAGATAAAATTTTTTGAAAATTGCTCCATTAACCCACTTTTAGCAGTGTTAGCATTAGTATAATTTCATGTCAAATCATCAGATTTTTAGAAGCAGTTCTCCTCGACTGTCTCCGTTTTGCCTGAAACTTCTCTCACATAAAATAGGAATATTTATAAACATGTTTCTTAAATTTTAGCTTCATATATCAAATAAGTAAAATCTTTAAAAAATTTCCCCTTGACCCACTTTTTTTTTGCAAATTTGCATAATTTTTTAATCCACTGAATCCCAAAACCTGCAGACAGATTTCAAAGGTGTGTTAACTGCAAAAATTGAACAAATATCTTCATGAATATTCATATTTTCTGCTATAAAAGTTTGAAGCAATTCAGAGGCGATCGAGCAATCTTCGAAAAATCTGATGACTTGGGATGGAGTGATGCTAATGCTAGCGCTAACACTGGTGAGATGATATCGGTGGCAGATGGAGTGATGCTAATGCTAACAGAGTGTGGACTCTGCAGGTCTGGCTGCTCTGGCTGATTCTTATCCTGACAGGATCCTGGAGAGGCTCCTCAAAGACTTCCAGGCTGGACCCTCGCTGCCTTCATCCGACCGGCAGCGCTGCCTGGAGACCCGGCTGAAGCTGGGGGAGGTTCTGATGAGGGCGAGCCGGGCCATGGGTGAGCAGCATGTTTCTGTTATTACCTGAGAAAATAAATAAGAGAAGTAAATGAATAAATTAATACGAAAATAAATAAATTTGTAAATAAATAAATTTGTAAATAAATACAGAAGTATGGAAATAAATTAATTTGGAAATAGATAAATACAAAAATACAGAAAAACATAAATAAATAAATGCAGAAATACAGAAATAAATACAGAAATAAATATAGAAATACAGAAAACATAAACAGAAATAAATAGATATGGAAATAAATACATAAATTAATAAATACTAAATACATAAACAAATACATAAACAGATAAATACAGAAATACGTAAATAAATACAGAAATAAATAAATGCAGAAATAAATACAGAAATATGGAAATAAACAGTAAATATATAAATAAATATATGACATATGTTAAGAAATATTGAAATAAATAAATACAAAATAGAGAAATAAATAAAGAAATATGGAAATAAATAAATGAATGAAGGAATATTTAAAAGGCCCATATCAGTCAATCCCTAGTTTAGGATATGTTCCATGAAAAGTGAGCTGAATGTGCAGCTGCAGATTTATTTGAAGTAGAAGTGGGTTTTTAAAGAGCAGCTCATGAACTCTGACTGACTTAGGGATCGTAAACTGTTGGTGTTTGTGTCCGAACGTGTTCACAAGTATGTTTGCAGCTAGCGGCACAAAGCCACAGAGTCTTCTTGTTTTCCATCAGAAGGCTTTCTGTGAATCAGAACCTGTTCTGCTTTTATCCCCCCCGCTCTGCTCTAATGTGCCAGATTGCCATCGTACCACTCCTCTGGGACAATCGGGGGTTTTATATCCTCGCCGAGATGTTGGACGGAGCTTCGCTTCGCTGCACAGACACCCAGAGAGCCGCTGTGTTTGTCTGCAAGCCTCCGACGTTGTGCCAGGCTGTAAATGCCGAGCTTCTCTTAATTGACTCGTCTGGTTGAGTAAATGTTCAGTAAATGAATGTTTGGCTCGGCGCTGCTTCGCTCCCGGTAGCTGCTAATGTGTGCAGTTAACCCTCCTGTTGTCCTCATTCACGGGCACCAAAAAATATTGTTTCCTCGTCTGACAAAAATCAGCAAAAAAATACCCAAATTTCTGAAAATTTGCAAAACCTTCAGGAAGAAAATTCCAATAATTCCTGAAAAGTTTCCCTTAAAAGTTTTATTTTAAAAAATCCCCCAAATTTGGCAAGAAAATTCTTGTAAATATTTTCCAAAAATTAGTAAAAATCTTCCAAAAAAAATCCTAAAAATATCTAAAGTGAGTCCAATTATATCAGTAAAACTTCTAATATTTTCTTTAAGAACATTCACAAAAAATCTACCAAAATCCAGTGAAATTCGCTGGATTTTGGTTGATTTTTTGTGAATGTTCTTAAGAAACATTTTTAATATTTCTTTTTTCCACCAAAAAATGTTCAAAGATTTCCCAAAAATGTTCAAAATGTGGACATCAGAAGTTTCACTGTGAAAATATTTTTTTTCCCCACAATTTCAAACTTTAAAACGAGTCAATTTTGACCTGCAGGACGACACGAGGGTTAAAAAAAAGGAAGAACTGTGCAGCAGGAAGAGGCAGGTTAGTGCAGCTGTGGAAGCGTCCCAGCTGTGCTGCATGTTAGTGTGTAGTCATGACGCAAAGCCGAAGCTCCTGCTGACTCAAACGCTGCTTTTCTCCAGCTAAATTAGAGCCGTGACCGTCTGTTGAGCTGAGAACAGGGTGAATCTGGGACGAGCCGCCTGGACCTGGATGCTGACGTCGTACTACCAGCAGACGCTCAGCTGGTCGCTGCTCTCCTGGCTTCGGTCCTGCTGCTTGGCAGGAGCGGCTGGAGTCGACTGTGTTGTTTGTGTGTCTGCAGACGAAGCAGAGTCGCACACACACACACAGCTGGTGGTGAAGTACGACTGCACTGTCAGCAACAACGCTGGTCCTGTGTCGAGACGTGGATCTGAAAGGATCAAATTAAAGATCCCGGTTGTTCTTTCAGGAGCTCAGACTGTCGGTTTGTTGTGTTTTGGACTCGGAGCTGCGTCTTGTTTGCTTGTGAGATTATCTTGGTGCCACAGAGAAGCGAGAACAAAACTGAAATTAAACAGATTTATTTCTTTCTTTACAACCAGACTTAACCCTCCTGTTGTCCTCATTTACGGGCACCAAAAAATATTGTTTCCTTGTTTGAAAAAAATCCAAAAATTCAGCAAAAAAATTCCCCAAATTTCTGAAAAATTGCAAAACCTTCAGAAAAAAAATCCAATAATTCCTTAAAAGCTTCCTTTGAAAGCTTTATTTTTAAAAAAAAATCCCTCAAATTTGGCAAGAAAATTCTTGTAAATATTTTCCAAAAAATGAGTAAAAATCTTCTAAAAGAAAAAAAATCCTAAAAATATCTAAAGTGATTCCATATATATCAGTAAAACTTCTAATATTTTCTTTAAGAACATTCAGAAAAAAATCAACCAAAATCCAGTGAAATTTGCTGGATTTTGGTTGATTTTTATGTGAATGTTCTTAAGAAACATTTTTAGAATTTCTATTTTTTCCACCAAAAAATTTTCAAAGATTTCCCAAAAATGTTGAAAATGTGGACATCAGAAGTTTCACTGTGAATTTTTTTCCCCACATTTTCAAACTTTAAAACGGGTCAATTTGACCTACAGGACAACACGAAGGTTAAATAAAAACCAGCTGGTGCTGCAGACTGCTGCCTTGATGCATCAGTGTTTTGTCTTTTGTTTGATATCTTCATCTTTTATTACCTCAGTTGAATAATTTGCACATTCCTGCACACTGTAAAACTTCTGTTCCTCTTTAAATCTTGAATAATTCTTTTGGATTTGCTACATTTGGTATTGTTTTGACTTTTTGTTGTTCTTCTACTTGTCAGTACTTAAAGTTTCGCTTCAAGACACCACATCAAACATGATTCAAAGCTTCTTTCTTCATTAAAACTATTCTCTATTCCAGTAACTGGGGCTGCAGGCTTCAACTTTCTTTGCTTCTTGATCTAAAAAAGAAAAGCCACAAGGTTCTCGTTTTTTCGTGACAAATCCACAAGAGAATACCATTTACTCCGAGTTAAAAGTTAAAAAATATTGGGTCATGTGTAGAGCTGGACCCGAATATTTGGTCGTTACAGTGGTATATGAATATTTATTTTGAGATCCGCATATTTGAATCCCCCCTGCCCCCGTTAGACGATGTCGCACGATCGGTATTCGACTCGTCAATTCGCGTACCCCCAATCCTTCAGACGTTACGAACCGAACCAAATATTCAGATATTCGTCATTAATCGGGGCTGAATATCCGGAGCACAGAAACTGCTATTTGGGCCAGCCCTAGTCACGTAACCAGTTTCTTCTGTTTTTTTCTAGAAACGTCATCATCATCTAACCCCACTCTCCTCTACAAGACGTTTTTGCATTCCTGTATTTAATGCAACATGATTTTCATTAGAACAAACACAGCCTGATAAATATTAATCCTGAGAAGTAACCCGTATATCTTCTTCCTCCTGCAGGAGATCTGGCTCCTCACCTCGGCCGTCCTCTGCTGGGCGTCTTCCTGCAGGGAACCAGAGATCCGGATCAGACGGTCCGGGCCAGCAGTCTGTCCAACCTGGGAGAACTCTGTCAGAGGATGGACTACAGTCTGGGACCGCTGGCTCAGGAGGTGACACAAGAACATTAAAATTAAAACTTCCTTTACTGACAGAGGGCAGCATTCACGATAAATAATCACCTAATCATTGAGAGTTAATGACATGGAAAGATTTCTTTATGAAGGTAAAAGAGCTGCTTTTAACTCAGTTTTTACCATAAAATCTGAGTGTGGCACAAATATAAAGAGCAGAACAAGTAAAAACCAGGTTAGTTTAATTATTAATGAAATAATTCTGGAGCTCCATCTGTTTCTGTTTAGCAACTGATCTGACAAAATCCAAACTTCTGAACACAGTAAACAGCTTCCAGCTTCATGGGATGTAAATTAGATCAGAATAAAAGTGTAGCAACAAAGAAAAAAACACAGTTAAAACATTTTCTGGTGCAGGATGGTATCAGGAAAATGGATCAAACAATACTGAAAATCAAATTGTTTACAAAATGAGTATTTTTAAAGCTGAAGTGAGTTAGATCAAATACTACCAGTAGATGACATTTTAGCACAGAGTTTACAGAAGTCTAAAAGTCCAAGGAAGCAACGAAAATACATGTTAAAATATTTGTTTGTTAAAATCCTTGATGAACAGATGTCCAGTTTACTGCATATGTGATTATAGTTTTAATAGCTGCTCTAAATCAGTCATCAGAGGAGCAGTTCAGATAGTTTGGGTACAAATATTTGTCAGAATAGTTATGAAAAGTGGAGGAATCTGCCTGTTTTGTCTGTATCATGTTATTTATGACACATCATCATGCATTAGGCCTTCTATGGAATGAATTAAAAACATTTTAATTAACCCTCTGAACCACAAAACCTGCCGATCGTTCACAAGAACTTTGTTTTATTTAAAAAAAAAAAAAAATCACCTAAATGACAGCATTTGTCAGCCAAAACTGTAAAAACATTATCTATTCTCAACTTTATGGTGAGTCGTGTGTGAAGCACAGTTCTGTTGGTGTTTGAACAAAATTGCAGCCTGAAATTGTGATATTTTAGCAAAATCACTTTCATCTGCATAAAAAAATATCTCCACAAAAAGCATTTGCACCAGATCCTGTAAAAAAACTTTCAAAACCTGTGCTGCTCAGAAAATCAAACATATAAAATAAATGCAGCATGGTTCAGAAACAGTGAACAGAGGAGCAAGTTGGTGGACGATACATTCAGCATGGAGAAACATCTTTCTACTGATGATGAGCAGAGACTCAAAACTGGGCTAAAAAATGTCTAAAATGATAAAACTCTTGTCCAAAATTACTCTAATTGTCCATAATGGCTCAAAAACTGTCATTTTAAATACATTTTAAATCATTTTAAACAAGTTTCATGTAATTTTGGACAGTTTTCGGTTCATTTTTGAGTGATTTTTGGACTAGTTTTATGTTATTTTGGTCACATTTGAAGTTATTTTGTAAAATTTTAGCCTGAGAGGAAAATCAAAGCTACTGGATCAATAAGATAAATGCAGCATGGCTCAGAAACAGTGAACAGAGGAGCAAGTTGTTGAAGATACATTCAGCATGGAGAAACATCTTCCTGTTTGACTCAAAAAGGACCAAAATGATTGGAAAAAAAAAGCCATTTTGAATAAATTTTGAGTAATTTTGGACTTGTTTCAGGTATTTTTTTCTATTTTTCAAGTTATTTTGGACAATTCTTAAGTCAATTTGGTAATTTGGTCAAGCTTTGAGGCAGTTTGGACAAATTTATGCTACGTTGGACATTTTTCTAATAATTATAGATCATTTTGCAGGAAAATCAAAGCTACTGGATGAATGAAATAAATGCAACATGACTCAGAAACAGTGAACAGAGGAGCAGGTTGTTGGGAGATACATTCAGCATGGTGAATGTACAGAGCTGCAGGACTTTATTTTGCAGATAAAAATGTAACAAGGGCAGAAAACAATCAGAAACTATTGGGAGTTCTGAGGGTGAACTAACAGACGTTTTAATCAAGCCACTAAAGCAGGTATGATTGGACATTCAGGGTGGTGGAGGAGCCACTTCCAGACGTGTTAAATGTGTGGGCCGTTGAAACTGGCTGACTTTGATCTGAGTCGGTAAAAACGCCTTTTCTCGGTCACGCATGTTGGGTTTGAGCTGCTGCAGCGGTCAGCGGCTCGACCGAAGCTGCTGCTGTGTGAGACTTTGTGTTCGGCTGCAGCATGAATGAGCGCCACTGTGAGCCGCAGGAACAGGATGCTTATTCATCAACCTGCACTCTACCACACTGACCGGCTGTGTTGGCGTGTTCGCCGAGTCCGACCAATCACGTCCATCGATCCGCTTCAGTTCTGGCTCTGAGCTCAGCAGTGGAGGTCTGACTAACGTGTGTCCCGTTAAACACACTCAGTCCATTAGCAGCTCTGTAGCAAACTGTGATGAAGCGCTATTTGCCTTTAAAAGTGTTGTTTTTATGCTGCCAGGCTTCTGTTTCCTTGTTACTGGAAAGCTGACTAGCTGTGTTTTTGCCATTTTGCTGTCTTGAATCGCTGTAAATCTCAATCTGTGTTTTTTTTTTTTTTTTGTGCAGTTGAGTTCCTGTCTGACGGCTCTGATAAAGACAGAAAAAGAAGCAGAGGTGAGGAGAGCCGCCGTCCATGTCATCGCTCAGCTACTACGAGGCCTCAGCGACAAAACCACCCAGGTACAGACTCACACTGAACCCAAACACAACAGAACAACATCCACTTTACATCCTGCATTTTGGTTCGTTTATAGATTTATTATAGGTCTTCTGGAAATATGACAAAATCTGCTGCGTCGTAGAATGTTTGGCTACATCTACACTTCAGTTAGGCGCTTTTGTTCACCGTCTATGATACTGCCACCACCATGCTTGATGGTAGATATGCCAGCCTACAAAGGCAAGGCACAAAACTGGGGTATCTACATGTCTTAAAAGTCTTGGATTGGTTGTGGAGCATTAGATTCAGTTTCTGTAAATGCTTTAGAAACTATTTTAGTAATTATCTTCTCAATTAGGTACTTTTGGTTTCCATCTACGAGTTTCTGGTTTATCTTTGACTTCTTGACAGAATTGGTGCAGTTCAACAAACTTTGTTGTCTTTCTGACACAGACTTGTTTCTTCAAACTTTTCGGAGACCAGTCTAGAACCTTCATTCTAGCCTGATGGAACCTTTTCTTTACCATGTCTGATGTGTGTTTGGGCTCAATGTCTTGTTGAAGCATCCAATATCATCCAAAATCAACCTTGTCCTGATGGTTTTAGGTTTTCCTGAAGAATGTGGAGGTGATCCTCCTTCTGCATTATTCCATTTACTTTGTCTAGTACACCAGTTCCACAGAGCATGATACTGCCACCACCATGCAACAGGTATTTACTGGAAAAACTACTGCTCTGTGCTTTTTGTAATAATGAAATTAATAAATATTCTTTATTTCTATAAAAACTTGAAGTTACAAAGTGCTTTACAAAGGAGACCAAAGTTTAAATCCATTTCCATTTCCACCACCATCCAAGGGTAAAATTCCACAAAGTGTTCTGAAACGAGGATAAATCCAGAGGTGAAATAAATGAATAAGAACTAGGTCACCCTGCCCCTTTTTAAAGGTTTTCATAAAGACCTCAGGAGCTGAACTTGGGCTTCGGGTCAAGAATGACCTTCAGGTGAAACCAAATCAATCACGAACTCTTTGTTTTCCCTGTCAGAGTTACAAAGAACACAACGGCTGTTTCTGAACGGCTTGTAATTTTCCATCAGCTGCTCTCTCAGGCTTCAGGTTCGGAGGCTGAAAAGTTTCCTCATGTGCTGCTTTCACATCAGCAGGAATGGGGTTAAAAGGTGACGGTGGTCAGTTTGAACATTCACTTAAACAATGAGGAACATTTGGACTTTTGGAGGCAGTCGGACTCTTGCTTCGTGCTGCTGTTGAGGCTGAATCAGGTGTTTCTGAGAGTGATGGGTTGTTGTTCTAGTCTCTAATCCACCTCACTTCCCCTGTGGTCATCGCTGCGATTACAGACTAACCTTAACCTTCATGGTGTTGGGATTCAATCCGAACACAGTGTTTAGAGCCGCACCGGGTTTCTCTTTCTCACAGCTCCACATTCCTGAATCCGTGTTGTTCTTAGATAGTCGACGGTTAATCACATCGCAGCTCTCTGGCCTCCCAGAATGGAAACGGTGATGCAGAAATGTCAGGATTCTCACTGGAAACACATTTAAACTGTTAAACCCATCAGGACGTCGCTGTGTGAGGACGAAACTAATGAATAAAGCTGTCATCTTTATTTAATTTACAGTAAAGTAACATTAAAAACAGTAAATTAATGAGTCGCCGAGGTTTAGCCCAGTGGAAACACACCTACATGCATAGCCGGAGCTGCATCGGGGTAAGTTAAGGACGAAAAACATCAATTCCAGACAGTTTCTGGGTGTTTATTGCCCTCCTGTCACATTTTTCTTCACTGTGGGTTAATTTTTCACTGCAATATAAAGTCCTGCACAACCATGAAGACAGAGAGAACTCAGAAATGTCTTCTGTGCAGAATGACACAATTCAAAAGCCATAAAACACTAAAAAAGGAAAAATTAAAGTCGAATTGTTTTGATTATTTGTCACAAAAATAGGAGAAAATCTGAAATCAACACATTTTCCCAAGTGCCTGAAAGCCATTTTTGATTTCCAAAAATAAAAACAAACCTAATGAGTATCTGCGTGTAGAACATTTTTTTAAGTGCAGACAAAATGTTTAAAAAGTTGAAAAAGTTATTTTTCCTGGCATTTTACTCATGATTCATTCAAGGACCGTAGGAAGTTTCAAAAATCTTTAGATTCTATCTGTATTTACAGTTTCTGGCTGGTAAATTGTGGATTTTAGGCAATTTCTTTTGTTTGTCTGGGTTTTATAATTTTAAATTACCAACCCTGCCTGATTGTTTTAGTTTTCAGAGTAAATAAATGTATTAATAAATATTAAGAATTTGTGCAACTGTCAAGATTTCTGTTGCCAACTATGCAAGTTTAACTGTTTAGTCGACTATCGCACACATCCAAAATAAACACTAGATTTGGTTTTTTTTAATAGAGAGTGAATAAATGGACCCTAATCTTTGCTGCCGGGGTATTTGTTTGATGAATGTCAACTTTTTCTGACACTAAATTGTGAAACTCTTAGTTACTGTAGGTCACAGCGGTTGAACTGACCTGTAGTTTAAACAAAAGGAGAAAAGGGATTGGAAAAGTTGGAATATTTCAGATTTTTCAGCAAGAAAACGGACAGAAGGAAGATGTACAGAGAAAGAATAGGCTAGTAGGAAGGACAGAATCCACTGAGTTGTATATTTGTTTATGAGGAGCTTCACTTTCTTCCTCCTTTTTGCCAACCTGCCAACCTTCATGTAGAAACAACTTGCTGGGAAATTAGCAACCAAAATCTGTTAGTGTGAAACTGGTGGCAGATTTCAGACATAATATTCAGATTTACTACGTAGTGTGTGTCGGCTGCAGGTAGTCGTTGACGTTTTAAAAAGCTGGATGTGGCTCTGAGACGTTTCCATGACTGCAGATGTTGACGTCCAGCTGCTGGTCCCAGTTCAGGTCCTGTCATTACCAGCAGCTGTACTGGTTAATGACAGCCCAGATGTGGGAACAGAAAGAAGGATGACCTGGAAGACTGGGGAACAAAAAGATGAGAGGTTCTGGAGAGTTTCTGCAGCAGGAAGTGAATACGATGACTTTCAGGATAAACATGTGGACGATCAGAACCACATCTGGTTCCATGTTCTGTTGTAGTGATGAGAACCTTTACTGGTTTCCTTACTGTGAGATGAAGAACAACTTCTTCCATTACTCTCTGGAAATACTCCCTAAAAACATGTTTCCTATCTCTGCCCATCTTTATAAAACCGAACTTTAAAGTTAAATTCCAGTTCCACATTTCTGTTAGTTCATCAGTTCTTAGTTAAATCTCTGAACCCTCAGTGTATTTTGACACATTGTCTTTTAAAAAATTGCCAAATTTGCATCATTTATCAGCCAGAGACTGCAAAAATGGAGAATTCTTGGGTTTTTTTTTTTTGGAACTTCCCGACTGTCCTTGAACCTGTCATGTGTGACATACAGTTTCATTGGAAATCTGGGCTTAAATTTGTGATATTTCATCAAAATGTTGTTAAAATTCTTTAAAACTGAAGCATTTCCAACAGATTCTGTACCACTGCAAAGTCAGGATCGAGTCAGCTGGAACCAACTTTCCGGTGGTCCCTGAACTAATCCTGTGTAACTTTGGAAAACTGAACCAAATCTAAGCTTAAACATCAAGATAATTCGTCAAAATAATTTCCTTCTACAGGTCTCCGATAAAATCTCTTCAAAAAGGCGTTCGCACCAGATTATGTGGAAAACAAAACATTCTGAACCCCTCGGCAAAACTGATTCTACATCAGCTGAGACCAACAGTGAAAAATTTAGAAAGTTTTCAGGTTGAACTGCAGGCAGTTTCCACAGAGAGACTGAGAGGTGTGGCAAAATGACTTAAAAACTGTCTGAAATTGAACAAACTCACATAAAATGACTCAAAAATGCCCTACCATGGCATAAACCTGTGCAGAATTGTTGGAAAGAATGTTCAAAAATGCATCAAAACTTGTCCAAAATGATCACAAGAAGAAAATGAAAGCTACTGGATGAATAAAATAAATGCATCATGGCTCAGAAACAGTGAACAGAGGAGCAAGTTGTTGGAGATACATTCAGCATGGAGAAACATCTTTCTACAGATGATGAGCAGAGTAGAGAGAAATAGTCTGGAGAAGCTGGAAACATGGAAATAGTTCAATATCAATAGAATGTGGAGACAAAACCACCACAAAGAGGCACAAAATGATGTAAATAAGACACAAAACAACAAAAATACGACACAAAATTATATAAAAGGAAGACAAAATGACAAAAACAAGAGACAGCAACAAAAACGAAACAAAGCAATACAAACTGAGAAAAAACTAGACAAAATTACAAAAAAAAGACACGAAACTGAGATGACAAGAGACTGAGGAAAATTCTCTCTCCTGTTGAACATGCTGAATCTGTTTTGTTTTTTTTAACAGCTTTATGAAGGAAGTAGTCAAATAAATGTAACTTATTGTTTTTTTCTGTTATTTAGGCCATTATATCTGTCATTTCTTCAGTCTTTCTCCGTCCTCATGGTTGTTCGGTTTCCATGGAGCTGCAGGACTTTAGATTGAAGAGAAAACTGAGTCCAGCGTGAAGAAAAATGTGACAGCAGCAATAAAACACCAGAAAGTGCTGCTTGGAGTTCAGCAGGTTAATAGCGGAGGTGTTCGTTTCCAAACTGACTGGCAGGATTTTTCAACATTATCACAACCTGAGTAGAAGAACTTAAATGAAGGGAAATAACTTTACGGACGGTTCTTTAATGTTCTGGAGAGAACCGATTCTGACCCAAATATTAGTGAGGATCACCTTATATTAGAAAACTGTAGATATACATCTTGAATGTGGAGATTGAAGATGGATTATGGGCTGTCTGAAGCCTTAATATTGAACAGTAACAGCCCACTGTTTGTGTCGATGCTCTGCAGGTTCTCAGTGAGGTTCTGTTGGACCTCTACCGGGCCCTGAAGCTGGTGGTTCGCTCGGACCCAGACGAGGTGGCGGTTCTTCACGCTCAGCTGGCCCTGGAGGAGCTGGACGACGTGATGAGGAGGTTCATCTTCCCCCAGCAAAAGCTGGAGAAGAAGATCGTTGTCCTGCCGTAGAACTCCTCCTGGTGTTGGTTCTGCTTCCTTGTAAAATAGATTTTATATTCTGGAGGTTTCATCCGTCTGTTAGATCCTGAAGAAGCAACAAAAACCAAACCACCAACAAACGGTTTACAAAATAAACTTTTAAACACCAATTTGTCCTGGAGTTATATCTCAGAATATGCAAAATATGCAGGTTTGGTGATAGAAAAAAGACAATTAACAGGTAAGAATTATCAGAATGAAGCAATATTTCCATAGAAACATCTTATTGTGCAGGATTTCAGGCTCACAGTTTGGGTAAAACCATGCTTTTTTTGGGTCATTTTTAAGATTTGGGCTTATTTTGATGTGTTCTTTTAGAAAATAGACATTAAGGTCTTTATTTTATTTATTTTTTCTATTTGCGTCTGCAGATTTCAATTACAATATGTGTTTTCAGCTGAAATTGTCCTCGTATTCTGATTCTACCAGAAATCTCCACTTTAGCTGCACTTATATTCACCAGAGTTTCCAATTTTACTCCTTTCTATATTCTAAAGGTTTTCACAGAAGGGTTTGTTCATGTATTAGGCACATTTTATTCCTAAAAATATGGAGAAATTAGATTTTTCTCAACAGTATTTCCTAAATTAATGGTATCGGTTCTGGAAAAACCTTGGACTCTAACATCACAAAATGAAACTAGAATTTTCATGCTGGTTTAATTTAATGTTAAGATTTTTGTGATGGAAAGTAGTTTAAATTAGTGCAATATTTAGAGATATAATGCCTCATTTGAATATTTAAACATACAATTTCAGAAAACTTGTTATGCAAAACTAATTGTATTGGAAACAATCAGTTGGGGAAGTTTCATGCTGATATCTTTGAGTTTAAATTTTTACACTGTTCACCTGTAGTTAAGTTTACTTGCAGAAAATGTTTCTATGACGTCTTCTGTAACACCTGAGGACACAAAAACCCCAAAGTGCATTATGGGAAATGTAGGATCCAACATTTTTGAAGCTTGAATTAACTAAAACCCAACATTTTTCTTTCCTCTGCTGCTTTAATTCTGTTTCTAGTGAGTTCTTATACCTGTTTTCAATGAAATGGATTCACCTTTTAACAAAATGCATATATTTTATCATCACACTTGCCTCTTATTTCTTGCTGTTTATACAAATTTGATTTAAAGTCTCCAGTTTTCATATGTGCTTGTATTAGATTGAGGCAAATCATGAATTTTCTGAGGAACAAAGAGAAAATGCAAAGTAGAAACTCTACTAAATCCATCTTTTGTGCCACAAGATCAGATTTATTTGTGTGTAAAACTTAAAAACACTTCAGGAGTTATATGTCAGTGCATAATTTTGTTTTTGGATGTTTCAGTTGAGTGAAAGTTCTTGGGGTTGAACCAGCTGTTACACTGATGTTGGTGCCGTTATTTTCTACACAAACTGAAAACCCTGGAAAGTTTTTCACTTCTGGATGCAAAATGACAGAAATAGGACAATGTAGTGAAAAAACATTGTGTCATCCTGGAAAGTCATTAGCAAACTGTTAGATCTCTGCAGCAGCTGAAATGATGTGGAACCAAGGATGAGGTTGGACTGGCAATGAGAGGATCTGGACAGAAAGACTGAAACACATGCAGTCTGTGATTCTGGAGAAAGATTCTTGGTTTAATTGGCATATTTAGATGGTCAGACACACTGGGATAAAGATTCCTACTACCTTTGGTGGACCACTAGGGGACATTGTATTGGAAAAAATATGGACAATAGTCAACACAACAGAGAAAAAAGGTTTTGATCCAGTTTAAATGGTACTATGAATTACACAAAAGATGTTTGTAATTTAAAAGGTAAGTCAAGAAAGTTGACTGTACTAAAACTAGCCTCACCAAACTGGCTTAAACATCACTGCTAGTCTTAAATAACATTCAATTTAACCCTCGTGTCGTCCTGCGGGTCAAATTGACCCGGTTTAAAGTTTGAAAATCTCGGAAAAAATATATATTTTCAAGTGAAACTTCTGACATCCACATTTTGAACATTTTTGGGAAATCTTTGAACATTTTTTGGTGGAAAAAAAAGAAATGTTAAAAATGTTTCAAAATCCAGCAACTTTTGCTGGATTTTGGTTGATTTTTTTGTGAATGTTCTTAAAGAAAATACTAGAAGTTTTACTGATATATATGGAATCACTTTAGATATTTTTAGGATTTTCTTGGAAGATTTTTACTCATTTTTTGAAAATACAAGAATGGTCTTGCCAAATTTGGGGGATTTTTAAAAAATAAAACTTTTAAGGGAAACTTTTAAGGAATTATTGGAATTTTCTTCCTGAAGGTTTTGCAAATTTTCAGAAATTTGTGGAATTTTTTTTCTGATTTTTTTTTATTTTTTTCAGACAAGGAAACAATATTTTTTGGTGCCCATACATGAGGACAACAAGAGGGTTAAAGTCATAGACCTTTAAGACTTGTTGGATGTTGGAAGTCATCAGATGAGAAGGTTCCATGTCTACGTTACCAACTTTTTGTCTCTAAATTTGTAATTTCTCTAAAAGCGCTGCAACCCAGGTTTATGTCTACATCTTTACGTCTTTGAAAACACGGTAGATAGCAGTCGATGACATGACTTCTCCTTTGGCACACTGACCCCAACCTGAAGTGGAAACTGGACAATAGCTGTCCTGGTTTAAGTAAACGGGGTCAGACGGAGTCCAGCGGGGTTTGAACAGAGTCAGGCTCAAGGCTGACGGAGAGCAATGAGACATTCCTTCTTTTGTTTCATCCGTTGGGCTAAAGTCGAGCGGAGTATGAGGTCTGACCTTCACGGCTCGTCCTGTGTGGACATCCAGCAGACAAACACTAGAACCTGCAGCAGTGTTTGCAGTCCGTGGATGTTTCCCTCGGCGTGGAGTCGAGGTATCACCGAGGATTCAGACCTCCACGGCACTGACGACAAACCAAGAGGCTGAGAACACACCTGTGTTTACTCTGGAGGTCGGGTACTTTCCATTTGTCCCCTAAAATGAAACCACAATTATCAATTATTCGTCAACCATCACATTATAATCCAGCTGGTTTTGCTTGTCAGTTGGAGCATTTTTGAAGGAAAAAATATTGACAAAT
Source organism: Amphiprion ocellaris (assembly GCF_022539595.1). NCBI lineage: Eukaryota > Metazoa > Chordata > Actinopteri > Pomacentridae > Amphiprion > Amphiprion ocellaris. Next base: position 36,964,145 of record NC_072768.1, read on the forward strand.
CTCTGATCCCAGCTTCTTAAATGTGAATATTTTCTGGTTTCTTTCCTCTTTTATGACAGTAAACTGAATATCTTTGAGTTGCAGACAAAATAAGACTGCAGCACATTCTTTTCAAAGTTTTCAAATGTTAGTCAATGAGGAATTGTGCAGCTATTTCAGTCCGGCTGCTGTGAGATGCTATAAATAGAGAAATCAGTTTAGCCACACTTTGCCCGAACAGTTACAACTCTTTGTATGAGAAGAGACACCGGAACTAGAAGCTTTAGACACTAACTCACTTTAATATAGCATCATTAGCATCCTGAATATTCAGATTCTCCTCAGCCCTCCTCAATCCGAAAAAACGATGCTTTAAATGTGATCTCATTTCATGTATCCAATTAAAAATCTAATTTAGTTCAACAATAAATGTGGGTCCACTTTCGAGAGCTTAATGTTAGAGTGTACTACAATATAGATAAAATACTACCAAAACAAACCCCAAAACTGCTGAAACAGTAAAAAGAAAAAGCTTAAAATAGTTAACCTAACATAATAGTTGGTGAAAAGTGACCAATGTAATAGCTAAAATAGTAGGTAACTGTTAGTAATGTTTAAAGTGAAAGCTAAAGTAGGGAATTAAATAGTAATTGTAGTCTTGAATTTCCCTCGAGATTAAGTGTCTATCTATCTATCTATCTATCTATTTATCTATCTATCTATCTATCCATCTATCTATCTATCCATCCATCATCCATCCATCCATCCATCCATCCATCCATCCATCCAGCCAGCCAGCCAGCCAGCCAGCCATCCATCCATCCATCCATCCATCCATCCATCCATCCATCCATCCATCCATCTATCTATCCATCAATAGCTCGCTAAAACTAAAAATTTCTGAAAAGTAAGGGATTAATTAGTTAAAAACAAACAGCTAAAAATAATTGTTAGCTAAAAGTAATAGTGAAAACTAATGGACTATATAGCTGAAAATAATATTTAACTTAAAGTAATAGCTAAAATAGTTAGCTTAGTAATCGGTTTGATAGTAAAAAGTAAAAGTTAGTGAACAGTAATGGATTACATCGTTAACCAAAAGTAATAAATGTTTAGCTAAAAGTAAAATACTTTGCTGTAATTAATGAATACTTTGCCAAGAGTAATGCATGTTAGCTAAGAGTACTAGGCGTAATAATTAGCGTAATGCGTAATGGAATAGCTCAAAGAAATAGGTAAAAATAAAGAATTAAAAAGTAATAGCGAAATGTAATGGAATAGTTAAAAATAATAGTAAATTTAAAGTCACAGTCATCTTAAAGTCATTGATTTAGAAGCTAAAAATAATAGTTGACTAAAAGTAGTATTTCACTGAAAGTAAACGCTATAAGAACAGGATTATATAGTTAGCTAAGAATTAGTAAAAATAAGGGATTAAATAATTAGCTTAAAGTAATACTTAGCTAATCGTAATAAATTATAAATGATGAGCCTGAAGTAAAAAACAATGTTTAGTTAAAAAATAATAATGATTTTTACTAAAAGAAATGATATAGATATTTTCAAAAAAGTAATAGATTATATGGTTAGCCAAACAACAGCAAAAAACTATTTTAGGGTTGAAGTAATGAATACTTTTCTAAAACTAATGGATTCTATGGTTAGCTAAAAGTGGTCGTTAAGTTGGTTAAGTAATAGCTAAAGGTAAGGGTATAAATTGCTAAAAATGATAGTTAGCAAAAAGTAATAGTTGCCCAAACTAATGGAATATGGAATAAATAGCTAAAAAGTAATAGTTAACTAAAGGTAACAGTTAGCTAAAACTATTAGATTTAATAGACAGAAATATCAGCTAAATAAAAGGAATATTTAGCTAAAAGGGAATTACGTTAAATTAGAGACAATTAAGAGATTGAATAGTTAGCTGAAAGTATTTTTTAGCTAAAGACAATAGTTAGCTAAAACTAATGGATTATAGCTGAAAAGTTAAAAGTAATGTTTAATTAAATGTAATCAATACTTTGTTGAAAGTAATAGAATAAATATTTAACAGAAAATAATGGATAATGGGATTTGCCAGAGGGATAAATGTATAGCTAAAAGTAAGTAGTATTTTGCTAACAGTAAGAAATAGCTAAACATTGATGGATAAAATGGTAAATTGACAGTAATTTAGATGCATAGTACAGATGTGTTTTGTCCTCTGCTGTTTTATTGAGATAATTATCTTCTGCTCAGACAAATAAAGGATTCAGAACCTCTGGAGACACTCGATGAGTCCCTGAAAAACATTTGTGCCTCCAGCTACTGATACTCATTAAAGTCAAGGTCAAGATGGCGGCCGAGCCTCCGGCCAGACAAAGGTTTGTTTGAATTTGAGCTGATTCTGTTTTTTTAATGGATACGGCGTCGTACAGGTTTCACCAGTAAGCTTGTTTCCTGCAACAACAGAGAGCTCAGAAATGATAAATGGAATATTGATATTAAATTGGATCAGAGATTTTAATCCACTCAGCAGTTTGAACAAGGTCACGGATACACTGAAACAGCCGTGTGGTTTCTAACACGCCAGTACACAGGAAGACATACATGTGGTAGTTCTAACAGCAGAAACTGAGGTTTATTTGGGAGAAAACTCATTTCTATTCCAACTTAACCATTTTATCAAGTCAAACATGAAATAAATACTGTTACTGATGGATTTTGCCTAAAAAAATGTAAGTAACATGATGGGAAACATCAGTCTAAACAAAAACATACGTGAAAGCTCTTTAATTACCCATTTAACATGACAATTTTCTTTTTACTAGGTAAAAGTGGCAGGTAGCTAAAAGTAATAAGTTAGCTTAAAGTGACAGGTACCTAAAAAAAGTATTTATCTACAAGTGACAGGTAGCTAAACATAATAGCGTAAAGTGACAGGTAGCCAAAAGTAATAGTTAGCTTAAAGAGACAGGTACCTAAAAAAAAGTATTTATCTACAAGTGACAGGTAGCTAAAAATAATAGTTAGCTTAAAGTGACAGGTAGCTAAAAGTAATAGTTAGCTACACGTGCTAGGTAGCTAAAAGTAATAGTTAGCTACGTAAAGCTCTTAAATTACCCATTTACAATGACAATTTTTTTTATTTTGTTATCCAGACTCAGGGCTCAGTGGAAGCAGAGTTTTGAAGCTCTTCCTTGTGGATCCAGAGGTGTTCCTGGGCCAGATGAGATACGTTATCCATCCATCATGGCTCCCAACAGAAGAAAATCCCAGAATTCTTCCAATGGAACAAGAATCCTGATCCGATATCCAAACTACCTGCACCTTCAACAGTGAGTCCAGCTAATGCTAAGCGGTTTATAGCAGAAGAATGATGTTGTTTATTTACCTTGTGGCACACTTCTATAACTGGATTTAACTGAGAGGCTTTAAAAAAAAATAAATGCAAAATACTGTCCCTCTTACATATTCTGTTGATTTTTTCTATATTATTTTATTTTATCTCATTTCATTTTATTTCAAGTTATTTTATTTTGTTTCACTTTATTTCATTTCATTGTATTTTACTTTATTTTATTTTATTTTACTTTATTTCATTTTATTTTATTTCACTTTGTTTCATTTTATTTTATTTCACTTTATTTCATTTCATTTAATTTTAATTCACTTTTTTTCGTTTTATTTTATTTCACTTTATTTCATTTTATTTTATTTCACTTTTTTCGTTTTATTTTATTTCACTTTATTACATTTTATTTTATTTCAAGTTATTTTATTTCACTTTATTTCATTTTATTTTATTACACTTTATTTCATTTTATTTTGTCACTTTATTTTATTTTATTTCACTTTATTTCATTTTATTTTATTTCACTTTTTTGTTTTATTTTATTTCATTTTATTACATTTTATTTTATTTCATTATTTTATTTCACTTTATTTCATTTTATTTTATTACACTTTATTTCATTTTATTTTATTTCACTTTATTACATTTTATTTCACTTTATTTCATTTTATTTTATTTCACTTTTTCGTTTTATTTTATTTCACTTTATTACATTTTATTTTATTTCAAGTTATTTTATTGCACTTTATTTCATTTTATTTTATTACACTTTATTTCATTTTATTTTATTTCACTTTATTTTTTATTTTATTTCACTTTATTTCAATTTATTTTATTTCATTTTAATTTTTAAAATCTTATTTCACTTTATTTTATTTTCTAAAATTTTATCTTATTTATTAATTGTATTTAATTTCACTTTATTTAATTTTTTTCTTCTTTCAATTCATTTTATTTTGTTTCACTTTATTGTATTTCTTTATTTTAATCTTATTTCATTTTCTTTTATTTCACTTTATTTCATTTTTTTACCTTCATTTTATACCCTAATAATCTGTGTTTTCCCCTTTATTGAATATTAATGCTGCTGTAACAATTTCCCTCCTAAGTCTCAGTCTAAAGGCTCAATAAGTGAATAAGGTGTCGTTTCTTTTCAACATTTGACCTCTAAAATAATCTTTTGTCTCGTCTGCCGTGTTCTTTCTGTCTGTGTTCTCCCGTTAACTGATCTCTAGATCTCTGCGGACAGAAAAAGGTTGGTCTTTAGGTGACTCAGATGTAACGAGGGTCCTCTTCAGCATCGATCCTCCGACCTGCAGGACGTCTCGGCTCAGCGTCGGAGCTGGAGAGCCTACAGAGGGAGGGGGGAAGATAAATAAGCCCATAAAGGATGCTTTGAGTCAGCCGAGGAGGTGCAGAGGAGGAGAGGGGGCTCCGGTCAAACAGCCCCCGGCTTGTCGGAGGCTGCATTGCAGAGGGAGGCAGGGGAGAAGGAGGAGGAGGAGCAGGAGGAACTCTGCTGCAGACAGGAGGTGCTGATGCTGCAGAGCTGAGGAGATAGTCAGGCTTCATGGTGCGAATGAGGAGCCGCCGGGATGGAGAGCAGAAGAGGAGCCAGAGAGTCGGATAGCTGCTGCCCAGAGACCACCTCTCTGCTGGGGGGCTTCATGCCCTGGGACAGTCCTGGGAGATAGAAGGAGGAGGAGGCAGCAGGAGGAGGAGGAGGCTGGACGGAGGGTGGTGGTTTAAGGCTGCCCTGCTGTATTTTTGGATGTGGGATCTCCAAGCTGGAATAAAGATGTAGTGTGATCCGGGGGAAGGAGGGGGACAGAACAAGGAGAGTGCTGTGCTGAGGGGGAGGAGAGGGCTGGACGTCCCGGACCCACGGACCCACATCTGGGGGGAGACGGACGCCGAGGGTCCACTGGATCGGGAAGGTAAGGAGCTCCCGCCTCGCTTTTACATCAGGAAAACTTCTCATATTTGAATGAATGGATGAAAGTGTTCAGCTGCACGAACTGGACGGAAAGTTTCAGCACAGTTTGGATGTTTGGGCTCTAAAGAGGCTAAAAAATCACTCGGTGAAAGACTCGGTGTGTGTGTTTGTGTGTACATTACCGCTGGTTTTGTGTGTTTTTTTGTGTGTTTTGTGCTGCTGGCAGAAGCAGACAGTGACCGTTAGGAATCAGCCTGTTTCAAGGTTTCTGGCGTCTCCGGAGAAAAAACACTGGCCTGTTGGATTTTCCATGGCATCAGTGCAGAACCTGTCTGGTCTGGTGGCTGTTTTTTTTGTTGTTTTTTTTTAAATTTGCACAAAGCCTGCTGCTATTTGACAGCCTGAACACAGCGAGACCTCAGGTGAAGCAGATATATAGTGCTGGATCAGGATTAAAGCCAAACTGTGTGATATTTTCAAGGAAGAAATTAAATATTCTCCCTCCGACAAGTTGAATTCAACAGCTATCTTACTTTAGCAAACTTTTGGTAGCTTTAGATGGCTCACAAGCCAATAAAGATGCAAACTTTGGCACAGTAAATGTTTAATTTTAGTCAATATTGATCATTTAATGACCTATTTTTGTTCAAAAACCAGCAGAAATAAAGGTTTATCTCAACTTTAACAATGGAAAACACATAAATTAATAAATTAACCACATTAAATAGGAATAGTCTGACCTGGAGGTGCATGGAGGGAAATCAAACTTTATTTCAATGATCTATTTTTGCTAAAAAAAACAGCAAAGATGAAGGTTTATCTCAAATTTAACCAGTTTAACCTATTTTTAGAGGTACACAAGTGTTCTTTTAATGTTAGCACAACAGTGGAAAATACATAAATTAATAAATTAACCACATAAATAGAAATATATAGGAATGGTCTGATCTGTAGGTGCATGGAATTCAACCAAACTTTATTTTTTGTGCTTTTACAGCTGTTTCCATCTCATGAATTTAAGTAAAACCATTGAACAAGTTGAATTCCCAAGTCTGGTCTAACAGCTAGCTTACTTTAGCAAACTTTTGGTAGCTTCAGATAGCTCTTAAGCCAATGTCGATGCAAACTTTGTCATGATAAATGTTTAATTTTAGTCATTATTGATAATTTAATGACCTATTTATTAAAAAAACCCAACAAGAACAAAGGTTTATCTCAGATTTAACCACTTTAGTCTGTTTTTACAGGTACACAAGCGCCGTTTTAATGTTAACACAACAGTGGAAAACACAGAAATTAATAAATTAACCACATTAAATATTAATAGTCTGACCTGGAGGTGCATGGAGGGAAACCAAACTTTAATTTAATGATCTATTTTTGATAAAAAACAAGCAGAAATAAAGGTTTATCTTGTATTTAACCACTTTAGCCCATTTTTAGAGGTGCAAAAGTGCTCTTTAAGTGTTAGCACAGCAGTGGAAAACACATAAATTAATAAATTAACCACATAAATAGAAATAAATAGGAGTGATCTGACCTAGAGGTGGACCTGAACCTTTTCTTTTTGTGCTTTTACAGCTGTTTCCATCACATGCATTGAAGTAAAACTATCGAAAAAGTTGAATTCCCAAGTCTTGTACAACAGCTAGCTTCCTTTAGCAAATTTTTAGTAGCTTCAGATAGCTCATTGGCCAATATAGCTGCAAAATTTGTCACAATAAATGTTACATTTTAGTTATTATTTATAATTTAATGATCTATTTTTGATTTAAAAAAAAAAACAGCAGAAATAAAGGTTTATCTCAGATTTAACCACTTTAGCCTATTTTTAGAGGTGCACCAATGGTCTTTTAATGTTAACACAACAGTGGAAAACACATAAATTAATAATTAACCACATTAATAAGAAATAAAAGGAATGATCTGACCTGGAGGTGCATGAAACAGAAAACCACGAAGAAGGAGAGAGAAGTCAGAAATGACACAGATATACCTGCAACCTACAACGCAGAGAGACTGAGAGGAAAATCAAAGCTACTGGATGAATAAAATAAATGCATCATGGCTCAGAAACAGTGACCAGAGGAGCAAGTTGTTGGAGATACATTCAGCATGGAGAAACATCTTTCTACACATGATGAGCAGAGACTCAAAACTGGACTAAAAAATCTCCTAAATGATTAAAATCTTGTCCAAAATTACTCAAAAATGGTCATTTTAAACAAATTTTGAGTCATTTCAAACAAGATTCAAGTAATTTTGGACAGTTTCCAGTTCATTTTACACTATTTATGAGTAATTTTGGACTAGTTAAGCTAGGTCAGTTAGGCTAACAGAGTAGCTGCTAGCTGGCATGGTAGACTAGCTAGGATTTAGCTGTTTAGCTTACAGAAAAAGTATTTGGTGGTGGTTTTTGTTTTAATTTTCTCACCTATATGTTGTTATTTAACTCAATTCTTCAAATATAGGAGGAGCAAATTCCAAAAACAAAAGGAAAAGTGGCAAATTTAGCTAAATATATGTCACCAGCACTGACTTTAAGCAAACTAGCTGTAGCTAGCTTAAGTGGCTAATATTGTTTTAAAGTTTTAAAGTTCTTGTACTGTTGCAGGTGTTTAACATTTAAAAAAAAAAAAGAAAACAGTTTTATCCCAGTGTTGTTTTAAACTCAATTCTTCAAATGCAGGAGGAGCAAATTCCCCAAAAAACGGGGAAAAGTAGCAGATTTAGCTAAATATATCTCACCAGTACAGACTTTATGCTAACTAGCCGTAGCTAGTTTAAGTCCAGTAATATTGTTTTAAAGTTCTTGCACTGCTGCGCGTGTTTATATATATATATATATACATATTTAACAAACATTGTTAATTCAGTGTTCTTCAGATATAGGAGAACAAATTTTTTTCAAAAAATAAAAATGACACATTTAGCTAACCAGCACTGTCTTCGTGCTAACTAGCCATAGCTAGCTTAAGCATGGTAACATTGTTTTAAAGTTGTACTGTTGCGTGTGTTTATATATTTTTTTAAACAAGAAAATAGTGTTAATCTAGTGATGTTTTTAAAACGAATTCTGACCAAAGGAGCAAAATAAAAATAAAAATTTAAAAAAAAAAAAAAAACAGGGATAAAGTGTCAGATTTAGCTAAATATATCTCACCAGCACTGACTTCATGCTAACTAGCTGTAGCTAGTTTAAGTTCAGTAATATTGTTTTAAAGTTCTTGTACTATTGCCTGTTTATTTTATTAAAAAAAAAAACAACAAAAAAATAGTGTTGATGGGATATAAAGGAGGCAGAAATAAAACAGAATTATCCTTTAAACTCAAATCTTTTGCACCTTTTAGTTTGGTGAGTAAATAATTTGACTCTAAACCTCCAGAAATTTTCAGCTATTTCAGTAAAACGTCATCTTGAAAGTCCATCACAGCTTCAGTGACAGTCTGACGTCACTCCTGAGGTATAAAAGGAATCATTTAGTGAACGTTACCTTTCAGTTTCCCACCTTCCCTCCTGTTTCTTTGCTCCACCCAGCAGTCATTTCCCAACATTTCCCCTCCCTTCCCTCCCTGCTTGGTAAAAGTCCCTGTTCTGGGCCAAAACCATCACTCACCTTCTCCACCTGAAGCTCATTCAGCCTCAGAGCCAAGATATCTTCACCAGTTTTCACCTGATTAATGGGATTTTTACAGATTTTTCTAACCTAATGTGGCTCATTTGGATTTACCTGCATCCTGGAGCTTCTTTCAAGCGAAGACATGGATCTAAACCTGCATCTGGAGCTACAAAAATCACTCTTTTTTTTTTTTTAACCACTTTTACGTCAGAAATGTAACTTTTCCTTGATTTCAAGCTGAAGATTCTATTTTTCTGAAGATGACAAAGGTGATGACTTGTTTTTTTACCTTCAATAACGTGTCATTTCGTGGGGGGTTGGTTTCTGTGGATTTCTGCTCAAGTAGAAACTCGTCCTTCTGCTTTTCTAATGAAATCTGCTCCATTAGCTGCAGTTTATCAAGCAGAAACATTTCACTTTTCATTTTTATCTCCCCTCCTGAGTGTCCAGATGTAACCTTCAGGGGTAATTGCACCTCGGCATTTAATCCCGACCCCCCCAACAGCCCCTCCGGACACTGTTGCCCCTCTAATCAGGCAGTCTGCTGGTTTTCTGCCTCCAGGCATCCAGGCTGGTGGCTTTAATCCACGTGGATCTCACGCTGAGCAGAGCCTCTTTTCTCTTCTGCCTCAGTGGAGAAAACTAGATCCTGACACAAATCCCAGATGGACATCGAAGATCAGAGACCTTTGAAGTGTCCATGTGGTGAAATTAGCTCAAAACAAACGAAAAAAAACAGGGATTATTATGCATTAACTTTAAGATAAGATGGAATTTGTGCCAAATATGACATGAAAATAGATGCAAAAGCAGTAAAATAGAATGATGATACATTACTAAAATGCTAAATGGTTGTTCCATCTCCAACCACTCGAATCTCTGCTCCACAATCTCCGATTTGTCTGAAATTTTCATAAAATATGGACATTTATCAAGATATATGTGGAATTTTAGCTTCATACATCAAACATTTTCTGAGATAATTAAAAATAAAAAAAAATATCCGCCAACCAACTTTCAACAAATTTTTTTTTGGATTAAAATTTGAGGCTTCTTGAACCACAATATCTCAGAAAATATGAAAGATTTAAGCCTTAAATTTTCTGAATTTCAGAAAATGAACCACATGTTCATGTTAAAAATATATTTTCTTAGTTATAATTTAAATATGTTCTGTTCTACTTGGATTATTCTATCTACCAGTATTTTCATTTTTGTGGTACAACTCATCAAACTTGCTCAATCAGTATTAAAAGCTCAACAAATATATACATTTTTTCACATTTATGACCAAGTATTTCACATTAAAAGCATTCTAAATGTTTATTTGTTGTATTATTGTGACATACAGCTACATGTGGTTCAGAAAATATCCGTAGTTCACTTCTGCTTTGTAAGTTTTTTGTTAATTTGAGCTCAAAGATGAGACTTTTCTTCATATCTTCATTTTTTTGTCATATTTCAGCTCACCCATAATCAGACATTATTCCATCTACTTGTCCAATATTTTGTATTCTGAATCAATGACATGATAAGAACTAACAGAGAACATTTCAGGTTTTTATCTTTAATAGTTTCTGAGATGTTGTTGTTCAAACAGCCTCAAATTTTAATGTGAGAAGAAACCGTCTGAAAGCGGGTCAATGGGCAGATTTTAAACCAAGTTTATCTTGGAAAGTATTTCATTTTTCTTGTTAAAATTTCACAGATACCAAGGTTCAAGGTTACTTTATCTATACCTGTGGGTTTGTTTTGAAGAAGAAATGATTGCATTTGGCGTTCTATTACCAAACACACATTGAACCTGACCTTGATCAAGTGCCAAGACAAAAAAAATGCTCAGTGTTCCCAGAGAAGACAAAAGATAAGACAAAATAAACAAAATCAAGATACATTTAAAAAAAAAAAAACCCTTGGGGAAATAAAAAGCAATCTCTGGGATAAAAACCAGGATAAGAACATAAAATTTAAAAGTCACATTTTAGGTCAGTAAAGCTACATTTGATCACAACGATGCGTCAGAACATGTAAATAATAATGAAATTGCGGCTGCTTTGCCATTTAAGTAAAGTGTAGAGACAGTCTGGATCCTTCTGCTGTTCAATGAAGGCAAAGAAAACGTTCTACATTAGTTTGTTTGGTGCAGGACAGAGTCTAAAAGCAGAATTAAAGCTACAAGCAGCATTGATCGGATCCTCTTCATCCTTGCTGGTCAGTAAATCCAAGCATGTCCACCAGGTGGCGCAGCGACTGAGAGTGTATTTCGGCCTGTGGATGTGATGAGGGTCGGACTCTGATCACATTTGTAAAGTTTGAGGCAGATTGGAGCATGTACAGGGTAGTTATACATCACTTCCTGTTCCATGGCGAAACATCCAAAATCGCTGCATTCCACTGGCTGCCATTTCCACGTCCTCAGACCTTCGCAGAGCATTTTGATCACTTTTGATCACCCACGCCTGATGTACATCCTGGCCAAATTTGAGCTCTGCTGGGGTTACCCTGTTTGAGTTTATAGCTTTTGAAAATGTGCAAAAATTGGTCCAAAATTTTCCAAAATGTGACACATAATTCAAAATGGCTGACTTCCTGTTGGGTTATGGGTATCTGTGCAAGAGGCTTTTTTGTGCATCGTGACGACTTACATATGTGTACCGAATTACGTAGCTGTAGGTGAAATGTGGTTCGGGGGCTGAATTTTCATAATATTGCAGGGGGCGCTATTGAGCCATTTTGGCACATTTTTGAATTATTACTGTACTTTCTTCGTCAGATGGAGGAAACGTATTTTTGATGCCCTAGACAGGATGCTTTTCGGTGGTCCTGATGCGTGTGGAAATTTTCACGTGTTTTCGAGAACGTTTAGGGCGAAAAAAAGAGTTTCTTCCGTCCAACGAAGAAAGTGCAACAATAATTCCTAGCATTCCAATATGATTCTCACACCACTACAAGGTGCTACATGGTCCCAATTAAAGAGTTAAATTAGTCTGTGAGCTCATCTACGGCTCACCTCAACACCTGCTTTTAGCTCTTTAACAAGCTAATAGGAAGCTAATATTTCAAACTTTTTTCCAACCAACCCATTATTTTAAATATAGTTGCATTTATCTGACTGTTTAGATTTTTCTCTGCTTTTCAGATCTCAAGTTTTCATCATTAGTATTCTCTCACAAAGTGTCAGATTCCCCAGATTCCCTTGAAACTTTCTCATCATAACCTATGGATATTTAGAATGCGTAGTTTTTACGCTTGTTTTAATTCTTCTGATTTTAGCAAACATCTTTCTGCAAAACAAATCTACCCATTGGCATAAATAAAGTAACCCTGAACCTTGAGCCTGAATGTTTGCACTGTTCAGTAAACAGAGCAGAAAAAGCCCCAAATAGAAAACTAGAGTGGGTGTTTTAGAGAAATTAGGGTTAAACTCTGGTATTGAGGTTATTCTAAAGAACATCTAAATGACCATGATGACACACAATGACAAAGCTGCTGAGGGGAAATGTTTTGTGTCTGATCCAAAACCTCTATTTGCAAAATTCCCCCTTTTCCACCATATTCAGATTCTCCTGCAGAGTTTATCTTCCCTGCAGAGCTCAGAGCCAGAATGTAAATCTGTACGTCCACTCAGGGAGGAGGATAAACCGACTGAATGCAAAATATAAATATGAGTCTGTCCTACAGCAGGGCCAGGTGGGGCTGGAGGTAATTCATGAATGAAAGGGCAGAATTGTTCCTGTTGCTCCCGAGCTCCGTCCAAACTCCGCCTGGCCTTTAATTAGAGCTATTAACCCAGAGAGGAGGGGAAGCAGAGGGGCTGATGGGAGGAGGACGTTAGATTATTACAGGAACAGTGGTGGGAACAGAAGCAGGTATTTAATTAAACTCAGAAGAAGCTGCAGCAGAAGTAGAGGTTGTAGTAGATGGAGACGTAGAAGCAGCAACAACAGTAGTGGCAGAACAGAAGTGAGTCAGTTTAGACCCTTTGAGACATTTTATGTCGGCTTCATGTCTGAGGAAACATCATTAAGGAAGTGGAGACACTTTGATTTGTACGTTTTCCATCAATGGGGCTCAAACACTGAAGAAAGTCCTAAAATCTCCAGATATTCTGTGTGTGTTTGCCCATCAACACACAAAAATATCAAAAATCTAGATAACAAAGCACAAACATGTCAAAAACCTGAATATTAACACCCAAAAATGTAAAGAAGAGTGAGATTAACTCACTAAGACATCAAAAATCTAAATATCGATGCATAAAATTATCAGTAAACTAAATTTTAATGCAAAAAAGGTGTCAAAACCTGGATATTAATGCAGAAAAGTATAAGAAATCTAGGTGTTAACACACAAAAGTGTCAAATTACTGGATAGTAATACACAACACTGTCAAAAACTTAGAAAATAAGACACAAAAGTGTCAAAAACATGGATATTAACACACAAAAGGTCAATAAAACTGGGAAATAACACACAAATAGCCTGGATAGTATTGACAAAAGTGTCAAAAAAGAGTGGACATTAGGCCACAAAAATGTAAATAATCTAGATATTAATGCACAAAAGTGTTCAAATACAAAATCTTAATGCACAGAAGTGCCAAAAATTGAGATAACAATGCCCAAAAGTGTCAAAAACCTGAATATTAACACACAAAAGCAACAAAACTCTAAATATTAATGCAGAAAAGTGTCAGAAATCTAGATAGAAACCCATAAAAGTGTCAAAAAACAAGATTTTATTGACAAAAGTGTCAAAAAAGTGGATACAGTAGGCCACAAAAATGTAAATTATCTGGATATCAACAAGCGAAAGTGTCAACAGCATTGATTATAATACATAAAAATGGAAAGATTCTAGATATTAATGCAAAAAAGTGTTCAAATTCCCGATATTGATGTACAAAAATGTCAAAAATCTTGGATATTAAGATACAAAAATGTAAATAATCTAGATGTTAGCATATGAAAGTGTCAAAAACCTTGATTATAACACACAAAAATGCGAATAATCTTGACATTAATGCAAAAAAGTATTAAAAATGTAGACATTAATGCACCTAAGTGTCAAAAAACCTGGATGTTAACACACATGAGTGTCAAAAACCTGCATATTAATGCAAAAAAGTAAAAAATCTAGACAGTAAGTCACTAAAATCTGAATATTCTGGACATTAACACACAAAAGTGTCAAAAATTGGATAATAATGCACAATAATGCAAATAATCTGGATATTAGCATATAAAAGTGTCAAAAACCTTGATTATAACACACAAAAATGTGAATAATTTAGATACTGTTGCACAAAAGTGTCAAAAAACCTGGATAATAACGCACAAAAATGTAAATAATCTGGATATTAGCATATAAAAATGGCAAAACCTTGATTATAACATACAAATGTGGAAAAACTAGATATTAATGCATAAAAAGCGTCTTTTCTTAATACGAGACCTCCAGTATGAGACCCTCCAGATGTTTGTTTACAGTCTTGTTCCAGTCTGTCCGTGGCTCCGCCCTCCTGATGACATCACAGACGTGTAACAGAGTTGAGCAGTGACATCAGTGGCTGTGGGCTGGTTCTCACCCCGTACAGTTTGCTGTGATTTAACTGGAGTTGTGTTTTCAGCTGATGGAGGCCGATGAAAGGCTTCACTCTGTCAAACAGGAAGTGACACTTTGGTGGACTACCGAGGACCAACAAGGTTCTTCTGTCGGAGCTCTGAGGCCCGTTAGAGTCACCTGACCGCCATAAAACACACCTGTGTCACGTAGAAAACGTGTAGGTTTCATACATGCTGAAGGAGAAACACCCTCTGGCATTTAAAACACGTGAAGGAAAACCAGCTCTGTGCAACTACAGACGACACGATAATAAAACTAAAAGTTACGCAACTAGACACAGAATAAAAATATAAACATACAAAACCATGTATTAAAACAGTCCTATCTACAGTATCAATAAAAAGCATTCACCTTTAATTGCTGTTCAACACTGAAAACTACACCGTGTCCCAAAAGTTTGTTTTCCTTTTACTCAGTAACCAGTATTTCCCCCTTCTCCTGTGCTGTGTTCACTCATTAACGCACAAAAATATCAAAAATCTAGATAACAAAGCACAAATGTGTTCAAAAATCTACATATTTCTAGACGAAGATGTAAAAAAAAATGTATATTAACACCCAAAAATGTAAAGAATCTGGAGATTGTCGCAGTAAGACTTTAAAAATCTAGATATTGAGGGATTAAATTGTCAATCAACTAGATTTTAATGCTAAAAGGTAAACATAAATTGTCTGGCTGACCCCAAACTGTTGAACAGTAGTGTAAGTAGAGAGGGCGTTCATCAGAGAAAATCCAGTTCTCCCAGTCTTTGGGAGTCAGAGTTATGGACTTCTTTTGAAAGCCAGTCTCTTCTCCTTTTGTGGTTTGGTGACTTGAGGGGTACGTTGCCTCTTGTAAGCTTTCAGCCCCAATGTTTCTGTTAAACCACGATGTACAGAGTTCTGTGAAACGTCTTCTCTGACTGCTGTCTTTTATTCCCTCGGCTTTTCTCATCAGATCCTTGACTCTTGCAGTTCGGCCAGATGGAAGTTAATTAACTCTCATGTCGTCCTGCAGGTCAAAACTGACCCCTTTTAAAGTTTGAAAACATGGAAAAATATATATATTTTCACAGTGAAACTTCTGATGTCCACATTTTCAACATTTTTGGGAAATTTTGGATGGGGAAAAAAGATATGTTGAAAAAAAATGTTTCGTAAGAACACTCACAAAAAAAATCAACCAAAATCCAGTGAATTTCACTGGATTTTGGTTGATTTTTATGTAAATGTTCTTAAAGAAAACATTAGAAGTTCTACTCATATATATATGGAATCACTTTAGATATTTTTAGGATTTTTTTGGAAGATTTTTACTCATTTTTTGAAAATATTTACAAGAATTTTCTTGCCAAATTTGGGGGATTTTTTTTTTAAATAAAACTTTTAAGGGAAACTTTTAAGGAATTATTGGAATTTTCTTCCTGAAGGTTTTGCAAATTTTCAGAAATTTGGGGAATTTTTTTTCTGAATTTTTGGATTTTTTTCAGACAAGGAAACAATATTTTTTGGTGCCTGTAAATGAGAACAACAGGAGGATTAATTAAACCTAGTTCTGCTTGAGTGTCTCTCCCAAAGCTTTAATCATCACTTTAGCTTCATTAATCCTCCTGTTGTCTTCATTTACAGGCACCAAAAAATATCGTTTCCTTGTCTGAAAAAAGCCCCAAAAATTCAGCAAAAAAAATTCCCCAAATTTGTAAAAATTTGCAAAAACTTCAGGAAGAAAATTCCTTAAAAGTTTCCCTTAAAAGTTTTATTTAAAAAAAATTTCCCAAATTTGGCAAGAAATAAAAACTTTTTTAAAAAATGTAAATATTTTCAAAAAATGAATAAAAATCTTCCAAAGAAATCCTAAAAAAATTTCTAAAGTGATTCCATATACAGTATATCAGTAAAACTTATATTTTCTTTAAAAACATTCACATAAAAATCAACCAAAATCCAGCTAGTTTCACTGGATTTTGGTTGTTTTTTTTCTGAATGTTCTTAAAAAAACATTTTATTTAATATTTATTTTTTTCCACCAAAAAATGTTCAAAAATTTCCCAAAAATGTTGAAAATGTGTAAGTTTTCCCTGTGATTATATATATATATATTTTACACATTTTCAAACTTTAAAACAGGTCAAGTTGACCCGCAGGACGACACGAGGGTTAAGAGAACATTTCAAGCACTTTTGCATCTTCATTCTTTATCTTCCTCCCCCTCCAGATGCCCTCTCGCTGCAGGAATGCGCTGAACATCGTGCTCACCACCCTCTTTGCAGCGGTGGTCCTCTTCACCATCCTGCTGGCCTACGTCACAGGTGACCTCCACCTGCAGAAACATCTACCTGAGGATTAGAAGTGACGCTGTGATGCTCATCGTGTTTGTGGTCTTCTGTCCTCCAGGCTACCAGTTCATCCACACCGAGCAGCACCACCTCTCCTTCGGCCTCTATGGCGCCTTCCTCTCCCTGCACCTCCTCCTCCAGAGCCTCTTCGCCTTCCTGGAGCACCGGCGGATGAGGAGTCCGGCCCGGCCTCAGCACCTCCGCCGCTCGGTGGCGCTCTGCATCGCCGCCTACCAGGAGGACCCCGACTACCTGAGGAAGTGTCTGCGCAGCGTCCGCCGGATCTCCTTCCCGGGCCTGAAGGTGGTGCTGGTGGTGGACGGGAACCGGCCCGAGGACCGCTACATGATGGACATCTTCCAGGAGGTGATGGGCGGCGCCGACCAGGCCGGCAGCATGGTGTGGAAGGGCAACTTCCACAGCGACGGCAGCGGGGGAGGCGGCGTCGGAGGCGGAGGGAGGAGCACGGTGCACATGGAGGAGGCCGGACGAGTCGCCCGGCTGGTCAGAGGATGCAGATTCTCCTGCATCATGCAGGAGTGGGGAGGCAAGAGGGAGGTGATGTACACCGCCTTCAAAGCTCTGGGAGACAGCGTGGACTATGTGCAGGTAGGAAAGACAAAACAGCAGAATAAAAACTTTAAATTAGTGGTGGGACACGACTGAAAAATGTTATCTAGTTAATGCCATCAACCCTCGTGTCGTCCTGCTGGTCAAAATTGATCCGTTTCAAAGTTTGAAAATGTGGAAAAAAAAATAAAAAATTCTCAGTGAAACTTCTGATGTCCACATTTTCAACATTTTTGGGAAATTTTTGAACATTTTTTGGTGGAAAAAAAATGTTAAAAATGTTTCTTGAGAACATTCACAAAACAAAACTGGGAAAGTGTTCAAGTAAAGTCTGAGTCCACCTGCAGGAGAATGAACAGATGGAACCTAATGGGTCGCGGTTCTCAGGTGGAACCTAACGGGTTGCGGTTCTCAGGTGGAACCGAACAGGTGAGCGTTCTCAGGTGGAACCTAACGGGTCGCGGTTCTCAGGTGGAACCTAACGGGTCGCGGTTCTCAGGTGGAACCTAACGGGTCGCGGTTCTCAGGTGGAACCTAATGGGTCGCAGTTCTCAGGTGGAACCTAACGGGTCGCGGTTCTCAGGTGGAACCGAACAGGTGAGCGTTCTCAGGTGGAACCGAACAGGTGAGCGTTCTCAGGTGGAACCTAACAGGTGAGCGTTCTCAGGTGATCAGAGCAGGTGTCCGTCTGTCCTTTATTCCTGACAACATACAGAAAGTAAAGTATGACACAAAGACTCTGGTAAAATGGGAGGGGCTAAGGGGCTGAGTGATGATGGTCTGGCCTCTGATTGGCCAAGCTCCAGAGCTGAGGAGCAGGAAGCAGATCCAGGAGATCCTGAGAACACATTCCAGCCAGTTCAGCTGGAGTTTGGTTCATTTTTATGTCAATGTTCTTAAAGAAAATAGATATTTGTAGGATTTTTTGGAAGATTTTTACTCATTTTTTTAAAAAAATATTTAAATATTTAAGAATTTTCTTGCCAAATTTGGGGGACTTCTTTTAAAATAAACTTTTTTTAAGGGAAACTTTTAAGGAATTATTGGAATTTTCTTCCTGAAGGTTTTGCAAATTTTCAGAAATTTGGGGAATTTTTTTTCTGAATTTTTGGATTTTTTTCAGACAAGGAAACAATATTTTTTGGTGCCTGTAAATGAGGACAACAGGAGGGTTAAACCTGCTACATAAATAAATTTGATTTAATACGACGTTAACTGAGGATTTTGGCAACAGTGTTGACATTCAAAATTTTCCATTAAATACCAGTGAAACTCTGAAAAACACTGAGAATAAAATAATCCCATTACAGAAAAACATTTATATTCAGCTGCACAACCAAACCAGATATTATTTGACTCAGCCGTGGTTCTGATTTAATATCAGCCTGCTGCTGCATGCTGATGTCCACATTCATCTGACTAAATATATGCTTGATTATTTAATTATCTCTGAACATTTGATGCTATGAATAATTTCCAGACACTGACATCAGAGCAGCAGTAGTTCCTTATGTTATAATACGAGAGCTGTTTCAAGTAACCGGTCACTATAAGAGTCCAACAAACAAAATGTTTCCAATCTTTTATTTTTTAGCAAGTTTAATCGGGTGAAATTAATTAAGTGTAATTGTCTAGTGGCACTAAATATGTTTAAATTAGAGCTGAAACTATCCGGATCAGGTCATTTTGAGACATCTGGTGCTAGTTTGCGACCCGAGAAGAAAGTTGACCTTCAATGTTTTTTTATGTTTCAATATTTAAATATTGTACACATTTGCAGTTCAAAATCAGTTTTGTTGTTTGAGTATTTTAATTTTTCTTACAATCCAAAAACTGCTGCAGAAAATGGTGTTCAAGAAAGTTTAGTTTGTCAACTTTAAACTTGTATTCATAATTATAGTAATTAAGTGCAAAACACAAGAAAATTCTCATTAAATAATGTGCAAAAACTCATTAAAACAACTTTTTTTTAATGAATAATCAACTCAGAGACTTCCAATCATCTACTAATCATTAAGTAACTGAAAATACCTTTAATACCTTTAAAGCTGCTGCCAAAAACCTCTGTTAACTTACCATTAAATCAAATTAAATTGATTTATACATCAGATTTAAAAACAACCTGATTTATGAGACAGGTAGCAAGATATTATGAACAAATTCCTTTAAAATAATGTGAAAAAACCCAGTTAAAACTACTTAATTTTTTATGAATAATCAACCTAAAAACTTGTGTTTATGCTATTAATCATTAAATAGCTGAAAATACCTTTAGACCTTGAAAACCTCTGTTAAAGTCGTATAAAAACAAATCAAATGTATTTATTTATTTTTACAGCAGGTTTAAAAACAGCAAGATATTATGATCAAATTCCTTATAAATAATGTGGAAAAACAGCTTAATTTTTTAGGAATAATAAACTTAAAAGCTTGTGTTTTTGCTACTATTCATTAAAATACCTTTAATTTTAGAGGAAAATTCATTCCTGTTGCTCAATATAGTTCATTAACTGAATAATATTTTCATTAGAAATTGTCTTAACTCAAAATGATTGATGCAAACTGTTGAGTTAACTGTTTTTATCGAGGCCAAACATTAATTTCTAGAGTGTAGAGTGACTCAATAATCCGTCTTTTGTACACAGAGTTTACGTCTCATTAATGAATCGGTGTCTGACGACCGGCTGAGTCTTTACTGCAGCTGTTGTTCGTCCTTCGTGTCCCTCTGAGGCCAGAGTTTGAGTCCGTTTGTGACCCGGAGCTGTAAACTCTGAATGAACCAGCTGGATCTCCGTCAGCAGCCTCTCATTTCTCCGCTGGATGTTAGAATTAAAACACCTGCAGCCTGAACGTGAGCTGGGTTTGACCCTCTGACAATCTGTTTCAGGTGTGTGACTCGGACACCGTCCTGGATCCGGCTTGTACCATCGAGATGCTGAAGATCATGGAGGAGGATCCGATGGTGGGAGGAGTCGGAGGAGACGTGCAGGTAAGTGGAATGAACCAGGATTTAAATCCAGCTCCTCTGAGGATGTTTTACCTCTGAACAGATCCTGTTAAAGTGGGGTTGTACTTCCTGAATGTTCAAGACATTTCAGGGTTTCAAGGTGTTTAATGTTGTGGAAGTTCAGCGAGGTGGAGAGAGGATGAGGAGGCAGACAGGAGGAGAGTCAGATGGCTGAGGTTGAGAGGAAGGTTTACTGATATGAGGAGAAGTGACACCGACAGAGCAGCAGTACATGCAAGCAACACCAGCATCACTTCTGAGGATTCTCCTGATCTTTGGGTAAATATTGTAATTGATAGAAGGTCAGATTTAGATTACAGACCAATATAGAGACAACTGGTCTGCTTCGTCATGTCAGAATACACAATATCTGCCTGTCTAAAGGCCATTATCACCTTAGAAAGGGGAATAGTCACTGACTGGTACATTTGAATTTAGATCAAGTTTGTCAAACTCATTTTAGTTCAGGGGCCACATTCAGCCCAATAGAATCCCAAGGATTGGTAAAATCACAGCTTAATAACCTATAAATAGCCACAACGCCAAAAAGTACAATTCTGAAAGTGTTCACATTTAATCTTTTTCAAAACATTATACGCAACCTGAAATTTCTAAAGAAAAATGAGTCAAATGCCTCAGTTTATCATTTACACATTACAACTTACAGATCACAGTTTAAAGGCACGAAATATTCAGTCACAGTTATCTGGAGCTGAATGAAAAAGGATTTTACTTTTTAATGAAAACGGCTTATTTTAAATTGACATTAATTTCCACATCTGTGTAGTAATCCTGACCACCACATCATACAAACTAAATGGGAACCATTAAGTAAGAAGCTCAAGTTGTTCATCTTCCTTGTTAATGCAGAAAATTTATACACAAAACTACATAAAACTTGTGTCAAATTTAAAATAGCAGTTACTTTTATTGAAAAATTGCAGTTAATGTCGCCGTTTGTTTGACACCCCTGATTAAGATGCTTTATTTAAATTTCTAGGATTTCACCTTTTCTTACATTTTATAGACCAAACAACTTGAAAAAACAATCAACTCTTTAATCAACAATGAAAATAAGTAGCTCTAGTTTAGCTGATGGTTCCTTGGAGTATTTTCTCAAACTGAAACTTTCAGGGAGTCTGGTGGTAAAGCAGCTTTACAAATATGTGTGTGTAGATTCTCAGTCATCCAGGTCATGGTAGTCGTAGAAGCTTCAGTAGAAATCAGCTGGACTTCTCTTCTAGGTCCAGGACCTACAAGAGAAGTCCAGTTGCTTTACAAACTTTCTGCCACTTCTCGAGCTCGCTTTAAGATGTTATAAATATACAGTTAAAGTTTTTTTTCCAAGTTTTTTCTACCTCATTTAATACACCTCTATATGGGCACCATTAGTTGCACAAAACACATCAAGATGGTACTTGATTTCTTGCCATGTTTGCTGTAGCATAGCCTCATCAGTGGTGGCAATAGCATCAGAAATCTTTTGCTTCAAGTCAGTAATGTCCCGTATCTTTGTTCAATACACGATATCTTTAACATAACCGCATAGAAAGAAGTCCAAGGGAGTGATATCTGGTGAACGTGGTAGCCAAGGAATTGGCCCATCCCTTCCAATCCACCGGTCTGAGGAGTAGCCATTTTTTAAGGTTTCATTTAGCAGCACCTCTTTCACCAGCAGGAAACCTGAAACACACAATTTCAATGTGATTACAAACTTTAATAAACACTGATTACAATAAAACAAATCTGGTTAAGATATCTTATCAGCTGCCTTTGTAATAAATTCTTCAGACTGTAAAGAGACCTTATGGACACCCTGTACAATTTAAGCTTAATGTTGTCCTTTTCTTCCAGATCCTCAACAAGTACGACTCGTGGATCTCCTTCCTCAGCAGCGTCCGCTACTGGATGGCCTTCAACATCGAGCGGGCCTGCCAGTCCTACTTCGGCTGCGTCCAGTGCATCAGCGGCCCTCTGGGGATGTACAGGAACTCCCTGCTGCAGCGCTTCCTGGAGCCCTGGTACCACCAGACCTTCCTGGGCTCCAAGTGCAGCTTTGGCGACGACCGCCACCTCACCAACCGGGTGCTCAGCTTCGGCTACAAGACCAAGTTCACGGCTCGGTCGCAGTGCCAGACGGAGACGCCGACCCAGTACCTGCGGTGGCTCAACCAGCAGACTCGCTGGAGCAAGTCGTACTTCCGCGAGTGGCTCTACAACGCCCTGTGGTTCCACAAGCACAGCCTCTGGATGACCTACGAGTCCGTGGTCACCGGATTCTTCCCCTTCTTCCTGGTGGCCACGGTGATCCACCTGTTCTACCGCGGCCGGCTGTGGAACATCCTTCTGTTCCTGCTGACGGTGCAGCTGGTCGGAATGGTGAAGGCCACCTACGCCTGCTTCCTACGCGGCAGCCTGGTCATGATCTTCATGTCGCTCTACTCGCTGCTCTACATGTCCAGCCTGCTGCCCGCCAAGATATTCGCCTTGCTGACCATCAACAAGGCCGGATGGGGGACGTCGGGCCGCAGGAAGATTGTGGTCAACTTGATTGGCGCCGTCCCGGTGACGGTGTGGGCGCTGGTGCTGCTGGGAGGCGTGGCCTATACGGTGTACTGTGAAACCCAGGAGCCCTTCAGCGACACGGAGAAAGCCTTGTTGATAGCGGGGACGATCCTGTACGCCTGCTACTGGCTCATCCTGCTGGTGCTCTACCTGGCCATTGTCGCCAAACGGTGCAACAAGAGGGAGGAGCAGTATCACCTGCCGTATGCGGAGGCGTAAACCTGCCGCCAGAGAGCATGCTGGGACGTTTCTCTGCAGTACGACTCCAGCGAAGGTCTTCGTTGACCCTGTGAGCTGCTGGAGCGACGAGCTGCCTCACATCTTCATCACTGGTGCTATAAAAGGTGTGAATCCGAAATCTGAGCAGCTTTGGGGGGGAAAAGTCTCAAAGACGACTGGATCCATTCAGCTCTCCCAGTTCTATCAATGGTGCTGCACACTGAAAACCCAAGCAGAACCGATCCAGGTCATTAAGAGTTCACACACTCGCTCAGAAGAACATTAGGTAGTCGACGGGTGCAGGTTAGCGGTGAAAGTGTGAGTGTGTAGGAGGGTGCTTTTAATGAGTATCAAGCAAGAAAAGACACTAAATAAGTTTTTTATGTTTAAGATGATTTGCTCAGATTAGTCAGAGCGCTTATTTCGGGATATAAAAGTGGTGCAACTAAAGACCCGACTGTGCAGGAAAAGATGCTAATTTGTCGGCTTGATCTTTAGAAAGTATAAAGAAGAAGAAGTGAGAAAGAGAGTTTTCAGTGAGTCAGACACACATTGATGTTCTAGCTATTTACAGCTAATGTCTGTGGAGTTGATGTATGAGCAGAAAGAGCAGGAAAAACCCAGAACGGTTCAGGTTCTGTCTGAACACGCCTTAAAGAGCCCATATTCTGCACATATACAGGATTATAATTGTATTTTTGGGGTCTACTACAATATGTTTGTCGGCTTTAATGTTCAAAAACACGTCATTTCTGTCTGAAATGCTTCATTTATTTCCTGTCTCTTTAAGCCCCGCCTCCTAAAAGCCCAGTCTGCTCTGATTGGTCAGCTGGACCGACCAAAACCAGATAATGTTGGTTAATAAACCTGCATTTCTGAGTGCAGACAGAAAGATGGAGCTTTAGTAGGCAGCGAGGTGGCTGCTCCTTCTTTATTTGATGGCAAACTAGCTGCTAGCAGGATTTATGCAAATGTCTCACATGATGATGTAGATACGCAACAGAAGGAAAACCTGGACTTCAAATGAGGTGTTTCAGGCGCAGTGTTTTCCGTGGTGTGGATGTTGTAGGTTTGCAGACCTTTAATGTACACAAGAAAGCAGCTTTTGAAAATGCTGAAGCAAAGGAAGAACCAAAAAAACCAGAATATGGGTTCTTTAAAGTGTAATACATACTGTAACTCACAAGTCGAGAGAGTTACTGGTTGCTGTAATTATTCCTCCTGGATGCAACAAGCAACAAAAGTCCTTCCATTTAAAAAAAAAATGCCAATACTTAACTAATTACTCAGCAGCAGCAGGAATAACAAACTGTACTTTTATTACTGAGCCCAGCTCCGTCAGATACATACAGTATGTATGAATATAAAAGCAACTCTACATCTTTAACATACGTACATTTACCCCTTTGTGTTTGACACATACAGACATAAAGTGAAACTTCAACTGTGTTTCCATAAAATTATCAACCGACTTTCAAGCAAAGTTTTGAAATGTCACAAAAAACCTCCACAAGCAGCTTTGGAGTGAATGACCTCGGCTGCGTAGTGTTGTCAGAAGGTGGCGCTATAAGCTACGTTAGCTGTAATAAACAGAGTAGAAGAAGCCACAAACAAAAACAGTTTTTTGTCAACCACTAAAGAAGAAGAAACAAACCAAACTTTGTTCATCTAATAGAGAACAAAGGAAAGAATGAGGTTAATGTCAGGTGGTTTCGACCAATTTTCATGTCGTCTGGAGTCTCTAGAAGCAGAAACAGCTGATAAATTATATAAAGTAAATGATCACAATGTCAGCAATTTATTCAGAAATAGTGTTATCATTGTTTTGGAAGTAAAACGAGGTTGAGAGAGGATGAGGAGGCAGACACAGAGAAACACACCGAAGACTCATATGATTTAGGATTGAGAGTAAAGTTTATTGTCATCAGGAGAAGTGACACCAACAGAGCAGCAGTTCATGCAATCAATGCCAGCATCAGTTCTGAGGATTCTCTCTGACATTCGAGTATATATTGTAGTTAGGAGAAGGTCAGATTTAGATTACAGACGAATATGGAGACAAATCCTGAGTCTGCTTAGTCACGTCAGAATAGACAAGATCTAACCTTGACCATAGCAGAGTCCTGGCATATCTCCCTCCTACAGCGTCTGCCTGTTGGAAGATAATCTGGGATGACATCAGCTAACAGTTGCAAGGTAATACTTTAGAAAAGGGAAAGTAGTTTTTCTTTCACAATCACCTCCCATTAAGCTCATTTACTCTTCTTGTAAAACAACAAAAATCACCTCAAGTGAGTGCATAAACTTTTTTTTGCAAAACATTGCAGTTTCCATTGGCTTTTTCTAACACGATTCTTCAAAATGAATAAATAG
The DNA here is from genome assembly GCF_022539595.1 of Amphiprion ocellaris. Lineage (NCBI taxonomy): Eukaryota > Metazoa > Chordata > Actinopteri > Pomacentridae > Amphiprion > Amphiprion ocellaris. Next base: position 36,989,688 of record NC_072768.1, read on the forward strand.
AAATGTGGCTTTAATAAATGAACCTAAAATGCGAATTTCCAGACAGCCTCTCAGACTAAAAGTTATGCTTGAGTATGTCATTTAAAGATTTATTTAACATCCAAGTGGTCTTCTAATGTTGACTAGTAAAATGTTAATTCCACCACGGCACAGACCAGAAATTCTCTGCAATAAGGTGGAAAAAATGTGCATATTTCTGTATATACACATTCGCATTTGCAAAACATTAGTAAAAATCCAAAAATGTGCATCTCTACTGGACTGGGCCCTAATGTACATTCAAATAGGTGACAAAAACATCATGTGTTATGAACTGTATTACAGTGTAGTTGTGTTTTAGAAGGGTATTTCTAAACAAACAGCATCGACAGGAGGAATTACAGTGACCTTAAACTCTATTATACACGTTGAGTTCTGTATCAAGATCAAAAAATCAGACCATACAATGATGGAGACCAGCAGGTTTTGGATGTTTTGAGATGTTTTAAGATGTTTTTAGAGCCTCGTCATGGTTCATGTCCAGCTCTGAGTCCAGTCTTGTGTCCATCAGCCGTGAACAGCACAATCATCAGCTACGATCTTCCCAGAACAGACGATCGGAACGTTTCCGAACACGCAGCTGTATTTTTTGGTGCTGTTGAACAGTGTCAAACTTATCGTCGGTCCAATTCTCCGTTTACACTTTACCACCAGTGTGTTCCATCAGAGATTCTTTTCTATTACTGTAAAGGTGCCAAATTACTGTAATGTACCAGACGTTTTCCTGCCGGACTCCTAAACTTTGTTTGTTCCATCCATCAGCAGCAGCATAAAGACTGAACACCAAAGAGATTTTCTGCTAAGGTTTGTCCCAAAATCGTCCGTCAGCGTATCGGCATCGTGCCATTTAACTTAAGTTCATATTGTTTTATGTTGAGCTGGCTGTACATGTTCACACATACATTAAAAGAAAAATGTGTTTAGCTGGAGGTTCTTAGTCTCTGGGGTTACGAGAGCTCGTTTCTTAATGTCCAGATGTTTCCAGGATGCCGGAATTTTCTCTAGTCATTAAAAATTCTTACTGTTTTGGACACAATCCTCCCATTCATAGCCAATAGAGAGCGTCTTCATGGTTTAAAATGATTGCATGGACGTTTTCCCATTTTCCCTTACGCTGATTTGACCTTTTGTTCACTGTCTTGTGTGTTCACATGGAAAGAAATACATTTTCAATGCAATTACATGAATCAACCGAACCAGAGAGCAGCTTTTTCTGCTTTTATTTAACTTGTTTCAGAGCAAGTGAAACAGAAATTATTTTTTGGAAGCTCAGTAATTTTGACACTGATGGTGAGATGATGTGTCTGCTTTAAGTAGAATTTCTTGGACAAGTGTTTGATTCAACAGAAACGAGACGACATCCTGACCACTTCAGAGTCATGTCTGGAAAGAGGAAGTTCCAGATGTTTCTTACTCCAGCAACATTTCCAGATCTTCTTGGTTGATTCCCAGGCCAGAGGAGATATAAGAGGGTACTTTAAAAAGTTCCTGACCTCACTCGGAAAGAAAAGGCATAACTTCCATTTTGGGGAATAATTGTATCCTATAAAGTCTGATATCACTGCAACAAAACTATAAAGATCTACAGTTATGCCCAAAAATAGGAGTTACGCCCCTTGATTCTGGGTGAGGACATGAACTTCTTGAAGTACCCTTGTAAGTTGTGCCACAATTCAAGCACTGCATCCTTCAAAGACCAAATGCATCACAGTGGTGCGTCAAGGTTGTCCCATTTCGAATGTTGCCTTATTTTCCAACAGCTGGATCCTTCAAGGTTCAATCCATCACAAGATTCATTGTGCACCACTGCCGATTAGATTTTTTCCAAAGTATGGCAGACTACAAAAAAAAGCAGCTGCTGAGAAGCACACTTTTAAATCTAAGCCCTGGGTTTCAAGTCTATCAGCGAGCTAATGATGAAAATGTTCAAAATGTGTCCTTGCTGCTGTCAAGGCGGTGAGGCGTCAGGAATGGGGCTTGATAGTGTAAGGGTATTTACGTTACGAAGTCCTCTGTAAACCAACGTCTCATTTAAAACCGCTTGGTTCGGCCTTTGCAAAGCTTATCCATTTGTTGCTGTATCCTTCAAAGATTTTAGTTATCTATGAAGATCACGTAGAAGGACAGAAGTGAGAATACAAAGGATGTGGTCTACGTGGCCTTCAGAATAAGAAGACTATGAAGAACACAGAAACGGTAGACTTTATCCTTTCAATGATGCTGTCTACGAATACCACAAAGGCTACGAAGACTACGAAGAATGCTTAAAAAATGAAAGTAAGGATGCAAAGTCAGAGGTCTATGAAGACTATGAAGGCTACAAAGATCATGTAGACTACATGTTTCAAAGGATGGAATAATGATGCGAAGGATGCAGTCAACGTGGCCTTCATGAACACCTTAGACTGCAAAACCACAAAGGCTTCAAAGACTATGAAGATTCCCTAAAACCATGGGCGTAAGGATGCAAAAACTGAGTCTAGGAAGACCAAGAAGACCACAAAGACCACATGTTTCAAAGGATGGAGTAACAATGCGAAGGATGTAGTCTACATGGCCTTCAGAATGAGAAGACTATGGAGACCGCATAGAAAATATAGACTTTATCCTTTCAATGATGCTGTCTAGGAATTCCACAAAGGCTACAAAGACTATGAAGAATATTTAAAGAATGAAAGTGAGGATGCAAATTCAGAGATCTACAAAGACCATAAAGACTACAAACGTCACAAACACCTACGGGTCAAATTGACCCATTTTAAAGTTTGAAAAAGTGGAAAAAAATATATATTTTCACAGTGACAACTTCCACATTTTCAACATTTTTGGATACATTTTTGAACATTTTTTGGTGAAAAAAGAAATGTTAAAAAAAATGTTTCTTTAAGAATATTCAGAAAAAAATCAACTAAAATCCAGTGAATTTTGCTGGATTTTAGTTGATTTTTTTCTCAATGTTCTTAAAGAAAATATTTGAAGTTTTACTGATATATAAGTTTTATTTATATATAGGGAATCACTTTAGATATTTTTTTGGATCTTTTTGGAAGATTTTTATAAATTTTTTGAAAATATTTACAATTTTTTTAAAAAATTTTTTTATTTCTTGCCAAACTTGGGAATCTTTAAAAAAATAAAAATTTTAAGGGAAACTTTAAAAGAATTTTCTTCCTGAAGATTTTGCAATTTTTTTATAAATTTGGGGAATTTTTTTTGCTGAAATTTAGGATTTTTTTCAGACGAAGGAACAGTATTTTTTGCTGCCCATAAACGAGGACAACAGGAGTTAATGGATTGTGTCACTTCCACGTTATGGTTAGTTTAGATAAAAGCATCCAAAACTACCAATTAAAGAGCAAATAATCCAATAATATTGGTTCTATTTTGCTAAAACTTTCTCCTGACATCCAGAAGTTGTAGCTAATGTCATAATCTGCCTGTTTACAGCTGGATGTTCGACATTTTACACGTGACATTTAAAGAGTTTTTACGACCTGCAGGTTTTCAGGGACCAAAGACGTTATTTTACTGTTTTCAGTGCGTTTCATTTCCAGCCATGAATCCAGATGAAGAGTTTCACTGGTGAGGTCACTGATTAAAATGACCGAAACCACGAAGTATGAGCTTTAAAAACAAGCGTATCTAAGTGTTCCTGTATGTGGGAGGCGTCTGGATGAAGCTTTACGGCGGCTCCATGAATGTGTTCCTTCAGCTCCAACAGACGCCTTTTTAAGCGGAGAGGAAACGCCTTCATCAAACACAAACGCTGTAAATATAGCAGTAACACGTCTGACAACGCTTTACAAACTCACTTTATATTGTGATCTTTTGGGCACATCTTTATCCTTTACTGATTAATATGAAGGAGGCAAATCTGCAGTGTTTTTCCAGAGTAAATCCTGATTAGTGGTCAACAAAAAACCCTAAAATGACTGATGTGAGTGGATCCCTCTGTTCTGTCTGTAGTTTGGTGGATCACAATTAAATATAACCTTTAATTTCTGAAGGTCAACCCTCAAGTTGTCCTGTAGGTCAAAACCGACCCGGTTTAAAGTATGAAAATATGGGGGGAAAAAAATTGATTTTCACAGTGAAACTTCTGATGTCCACATTTTCAACATTTTGGGAAATCTTTGAACATTTTTTGGTGGAAAAAAACAAATGTTAAAAATGTTTCTTTAAGAACATTCACCCAAAAAAAAAAAGATTTTTATGTGAATCTTCTTAAGGAAAATATTAGAAGTTTTACTGATATATATGTAATCCCTTTAGATATTTTTAGGATTTTTTGGAAGATTTTTACTCATTTTCTGAAAATATTTACAAGAATTTTATTGCCAAATTTGGGGGACTTTTTAAAAATAAAACTTTTAAAGGAAACTTTTCAGGAATTATTGGAATTTTTTTCCTGAACTTTTTGCAAATTTTCAGAAATTTGTGGAATTTTTTTTGTGAATTTTTGGATTTTTTTCAGACAAGGAAACAATATTTTTTGGCGCCTATAAATGAAGACAACAGGGAGGTTAAACTGGATTTCATGTCACATTCACCACCTATGTCTTAGTGGCTTTTTAAGAAATGCTAAATTAAAACAACTTGGAGCTGCGAGGTTTGAAAAATGCACTACTGAAGACTGGTCAGTGACACAGTTTCAAAACGTTATGTGGAAAAATGAGGTAAAATAAATATATATATATTTTAAAAACAGCACTTGTTACATGAAAAAACAAATCTGCAATGAGACAGCTAAACAGTCAGCTAAAGAAACTGTCTAAACAACCTGATGTCAAAGTCCTAAATAACTTTAAAAATAAGGGTTAAATGTTAGCTAAAACTAAGCAATAAGTAAAATTATTGGATTAAATGTTTAAATAAAGTTCAGAGGTGAAAGTCATAAAAAGCTAAAAGTAGGGACGCTGCCCGATATTGGCATAAAAATGTTATATTGGTCAATATTGTTATCGTTGTTTTGCCTATCATGAAAACTGATAAAATTCTTATTTTGCACAGACAATGTTTACATTTGGAAAGCCTTGTTGCATCTGAGAACACATCCAGTGGGGCATCACAATAAAATTAGGCATGATGTGTTAATTCCGCGACAGGAGATATGTGACGTTAAACAGCCCACATATATTGGTATCGGTTGATATCAGAATCGGAAACTGAGAGTTGGACAATATCAGTTGTTGTTGGCAAAAAAGCCAAGATCAGACATCCCTAAAAAGTAGTAAATAGTCAGGTAAAGGTAACAGTTAATCCAAAATAATAGATTAAATAGCTAGCTAAAAGCAACAGGTATGCAAAAATAATAGTTGATAAAAGTGTAACAATAACTTAAATTTAGTAAATTAACTAAAAGTAAAGAACAGCCAAAAGTAATGGTCAGCTACAAAATAAATGGCAAAATAAATAGATTGTCAGATTCCTTGTAATGGAATAGTTTAAAGTAATGCATAGATAGTGAAAGCATTAAGTACGATATCTGCCAAATAAATTCTTGACGTATCTAGAAGTAATTACTTAAAGAGGTTTAGGAAGTTGGAAACTTGGCTGAAACATCCAGGCTTAAATAAAAAATAAACAGATCTTTATTATTGTGACTATTATGTACACTAGCATTCAAAGGTTTTGAGTCACTTAGAAATGTCCTTATTTTTGAAAGAAAAGATGTTTTTTTCCCAGTGAAGATAACATTAAATGAATGATAAATCCAGTGTAGACATAGTTAATGTGGTAAATGACTATTCTAGCTGGAAACAGCTGATTTTTAATGGAATATCTCCATAGAGGTACAGAGGAACATTTCCAGCAACCATCACTGCTGTGTTCTAATGCTACATTGTGTTAGCTAATGGTGTTGAAAGGCTCATTGATGACTAGAAAACCCTTGTACAATTATGTTAGCACATGGATAAAAGTGTGAGATTTCATGGAAAACATGAAATTAACTGGGTGACCCCAAACTTTTGAATGCTAGTGTATGTAATATCAAATTAAAATCTAATTTACTGTATTGTTTTCTTATTATTAAAAGTTAAACTGCTGGATGGGGCTAGAAGAACAATAACAGTAAAGAATACCAACAAAAATGAAGAAATTTGGCAAACCTTTCCCAAAAATAACACATTATGAGGCAGTTTAGGATCAACATATCGATAAATGTATTGATTTGCAGATTGTTGAATTGTCTGTTAAAAACCTCTGATCTGGCCCAACATCCACACTTTGATCTGTGAGACGTTGAGGCCTCCTGATGTAAAATCACACATTAAGACTCTCATAAATATCAGTTTATTACAAATTCTGGAACAAATAATTTGGATGAACCACAGCTACAATCACATGCAAGGAAGAAAAGTATATTCGATGAGTCTCTGCTCCTGTGCGCTGACATCAGATCTTTAACTTCTGACATCGTGTCCTCCATGTTGTTGTTGTTGTTGTCGTTGTCGTCGTCGTCATCAAAACCCTCCTGCTACACCTTCTTGGGTACGTTGGTGATGATGGGTTTGGGTCGCGTCTTGAAGATCAGTTTCCGTTTGATGAGCGCCAACACGGAGTAGGAGGTGGAGGCGGGGCCTTGCTGCTCCGTCTCCATGGCGACATCCTCCTCGGTGTTGTCCTGCGAGTGGCCCGGATGCTTGGTGAGGACGGCGAAGGGTTTCTCCAGCTTGACCTGCTTCCCGTAGAGGATGTGGTGTCCCACGATGAGCACCGGCACCCCCTGATGGACGGAGGAGGAGCAGCAGAGTGAAGCAACGCTGAAGGATGCATCTAGAGCTGATTTAATTTGAGTTTTTCAGTGTTTTGTCGTACCTCTTTGGTGTAGAGCAGGTCTCCCATCACATTTCCTTCCAGACTAGAGTTGTGTCTGGACACCATCTCTCCCTGGAGCTCCACCAGCAGCCACTCTGGAGGGCTGCTGCCGTCGACGCTGCCTCTGCACGACCACAAACACACCAGCACCAGTAAGCTTTACATGTGAAAGCATTATGAAAACAACAAATAATGAACAAATCAATACCTGCAGCCCTGACAACAATAATTAAAAGTTATATATTTAAACTTTTGCTAAACAAAGCAGCAGAAAATTACAAATACAATTACAGTAAGGTCTATTTACATACTTCTGAGACATTTTTTTTTGCAAAAAGCACATCATAAACACAGCTTGGAAGATTCTGCAGCTTCTAAAATGTAAGAGTGTGTTGTTTTTGTTTCCTCACATCATAGTACATTGAATATTTGGGATTCTGGGTTGGACAAAACAAGACATATGACGTATTACTGGATGTTTTCTTACTGCGTTCCTGAGCTTCGAAACAATATTGCAAATGACTATTAATAAATATATCAATAATTGCAGCACTGATGACAATAATTCCAAGTAATATATTTAAACTTTTGTCAAACAAAGCAGCAGAAATTTACAAATAGAATTACTGTAAGGTCTATTTATGAATTTTACATATTTCCGAGACATTTTTTGCAAAAAGCACATCATAAAAACAGCTTGGAAGATGCTGCAGCTTCTAAAATGTAAGAGTTTGTTGCTTTCTATCATAGTAAATTGAATATTTTGGGATTTCTGGACACACACAGTGAAACATATGATGTATTCTTGTATATTTTCTTAGTGTGTTCCTAAGCTGTACTGACCAAATATATCCATATTTAGGACTTTGTATATTAATTTTAATACTCTTAAGTCCTTTGACATTTTCTATTTTATTATAAGTTTATTGTTATAAAGCATTTACTGTATGTTATATATGCACTATGTTATATATTTAGCATGTTATTATAAACATACATAAACATTTTAGCTTCCAATATTTACTCTGTCAAAATGGGTAAAAGTAGATATAATAAAAAATATAAATAATGTTAATAATCATTGTGTGCTACTTTTCAATTCTTGGTTAATCATTTTCTACTCACTATCACTTAATAAACAAACTTCAGCTTTTATATACAGATTCTCTCATTCCTCCCGGTAGAAACTTATTGTTTTATCTCTGTTAATTTTTTTAATTTTAATAATTTAGCCCCTGTACTATTCTCTTCACAACTCGTTAATATCACAGAGGACGTGTTTAAATCATTATTAACTGAACTGTCTGCATATAAACCGATAGAAACATACATTTACTGCCAGTTTTCAGGCAGATAAAGTAAAATTAGTTCACTTTTCTTACCTTATAATTACTTGAACCATCGTCCTATTAAATAAGAAGCGCAGTCGTGTAAGAAAAACACGAATAAACCATAAATAATCAGCACATTTACATTAAATTGCAGCAGCTTCGCTCTGTTTATATTCCAGTGTCTTTTCCCGCCCGCTGTACGTGCTCTCTGCGTCATGACGCACTTCCGTTCCTCCCGGCCTGTTCCATATCCGGTTCAGAGGTTATCAACGTGGCTAGAGATGTTTTCAAGCGTGCGGAGATAATTTAGAGGAAAGTTAGGTAACTGCGAAGACAACAAACAGGTGAATTGTGTTTCATATTTACAGGAAACACTGTGGAGCTTAAGTGAATTGCTGCTGTTGAGCTGTGAGGTGTTAAATGCAGCTAACGGACCTTTAGCTTCAGTTAGTTTGAGCCGCTAATGTGTTAGCAGATAGAGCTAACTGTTGGTATTTCTGGAACAGTGAAAGTATGAAGGGCGAAAAATGTCGTTTTAAAGACTGACATAAGTTCTTAATGTATTTCCATGATGTTCAAAGGCTTCTCTATCCGCTGGGATGGAAAAAATATCAGTTAATTGAAAAATAAGAAAGATTGACTCTATTTGTCAAATTGCACCACTGATTGTGGATCAAAACACAGATGGACAGAACACCTCAGAAAAAGATTAAATTAGTCTTTTATCATTCGGTTGGCTGGATGTTTTTTCACCCTGATTGTTAGAAGAATCCTTCTAGATTCTGTAGATAATCTCAGATGAATACTGACTGTTTTTAAGTTACCTTTCAAGCTATTCAAACATCACTGGTTGCTTTACTTGCAGAAAAATCATTGGTTAGCTCTGTGACCGCATGATGCTAACACATGATGGACACAGATTGAAAGTTTACCGCCTTCAATAACCTGCTGATTTGTGTTTTCTCTTTCATAGTGAATAATGGGTGAGTTTAAGGTCCACCGGGTTCGCTTCTTCGACTACATGCCCAGCGCCATTCGAGCCATGGCGTTCAATAGCCGGACTGAGCGGCTGGCTGTAGCCCGAGCCGATGGAGCCGTGGAGATCTTCAACTTCTCTGACAACTACTACCAGGAAAAGGTAACAAATGCACCTGTACACATGTGAAATACTCACTTTTTGTCAATTCTCAAACACATTGGTAATCTCTCATGATATTATGTAAACAGGAATAAAGGTACAGTTAGTTTTTTTTGTTCTTTTCCATGAGGATGATCGGGGACTTAATCAAAGGTAGTTCTTTTTTAGGCTCCTTTACAGTCTTTGTTCAGTGTTAATGTTAATTTCTGATTCCTCACTGCTTTGGTTTCTTGCAGCCTGGTGATGAAACTCTGCCTTTCATGGCACAGGAGGCGTTTCTTGGAGACAAACATTCAGACAAAGCTCTGTTCGCAGTTCACACTTTGGTTGGAGTCTGTGCAATAAATGCAGAACATTTGTTTTTTTATCACAGGGTTTCCCGTAGCCTGAGTATCTAGTTGTGGTAGTGGATGTTCGAAGTGACTGATGTGCATGCAGAGACTCATGGAATTTAGAGAGGTTATTTTCAGAAGATACTATTTACTGATGTTTGCTTAAAGCCTCACACACATTGATAGATACTAGTAGTCGGCTGTGCACAAAGAAACTTCTAGTCTCCAATTAGTTAATCAGCTCAGACAGGCGTTGAACCCAAAATTAATTTTAAAAACAATGAAGAGAGGCAGACTTATTTGTAAGGGAATGAAGTTATCCAACCACACACGAATAAAATGTTTAGTTTCACCTGACAGGTTTTTGATTATGTGTTGGAGCCCTTAGGAGACCCTACCTTAAAAGCTAAAATCAGTGTGCAAAAATCTGATTAGAATTATATTGATGTTCTTGATTGAATATTCTCTGAGATAAATACCAATAGACTGATCAGTTTTCTAATCTGTGTTCTATTAGCTGCAGTATCAGGAGTGTAAAACGTATATTTGAGTTTTCTGCATCACCAGATAAGTTCATGTAGGTTCTTAGTTCAACACGATGCCTACACTTAACAGCTTCGTTCAGTGAGATTACTGATGGACAGCTCAACAAGTTTACAAATAAAACTTGAACTGAGAATCTGAACTGCTTATAGAAAGTCATCAGGAAAAGAATTTACGTAGAGAAGATGTTTCTTACAGCCGATTTAAATCCCAAACTCTGAACAGAACCTCATCCAGAGCAGGTTAGCTGTGCAGCGTCGGTCACCATGGTGATCTAGCAGGTTAACGACCTTTGTTACACGTAAAACTCAGACTTTATGCTCGACATACGTCACTAACCCGCTACTCTGAATCATCCAGGACCAACCTCCTGTTCTGGTTCTGTCCTCAGGTGATCCCCGGTCGGGACGGCCGAGCTGTGGAGGCTCTTTGTTGGGTCGGTCAGCGTCTGTTCAGTGCCGGTTTGAACGGTGAGATCACAGAGTACGACCTGGAGAACCTGAAGCCTCAGTACGTCATCGAGGCCTACGGAGGACCGATCTGGACCATCAGCTGCAACAACCAGGGAACACATCTAGCGGTGAGTCCAGACCTCATGGATATTTGTAAATCAGATTTCTGGGTCAGAATCAGTGATGAGACTTCAGCTGTGGATTAAATTAAGTTTTCTGTTTCAGGTCAGCTGTGAAGACGGAACCGTGAAGCTGTTTGAAATCCTGAAGGAGAAGATTCAGTTCCAAAGAAACCTTGACAGGCAGAAAAGTAAGAAAACAACCTGATCCAGAGATGTTTTTATTTTCTAACTCAGACTTAATGACGTTTATGTTTCCTGCAGCTGTTTGATTTCCCTGTATCTGTGTTTCTAGGTCGTATCATATCTCTGAGTTGGCATCCTTCTGGTGCTCAGATCGCAGCTGGAATGATGGACATGATCAGAATCTTTGACACTGAGACAGGTAACTGATCTGCACTGAACCAAAAATCAGATAAAACATTCAAGTAGAACATTTTAAAATCAGGTTCATCCATTGTTATTATTAAATATTAATAATAAGACTGTTTTGTAAAACTCCTTCTGTAATTTAATTGATGCAGCCAAAGGTGTGTTTACATAAAAATTAAACAGAACACAAAATGAAAAAGATAAAAATACAACTGAAAAACAAAAGCAGTAAATATCAATGACAATAAAAGCAAGACAAGTAGGTTGAAAAACAAATTGTATGTTAATTCTAGTACCTGGTTGTTCCACCAGGTGGAGCCATTTACTGTTTATTATCGTAGAGACCAGAGGAGAACTTTAATGTTTGTCTGTTTCAAATCTAAGTTTTCAGTCTCTCTTGGTTACCAATAACTGTGTAAACTCTGAAGAGCCATATCAGTTGATCTTTACTGTCTGTTTGTTAAAGATCTGGTCCTGACTGTTTGTTTTCTGCCTTCAGGCCGAGCGACACACAGACTGCTGGTGGAACGAGGAGTCGGAGCGTCTAAAAGCCGGGAGGTGGTGGTTTGGAGCATCGCCTTCCTGTCCAATAACACCATCGTCAGCGGAGACTCAGCGGGGAAGGTCCAGATCTGGGATGGACTCATGGGGACTCTGGTCAGAACCCACCTGGTCACCAAGTGGGACGTCCTGGCGCTGGCGGTGTCTCAGGTGAGACCATAACAGGAAGTTACCTAACCCTAACCAACGATCGATCACATCCCTGCAGATCACTGATCAGTTATTGATTGTTTAACAGGACGAGAGCAGTTTGATCGCCGGGACGTCAGAAGGAACCATCGTCCAGTTCCAGTTCCTGTCCTCCACCGTGGACCGGCAGGATCGGGACCATGAGTGGGTCAGAACCAGGACCTTTAAGAACCACTCGCATGACGTGAAGGCGCTGGCTCTGACTGACACCGCCGTGGTCTCTGGAGGTCGGTATTAAACCTGATGTCTGACATTTATGAGTCAGTTTAAACCCGAACCAGAGCATGAAGATGACAAATATTCAGTCAGAATCACATAATACAAGATAAGACGTCATATTCCACATAGATGATTAAATGTTTATGCAGTTAGGAAAAGAAAGCACGTTTTTCTAGCATTAAACTATTTTTATATCTTAAAGTAGGAAGAGAACATGTTTTGATACACAGGTAATACATAGTCCTTTAAAATCTAATCCTGTTATGAAATATGGGAGCATCTTGATGCAGTTTATTTTCTGTTTAAATTATCTTGGAGATCAGCTGTTGCACCATCTCAGAATGATGGTGGATTACAGCAGATCTGGCCTCTTGTATAGATGCACAATTTCTCCCTCTAACTGCACATCAGAGGCTGAACTACAAAGTGACATTAGTGGTAAAGTTACAGTTTTTAGTATCATGAAGATGGCTCTCTTCTTACCTGGCTAGATCTCCATGGTAACCGATGCTGTGGAGCTCACCTGGAGCAGGTTCTGTTCAGGGCTTCTGATTTACATCATCGCTAAGAAGCGTCTCCCTTTAACTAAAATGTTTCCTGACGTTTATTTATGAGTGATTGGGATTCTCAGCTGAGGGAAAATGTTTTATCTGTGAACCTGTTGAGCTTTATGTTACGAAAACCACTCAGTGAAGCCATTTAGTTACACTATCACGCACTGTACACATCACGTTGCCATGGGAACCTACATGTATTTAGTTGGTGATGCAGAAATCGTATAAATATGTTTTTGGGTTTGGTCCGTTTACTCTGCTGGTACTGCAGCTGATAGAATACATATTAGATGATAATTATTACAGAGAATATTCAAACAGTAACTTTAGTTTCACTTTGATTTGGCCACAAATTAAAGTGATTTTCTGCATTATGAGACAGTGTCAGACCTACATCCACTTCAGTACGATACTGTGTTTGTCTACATGAAGTCTGAAGTTTATTAACTTTATTGTGCAGCTGTCAATTATCAATAATCAGCTGCAGTGATAAATTGGTAAAATAAATACATTACACACATTTAACCTCTTGACGACTGAATTTATTTACAATTTTATAAAAAAATTATTATTGCGTTATGTGTTTTTGCTTTTCAGCTGATGATAAAATAAGTGGAGATTGTTAATTTATCTATTACACATAGAACAGATGTATAGTAATAATAACAGATATATAATAATTAGGTTCCACTCGGACCGGTCCTACCAGAAACTAGTGCTTGCAAAAGGTTCCTAGGTACATATTGAATATGCACAAACTGGCGCTGGGGGAATGGATACGCTGTCTCAGCTGCAGTCTGAATGAAAGCGGTATGATGCAAATTCACAACAATCGGCGTCAAGAGGTTAACAGTTTTCTACCAGCATTCCTGTCTTGCATCATTTCCAGTCGCAACTTTCTATCGCCATACATTTACCCTCATTAACCCTATAAAACCCACAGTTGCAAAAATAAAACTGTTTTTAAAAATTATTATTGTTTTCTATTTTCTATATATAATTTAGAAAAAATAGCAAAAAAAATGTTTTTTTCTATATTTGGGTATATATATTATTATTATTTTTAGTTTTATTTATTTTTTGCTCATTTTTAAAAAATATTTAGGTCTTACAGGGTTAAAACAACCTGTTGACTGAAACAGCTGAACCTGATCATTTTATTTTGTGCCGAAGAAGAATCACGACGCGTTAAACGTCCTTTTATGTCGACACAGTTTGAAGCAGAGTTAATAAAGAACGTTAGAAACCACCTTCATACGTGTTAACTCTGACTGAGGGTTTAGTTTTTGTGGAGTCACACAAAGAAAGTCTGACTTTGTTGAACTGTCTTCATATCCGATGTTGTGTTGAACCAACCATTCAGTTCTGGGAGAACAGAACAAGATATTTCAGATTTACCACATTCTGACCTCTTCACATCGATCGCAGAAACATCCTAAATGATCTACAGAGATACGTGTTTCTGTCTTTATATCTAATCTATGAAATCCCAGCTGAAATGTGAACCTGACGCCTGATAAAATGCTGAACGTTTCCCTCCAGGTATGGACACTCAGCTGGTGGTGCACCCCCTGCTGGACAAAGTGGAGAAGAACACCCAGGAGGCGGCGCAGCGCAAAATAGCTTTTCCACACGTGAGTACAGAACAAGTTCAATAAAGCCGATTTTTTGCAATTTTAATATATAAAGAAGAGCATCCTTAATTTCAGCATTAATGATTTGCCACTTAAACGTCAGACCTGCTCCGGAATTATCATTTGTGTTTAAGTTATGACTGTTTTTTCTGTTTGTTTCCTCCAAAAAAAATAAAAGAATATAGCTGTAAACTAATCACTCTTGTACTCTACACTATCCAGACATGCAACTGTAGCTGTTCTGGAGAGGAATTTTATACTTTATGAGACTAAAATGGACAGTTTTTTTGGAAGTTGTTCTGTAATCTGTTTAAAATCCACATAAATACACTGCAGAATATTGTCGGTGTGATGTACAACAAAACTAAACCTCTGTCCTGTCAGTGAATAATCAGTGCAGTGATCAGGTGGAACTCTGATCATTAATTAAAGTTACTGCAGATGAAGGATTCTCAGGAGGTTCTGGTGGAACTTTTCAGATTTGTTGACCCAAAGTGACAGAATAATTTCTTTAAATGACCGACATCAACATTTATTTATGACTCCAACTTCCTTTACCCTCCACAATAAGAACACCAGTTATAATTGAAATTATAGGATGATTTTAGTTAAGTATTTATTGAGAAAATTAATCTGATTTGTACTTATGATAGAAAAGATCTAAAAAATTAACTTTCAAATGCACATTTAAATTCTCTTGCTTTATTTTGTATGACAAAACTTTTAATTGCAGATTAAATGAAAGCATTTTTGGTCTGTAATCATGTAGATTTGGGTTTATTTTCAGTCAAATTTGTGTGTTAGGATTGTGTTATTGATGTACTACAGGATTATTAGTATAAAATAATACTAATATAGAGCTTTTCAAGACACTCTAAGATGCTTTACAAAATATACAGGAACACAAAAAAATAAATATGTGTTAAATATTGCTAAGATTATGATTCATTATCAAGCTGTAGTTTCGTGCGTATTTCTGTTTAAATCTGTTCATGTTTATGCAAAAAGAGATTGCAGTTTTTGATTAATGTTTTTCTCCATCTGTCTTCATGCAGAGGAGTCTGGTTGGTTGTGCAAAGAAAGCCGGACTGCTGCTCTTCCAGTTTCCAGATCATTTAGAGCTGTGGAGACTCGGAGAGAGCGACGGAAACGGTGAGAAAAACACAATCTGATAAGGAAATACATTATAGATAAAGAAAGACAAGCAGTAGAAGTGATGGTGAAGAGTGGAAAAACTGGAAAACGAAAGAAAATCTGGTTTTGTCAGATAGAATATTAGTTATTTTTGTTGTCTGTTATTGCGAAGAAACGCTGAAAGAAAGGAAACAATCCTGTAGTTTTATTTTGAAGGCCTATCCTGTGATTATTATAAATAAATGTTCCTTTAAGATGCACATTGTGACAAATTTGACAGCAGAGGACCAAAATTAAACATGAAATAAATGATATCTGGGTTCCAAATCTTTAATTTTTTGATTATTGTGCAGCACAGATGATTAAAAATATACTTTGCAGATGGATTTAGTGCATAGGTGTGTTTCAATAAGGTAAATGTGACCGTTAATGGTGATATTGTAACTTTCTGTGGTAGTAGTTATAGCATATTGAACTGTGTGTTAACAGGGAAACCTGGAGACAGTCTGACTGTGAAGAGGAAACCAGAGAAGCTGCTGCAGCTGAAGAGGAAGGTGAGTGGATGCTGTAGTTTTGTTATGAAGAAGAATGATGCATTTGTGTAATGAATGCAAAGAAAAAGAAGCTAGAAAATGTGTTAGCCAAACAGCCTTGTGTGCTAACATCTGCTGGACCCAAAGTCCCGTGTTTACCTCCTATGACTTTTCTACATGATTTGTAAAAATGACTCATGTAAAAATCAGTTTTTTGTTTTTTTGGGAAGCTACAGGGAGCTTGGATGTTTTGCCATGATTTACACCATTTTTTGGTGACTCGTTATTTCCCTAAATCTCAACAACAGAAGAAGAGAGTGTGAAGTTAGCATGGCCAAGATAGTAAACATTTCACGTATAGTAAATCAGCTGCAGTACCTGGTTATAGCCTCACTGTAGCAACCAGAAGAGACGGTCAGTTGGCAAACACAGAGCGTTATGGGGGGTTTAGCTAATAAAGGGGCACCATGACAAAGACTTCTATGATGCTTAATGACCTCCAAAAAGCAACATATGTTGCAGCTAGCTGGGTATATTTTGGATAGCGTTCCTATCAAGGATGTTCATGATCAAGTAGGACCTGAGATGAAGGACATACCTGTCTGAAAATATGTTGCAGTTTAGCTGTAGTACCTGGTTGTTCCACCAGGTGGAGATTCTCACTGTTTAACACTGAAGAGACCAGAGGAGGCGCTATGGGCATTTAGCTAGTAAAGGGGTGACATGACAAAGACTTCTATGATGCTTAAAGCTCCGGCAAGCAGCATGTTAAACCAAGCTGGGTATATTTGCTTCGCCAAGGAGGTGGAGCCTCAGCGAAGTTATGTGATGCAGCATTGGTTTGTCTGTCTGTCTGTCTGTTAGCAACATTACTCAAAAACGGACTAACAGATTTGGATGAAATTTTCAGGGAAGGTGAGAAGCCTTCAGCAGCCTTGGAGGAGTACTGTGCTCTTTGACTGCTTTTCTTGTTTACTAAATATTACGTTAGTCTTAGTGTTTGTTGTGTTTTATGCAGGGTGAAGATCACATCTGCTGCAGTGCTTTGTCTCCATGTGGAGGCTGGTTGGTTTATTCCACCGTCTCCAGTGTCCGACTCTACAAACTGCAGCACAACAACAACATCAGCGTCAACAAGGTTCGTCCTCAGCAGAGAATCATTCGTCTGAATATTTATCGTTGTAATAATGGTGATTCTTCATCCTTCCAGGTTTCCAAACTGCCCAAAGAGCTTCGTTCAGTCCATCAGCTTTGCTTCTCTGCAGATTCCTCCAAACTCTTTGCTTCTTCCAGTCAGTCTTCTGTTGTTGTTGTTGCTCTGAACCAGCTGGAGTGTAAATATCTTCAAACCCTCAGACACAAGTCAGGTCAGTCCTGATTCCTCACTGTTCAGACGCTTGTATTGAACGTTTATGTGGAAATCTGTCACATATTCTGGTCCCCGTGTGTCATGTTCATTTCAAAAGGAGTAATTTTCATTGATTTATGGAGAAAATTCCCAAAAATTAACTATATTAGTACAAGAGTTAGTGGGTCATTCCATCTCAGATCATCAGATCTTTAGAACTCTTGACTATCTCTCATTTGCCTGAAATTTTTTAGAGCATAAAACATAGATATTTATAAAGATGATTATGAAGTTTTAGCTTCTTTTAGATTTCTGACAGTCTAAGACTATTATTACAGTATTACAATATTACAAAAATGAGACAAAACGACAAAAGAACAATGTTCCTGTTACAGATAAAGACACTACAGTGAATCTAGCAGCCTGTAGTCGTCTGTTTTTACTCTTTCTAACTACTTTTTTGTGTTTTTTTTTGGTGATTTCCAGACTCCAGACAGCCGATCCACCTGCTGTCTCCCAGTGATGATGGTAAATGGTTGGCAGCTGCAAACACTGACTGTCAGATCCACGTCTACAACCTGCACAAGATGAAGGTCAGTCTGGGTTTACTGCTGAATTTAAGCTTCATTTTCTCTTTTTACATTCACATTAGCGGAATAAAACAGAAGAAAATACAACTCTGCAAAGATTCATAGCAACATATTTAACCCTCATGTTGTCCTCATTTACAGGCACCGAAAAATATTGTTTCCTTGTCTGAAAAAAAATCCAAAAATTTTGCAAATTTCTGAAAATTTGCAAAGCCTTCAGGAAGAAAATTCCAATAATTCCTTAAAAGTTTCCCTTAAAAGTTTTATTTTAAAAAAAAAAAAAATACCCCAAATTTGGCAAGAAAATTCTTGTAAATATTTTCAAAAAATGAGTAAAAATCTTCTAAAAAATCCTAAAAATATCTAAAGTGATTCCATATATATCAGTAAAACTTCTAATATTTTCTTAAGAACATTCACAAAAAAAATCACCCAAAATCCAGCGAATTTCACTGGATTTTGGGTGATTTTTTTTGTGAATGTTCTTAAAAATTTTTAATATTTCTTTTTTTCCACCAAAAAATGTTCACAGATTTCCCAAAAATGTTGAAAATGTGGACATCAGAAGTTTCACTGTGAAAATCTATATTTTTTCCACATTTTCAAACTTTAAAAGGGGTCAGTTTTGCCCCGCAGGATGACACGAGGATTAAATTCCTCCATTAATGTCAAAGAAAATAAAGCCAAAGCGGCTGAATGACAGACTAAAACTTGTCTGTTTCCTGTTTCCAGCTGCATTGTTCGGTGCCGGTGTACAGCTCCTGTCCCACCGCCGTCGCTATCCACCCGACCACCAACAACCTGATCTCTGTTCACGCCGACCAGCAGGTAGACGCCACACCTGTCCTGTTCTTTATCCGTTATTGACCTTGTTCTAACGTGGTGTTTCCTCTGCCGCAGATCTTCGAGTTCTCGCTGCAGCAGAAGGAATACACCGAGTGGAGTCGGAAGCTGCAGAAACAAGGACTGCACGGTCTATGGCTGAAGAGGGACACGCCGGTTACCAGCGTCGGATTCAACCCCAAAAACCCCACACACATCATCCTCAACGACACCTTCATGTTCTGCATCATCGACCAGAGTCTGGTGAGTCTGAGAGGCACGTTTAGCTCAGATAGTGTAGAGCAGGACTGTCAGCCTCTTCCTAGTTCAGGACCACATTCAGCCAAACCTGACCTCAAGTCAGCAGGAAAATCATAAGATAATAACCTATAAATAACCACAACTCCTAATGTTTCCTTCGTTTTAGTGCAAAAAAAGTACATTCTGAAAATGTTCACATTCAAGGAATTATCTTTTTACAAAACATTATGAACAAACTGAAGTTTCTTAAGAAAAATAAATTAAATTTCAGCAATATTATGCCTCAGTTTATCATTTACACATTACAACTAACAGATCACAGAGTGTCTACAAAGGAACACAACATTTAGTCATCTGGAACTGAACGATATAGTATTTTACTTTATGATCAAAACGACAAAAAGGAGACACAAAACAAAACAAAAAGAGATTTAAAATAAAGTTACAAAGCGACAAAAAAATGGACAAGCAAGACCGAAAATGACAAAATGACAAAAACTATAAACAAAAGGATATATAGAATAAAGCAAAACACAAAATGACAAAAAATAAGACACAAGCGAGACAAAAAGGAAACGCAAAACGACAAAAACGTGAGACAAACGACAAAAGTCAGGTAAAAAAACAACAAAAACATGAGACAAAATATTAGAAACTGAGACAAAAATGAGATGCAAAACGACAAAAGATGAGAAAAATCTACAAACCGACATAAAAGTAGACAACACAGGCGAGACAAAAAGGAAACACAAAACGACAAAAACGTGAGACAAACGACAAAAGTCAGGTAAAAAAACAACAAAAACATGAGACAAAATATTAGAAACTGAGACAAAAATGAGATGCAAAACGACAAAAGATGAGAAAAATCTACAAACCGACATAAAAGTAGACGACATAGGTGAGACAAAAAGGAAACACAAAACGACAAAAACGTGAGAGAAATGACAAAAGTCAGGTAAAAAAACAAGACACAAAATATTACAAAAGGAGACAAAATGACAACAAGGAAATGCAAAACTACAAAAACATGAGACAAATGACAAAAAAACGAGAAACAAAGCGACAAAAACATGAGACACGATAAAAGTGTATAAGTCATGTCTATTTTTACTGGAAAGCACTATTTTAACAAGTCAATATTAATATTTACCTATAATCCATCATTTCCACAATAATTATGCAATATAGTTTTTTTGTGCATTTTTCCTCTTTAATATGAGCTCAAAGATGTTTTCTTTTTCATTTTACCACTCCACCATAATCACATTATTTAATATAATATTACAGATTCTGAATCAATGACACGAGGAGAAATACCAGAGAGGATTTCAGGTTTTTATCTTTAATAGTTAAATAAAGTAAAGTTTATTTTTGGTGTTTGATTGGCCACTTTGGCTTCACAATCATGATGTTGTGAATTCGTATAACATTTAAACAGTTCTGATTTTCATTAGATTTATCATCCAGCTGTAGTGAATATGCAGAAGAATGGAGACATAAATGTTGAGATAAAACAGGAACTATTCAGTTTGAACGATGACAAAACTACAGTTTGTGTCTCTGTTTAACCCTCCTGTTGTCCTCATTTACTGGCACCAAAAAATATTCTTTCCTTGTCTGAAAAAAATCCAAAAATTCTGCAAAAAAATTCCCCAAATTTCTGAAAATTTGCAAACCTTCAGGAAGAAAATTCCAATAATTCCTTAAAATTTTCCCTTGAAATTTTTATTTAAAAAAATAAAAAATAAAAAATTCTTGTAAATATTTTCAAAAAATTGTAAAAATATCTAAAGTGAGCCCACATATACAGTTGTAGTCAAAAGTTTACATACATTTGTAAAGAACATAATGTCATGGCTGTCTTGAGTTTCCACTTATTTCTACAACTCTGATTTTTCTCTGATAGAGTGATTGGAACAGAAACTTCTTTGTAACAAACAACATTCATGAAGTTTGGTTCTTTTATGACTTTATTATGGGTTAACAGAAAAAGTGACCAAATCTGCTGGGTCAAAAATATACATACAGCAATGCTAATATTTGGTTACATGTCCCTTGGCCATTTTCACTTCAATTAGGCGCTTTTGGTAGCCATCCACAAGCTTCTGGCAAGCTTCTGGTTGAATCTTTGACCACTCCTCTTGACAGAATTGGTGCAGTTCAGTTAAATTTGTTGGCTTTGTGACATGGACTTGTTTCTTCAGCATTATCCACGTTTTCAGTTGGGTTTAAGTCAGGGCTTTGGGAAGGCCATTCTAAAACCTTAATTCTAGCCTGATTTAGCCATTCCATTACCACTTTTGATGTGTGTTTGGGGTCATTGTCCTGCTGGAACACCCAACTGCACCCAAGACCCAACCTTCAGGCTGATGATTTTAGGTTATCTTGAAGGTAATCCTCCTTCTTTATTATCCCATTTACTCTCTGTAAAGCACCAGCTCCATTGGCAGCAAAATATCGCTGGATTTTGGTTGATTTTTATGTGAATGTTCTTAAGAAACATTTTTAACTTTTTCTTTTTTTCCACCAAAAATGTTTTGGTGGACATCAGAAGTTTCACTGTGAAAATATATATTTTTTCCACATTTTCAAACTTTAAAACGGGTCAGTTTTGAGCTGCAGGACGACACGAGGGTTAAACCAGAGTAAACTTTGCTGATTAACTGACTGTATTTTCAGATATATTCATTCTTCTCTGACGTTTTCCATCCTCTGCAGCCTCTTCCTGAGTCGTCGACCATCCTCTACAACCAGATGACTCTGAGGAGTCTTCCTGCTCCAGAGAGAACCAGACAGAGTCACGCCTTCAAGATCTGCAAGAACTTCCAGGTAGCGATGATCTGACCTTCAGCTAAACCCAACCCCAGGTTTCCCTTAAAGTACAGAATATACAGTAAATAAACCAAAAGAATCGTTAGCTGCAGGTAGCTTGGAGCTCAGAAATACAATCTGCTCGTACCTGTCCGTCTAAAAGTAACCGACCAATAGGGACGCAGCTCTGTAAGTCCCGCCCACATGAGAGAGAAAAGGCAAAACTGGAAAATTAAAATGTCTGAGCTAAAAGGAAATCACAGAATAATCACTATAACTCCTGCTGCTGTTGTTTCTGGTGACATTTTCTGTGTCTATTTGGGTCTTTTTAGTGTAATTTTGTGTGTCTGTGTCATTTTGTGTCTTTTCGGTGCGTCTTTGATGTTGTAATATGTCCCTTTACTGATGTGTGTGTCTCTGGTATTTTTGTGCCTTTTTGGTGTAATTTGTTTTGTTTTGTGTTTTTTAAATGTCATTATGTGTTTGTTTTGTGTTGTTTTTATGTCATTTTGTGTTTCTATTTTGTTTTTTATGTATCTTTGATGTTATGTGTCTCTTTACTGACATTTTGTGTAATTTGGGGTATGTTTGTGTCTCTTTTTAGTGTAATTTTGTGTCTCTATTTTGTAATTTGTCATTTCTGTGTCTTTTCTGTGTTGTTTTGTATTTATTGAATGTCATTTTGTGTTTCTTTTGTGCGTCTTTGATGTTGTTAGGTGTCTTTTTTGGGACAATTTGTGTGTGTGGTATTTTTGTGTCTTTTTTGTGTCATTTTGTGTCTTTTTGTGTTGTTTTGTGTCATTTTGTATTTCCATTTTGTTGTTTGTGTGTCATTGACGTAGTTATGTGTCTCCTTACTGACGTTTTGTGTATCTATTGTGTAGTTTTGTGTCTCTTTTTTTGTAATTTGTGTCTTTACTGTGTAGTTTTGTGTCTATTTTATGTCATTTTCTGTTGTTTTGTGGCTCTTTTGATGATTTGTGTGTCTTTGTGTGTCTTGTTACTGACATTTTGTGTGTCTACTATGTCATTTTGCGTATTTTCTGTCTTGTTTTGTGTCATTTTGTTTCTTTTGTGTTGTTTTGTGCGTCTGATGTTGTGTCTCTTTACTGACATTTCGTGTAGTTTGGGTTTGATTGTGTCTATTTAGTGTCATTTTTTTGTGTGTCTATTGTGTAATTCTGTGTCTCTGTTGTGTCATTTGTGTCTATTTTATGTCACTTGTGTGTTGTTTTGTGTCCTTATGTTGCTAGGTGCCTCTTTACTGACGTTTTGTGTGTCTATTGTGTCATTTTGTGTTTATTTTTATGTCATTTTGTGTTGTTTTGTGCGTCTTTGATGTCGTCAGGTGTCTCACATTTTGTGTGTCTGATGTTTTTGTGTCTTTTTGGAGTATTTTTGTGTCTATTGTGTGTTGTTTTGTGTCTGTTTCATGACATTTTGTGTTACTTTTATGTCACTTGGTGTTTCATTTGCGTTGTTTTGTGCGTCTTTGATGTTATGTCTCTTTACTGACATTTTGTGTATTTTTGCCTTTTTGATGTTATTTTCTGTCTCTGTTTTGTCATTTGTGTCTTTATTGTGCATCTTTGTGTCTTTTTAGTATAATTTTGTGTGTCTATTGTGCCATTTTGTGTCTATTTTGTGTTGTTTTGTGCGTCTTTGATGTTGTTATGTGTATATTTAATGACATTTTGCGTATTTTGGGTATGTTTGTCTTTTTAGTGTAATTTTGTGCGTCTGTGTTCTCATTTGTGTTATTTTTTTATGTCATTTTATGTTACTTTTGCATTATTTTGTGCGTCTCTACTAACCTTCTGTGTATTTTTGGTATGTTTGTGTCTTTTTAGAATAATTTTGTGTCTCTGTTTTCTCATTTGTGTCTATTTTATGACATTTTGTGTTACTTTTATGTCATTGTGTTACTCTTGTATTATTTTGTGTGTCTTAGATGATGTTGTCTCTTTCCTTTATCAGAACTCCAGCTTGATGCAGCTAAAAAACTCCTTAATCTAAACTCTGAAGTGTGACCTGATTGGTAGCCGATCAGCTGATTATTGATGATTAATTATTGATTATTGATGATTATTGATGGGCCCTCCCCCCTGCAGCATGTCCTCAGCATGTCCCTGCTGGACGACCTCTCCCTGGTGGTGGTGGAGCGCCCCCTGCTGGACGTCATGGCTCAGCTGCCGCCACCCGTCAGACAGAAGAAGTTCGCCACATAAAGACAAGAAAGCTTCATTTGGTAGAGAAAGTTTTGATAAAGAAATAAAGAGAATATTTACCGCCAGCCACAGAGTCTGGATTTATTGGTTTATTTTTCTAGAAACCAGAGAAGAAATATTTAATTGAGATCATTGTAAAACTCACAGTAAGACAATTAAAATCTTTTTAAATATGCAACAGAAATCAGAATCTTGGATAAAAGCAGTTTCAAAATGTTTTTCATCTCAGAATTTAAGTTTGTTTTGGGTTTTTTTTTGCAATGGATCAAATTTTTATAACTTCAAAATCAGCTTTCTGTCAGAAATCTGAGGAAATCTATTTTCTCCATGTTTTAAGAAGTAAAATGTTCTATAACCATAAATAAAACCATAAGACTTTTTTTTGAGTTTGTAGGAAAAAATCTTTAAGGATGAAGTTAAATTCTGTATAATTTTACTGGAAAATACGATTTAACTGAGGTCATAATGAAACCTCCACAGCTGATATAGAATAAGGCCAATAAATTAGTGATAGTTTTGTGTAATGTCATTTTGTGTAGTTTTGTGAGGAGTGACTTTTTGTGTGTATTTGGTCTGATTTTGTGTCCCTTTAATCTCATTTAGTGTCATTTTATGTCTCTTTATTGTGATTTTTGTGTCTCTTTAATGTCATTTTGTGTAGTTTTATGTCTCTTTATTGTGATTTTTGTGTCCCTTTAATGTCATTTTGTGTAGTTTTATGTCTCGTTATTGTGATTTTTGTGTCCCTTTAATGTCATTTTGTGTAGTTTTGTGATGAGTGACTTTTTGTGTGTATTTGGTCTGATTTTGTGTCCCAATTCAATTCAATTTTATTTATATAGCACCAATTACAGTCAAATTGTCTCGAGACGCTTTACAGAACCCATATGCCTGAACCCCCAGAGCAGCCCTAAGGAGACAGTGGCAGGAAAACACCCTTTTAACAGGGAAAAAAACCTCCAGCAGAACCCAGCTCTAATGTGGGGGAACCCTCTACTGCTGGCCGGACGGGTTGAGAGGGACAGAAGAGGTAGAAAGGTTAGTGTCTCCTTAGTATCATTTTGTGTAGTTTTATGTCTCTTTGTTGTGATTTTTGTGTCTCTTTGATATAATTTTGTGTAGTTTTGTGACTGCTTAGTGACTTTTTGTGTCTCTGATCTGATTTTGTGTCTCTTTAATGTCTGTTTGTGTCTATTTAGTGTCATTTTGTGTAGTTTTTTCTCTTGTGATTTTGTGTCCCTTTAATGTAATGTGTCTCTTCAGTATCATTTTGTGTAGTTTTGTGTCTCTTTATTGTGATTTTGGGTCTATTTAATGCCTTTCTGATGAGTTTTGTGTGTATTTAGTGTCATTTTGTGTCCTTGCAATATCATTTTGTATAGTTTTGAGTCTCTTTGGTCCGTGTATATTTTGGCAATTGGATTTATAGTTATATAGTTATAGTATAGCATGTGGCTCAAAAAACATCATAGTATAACATGTCACTCTAAAAACGTCATAGTATAGCATGTTGCTCTAAAAACGTCATAGTGTAGCATGTCGCAAAAAAAAGTCATAATATAGTATGTTGCTCTAAATACGTCATAGTACAACATGTCGCTCTAAAAACGTCATAGTATAGCATGTCGCTCTAAAAACGTCATAGTATAGCATGTCGCTCTAAAAACGTCATAGTATAGCATGTGGCTCAAAAAAGGTCATAGTATAGCATGTCGCTCAAAAAACGTCATAGTTTAGCATTTTACCCTAAAAACGTCATTGTATAGCATGTTGCTCTAAAAACGTCATAGTTTAGCATTTTACCCTAAAAACGTCATAGTTTAGCATGTCGCTCAAAAAACGTCATACGTCAGCATTTCGCCCTAAAAACGTCATAGTTTAGCATGTCGCTCTAAAAACGTCATAGTATAGCATGTTGCTCTAAAAACGTCATAGTATAGCATGTTGCTCAAAAAACGTCATAGTATAGCATGTCCCTCAAAAAACGTCATAGGATAGCATGTCGCTCTAAACACGTCATAGTATAGCATGTCGCTCTGAAAACGTCATAGTATAGCATGTCACTCTAAACACGTCATAGTATAGCGTGTGGTCCACAAAACGTGTTTATGTCCCGGCTGTCTGAAGTAGGTGAGGAGCAACACAAAAACAGTCCAAACACTGGTTTCCAGAGGGTTAGACGAGAATTTATTTGAAAGAGTAAGTTCGCAACAACACAACATGTCAGGGGGTTAAAAGCAAATGGGTGTTAGTAAAATAAAAATAAATAAACAGAACTAAAATTGAACTTCATGTTGACATTGATGGGCATTCCAACCAGGAACAAAGTAAAAGATAATCAATACGAAAAAAAACCTCTTCCTGTTCACCTCTTCAAGCCCAAAACACACCGCAGTAGCACCCTAAACTAAAACTACCAATGGGTTCCCTGTTTTCCTTTGTGAACAATTCAAAGGTCCCTCTCTATCTCCCCACACATCCACCAACCACTGGAACACATCTCCAAAGTTCTGCTGGACCAGCTCAGCTTCCCCTCAGAAGAAGTGCCGCCACCTGCCAGATGAAGGAGCCTTTTGAGAGGCAGCTGGCATCGTGATTGGACTGTACTTTGGTCTGTTCCAATCCAGCTTCAGCTCCAGAGACGGCAGGCGGAACGAGTCAACGGAGGCCGGGTGGACGAAGGCTGCAGCTGAGTTGGAAAAAAAATGCGATTTTTCAACATGTTGTAAAAACGTGCCATATGATGAAATAATGTAAAGGAGGTTGTGAAAAATACTATGGTAAGGTTCTCCTTGAAAAAAAAATCATCATGAATTTTGGTGCAAAAAAAAAACGCCATAGTATACTATGTCTAAAAAAAAATGCGATTTTTCAACATGTTGTAAAAACATGCCATATGATGAAATAATGTAAAGCAGGCTGTGAAAAACACTCCAGAAAGGTTCTCCTTGAAAAAAAAATCATCATGAATTTTGGCGCAAAAAAAACGCCTTACTATACTATGTCGAAAAAAAAAGCAATTTTTCAACATGTTGTAAAAACGTGCCATATGATGAAATAATGTAAAGGAGGTCGTGAAAAATACTATGGTAAGGTTCTCCTTGAAAAAAAAATCATCATGAATTTTGGCGCAAAAAAAACGCCTTACTATACTATGTCGAAAAAAAATGCGATTTTTCAACATGTTGTAAAAACGTGCCATATGATGAAATAATGTAAAGGAGGCCTTGAAAAACACTCCAGAAAGGTTTTCCTTAAAAAAAAAATCATCATGAATTTTGCCGCAAAAAAACGCCTTACTATACTATGTCGGAAAAAAAATGCGATTTTTCAACATGTTGTAAAAACGTGCCATATGATGAAATAATGTAAAGGAGGTCGTGAAAAATACTATGGTAAGGTTCTCCTTGAAAAAAAAATCATCATGAATTTTGGCGCAAAAAAAACGCCTTACTATACTATGTCGAAAAAAAATGCGATTTTTCAACATGTTGTAAAAACGTGTCCATATGATGAAATAATGTAAAGGAGGCCTTGAAAAACACTCCAGAAAGGTTTTCCTTAAAAAAAAAATCATCATGAATTTTGCCGCAAAAAAACGCCTTACTATACTATGTCGAAAAAAAAATGCGATTTTTCAACATGTTGTAAAAACGTGCCATATGATGAAATAATGTAAAGGAGGTCGTGAAAAATACTATGGTAAGGTTCTCCTTGAAAAAAAAATCATCATGAATTTTGGCGCAAAAAAAACGCCTTACTATACTATGTCGAAAAAAAATGCGATTTTTCAACATGTTGTAAAAACGTGCCATATGATGAAATAATGTAAAGGAGGCCTTGAAAAACACTCCAGAAAGGTTTTCCTTTAAAAAAAAAATCATCATGAATTTTGCCGCAAAAAAACGCCTTACTATACTATGTCGGAAAAAAAATGCGATTTTTCAACATGTTGTAAAAACGTGCCATATGATGAAATAATGTAAAGCAGGCTGTGAAAAACACTCCAGAAAGGTTCTCCTTGAAAAAAAAATCATCATGAATTTTGGTGCAAAAAAAAAACGCCATAGTATACTATGTCTAAAAAAAAATGCGATTTTTCAACATGTTGTAAAAACGTGCCATATGATGAAATAATGTAAAGCAGGCTGTGAAAAACACTCCAGAAAGGTTCTCCTTGAAAAAGAAATCATCATGAATTTTGGCGCAAAAAAAACGCCTTACTATACTATGTCGGAAAAAAAATGCGATTTTTCAACATGTTGTAAAAACGTGCCATATGATGAAATAATGTAAAGGAGGTCGTGAAAAATACTATGGTAAGGTTCTCCTTGAAAAAAAAATCATCATGAATTTTGGCGCAAAAAAAACGCCTTACTATACTATGTCGAAAAAAAATGCGATTTTTCAACATGTTGTAAAAACGTGCCATATGATGAAATAATGTAAAGGAGGCCTTGAAAAACACTCCAGAAAGGTTTTCCTTAAAAAAAAAATCATCATGAATTTTGCCGCAAAAAAACGCCTTACTATACTATGTCGGAAAAAAAATGCGATTTTTCAACATGTTGTAAAAACGTGCCATATGATGAAATAATGTAAAGGAGGTCGTGAAAAATACTATGGTAAGGTTCTCCTTGAAAAAAAAATCATCATGAATTTTGGCGCAAAAAAAACGCCTTACTATACTATGTCGAAAAAAAATGCGATTTTTCAACATGTTGTAAAAACGTGCCATATGATGAAATAATGTAAAGGAGGCCTTGAAAAACACTCCAGAAAGGTTTTCCTTAAAAAAAAAATCATCATGAATTTTGCCGCAAAAAAACGCCTTACTATACTATGTCGAAAAAAAATGCGATTTTTCAACATGTTGTAAAAACGTGCCATATGATGAAATAATGTAAAGGAGGCCGTGAAAAACACTCCAGAAAGGTTTTCTTTAAAAAAAAATCATCATGAATTTTGCCGCAAAAAAACGCCTTACTATACTATGTCGAAAAAAAATGCGATTTTTCAACATGTTGTAAAAACGTGCCATATGATGAAATAATGTAAAGGAGGCCGTGAAAAACACTCCAGAAAGGTTTTCCTTAAAAAAAAAAATCATCATGAATTTTGCCGCAAAAAAACGCCTTACTATACTATGTCGGAAAAAAAATGCGATTTTTCAACATGTTGTAAAAACGTGCCATATGATGAAATAATGTAAAGGAGGTCGTGAAAAATACTATGGTAAGGTTCTCCTTGAAAAAAAATCATCATGAATTTTGGCGCAAAAAAAACGCCTTACTATACTATGTCGAAAAAAAAAAAA